>NC_090929.1:47418003-47768003 GCF_040938575.1 Ambystoma mexicanum | reverse complement strand
CTGAAATCTCTACACTGGCTCCCAGTGGCTGCGAGGATAAAGTTCAAAACCCTCTGCATTGTCCACAAGGCCTTCTGGGGCGTTGGTCCTAAATACCTTCAACTCTCTCTTCCCAAATATCTTCCTTCCCGAGCCCTTCGCTCATCCGCCTCCATCTCCCTCAGGGTCAGCCGCTTCTCGAAGCAACGAGTTGGGGGTAGATCTCTCTCCGCGGCAGGGGCCTCCCTCTGGAACAGCCTTCCTGCCTCCCTGAAACTTGAGGAGAACCATCTCCGGTTCCGGAAGCACCTCAAAACCTTCCTCTTTGCCTCTGCTTTCTCTCTCCCTCTCCCCTGCTGAACAGCTAATATTCTTCACTGAAACTGCACTGATTCTGCAACTGGACCACTCTTAACGGCCTCGGTCCTGGGCCCAGCCACTCTCCACTTGCACTGATGCCCTGGAACCCCTCTGCATTGTGGGACTGTCTCTGTATCCCTACAGCCCCCCCCCTTTTCCAGCACTTGTTCTGCACTTACCTTGCACTTGCCACCAGCTGGCCCTATTTATTTATTACTTTACGCCACTTACCTTGTACTACACTTCCCCCCCTCCCCTTCCCCTTGCACTTTTCCCCCTCCCCCACCCCTGCACTTGCGCGATCTGAATGACACCTGGCCTAGTAGGATTGTTGTCTGTCTCCCCTTGTTTCCTCCCCTCCCTGCCTCGTCGCGCCTTGAAACACCTGTGTATAGGCGCGTTACAAATGTCATATCATATCATATCATATCATATCTATGGACAGGGAGTGAGCAGTGCACACCGCCTTCCCAGCCTCATCTACGGACAGGGAGGGAGCAGCTCACACACAGCCTTCTCACCAGTATCTATGGACAGGGAGTGGGCAACACACACCGCCTTCCCAGCCTCATCTATGGACAGGGTGTAAGCAGCCCACACACCGCCTTCCCAGCCTCAACTAAGGACAGGGTGTAAGCAGCTCACACCACCTTCCCAGCCTCATCTATGGACTGGGAGGAGCAGCTCACACACCGCCTTCCCAGCCTCATCTATGGACAGAGAGTGAACAGCCCACACACCGCCTTCCCAGCCTCAACTAAGGACAGGGTGTAAGCAGCTCACACCACCTTCCCAGCCTCATCTATGGACTGGGAGGAGCAGCTCACACACCGCCTTCCCAGCCTTATCTATGGACAGAGAGTGAACAGCTCACACACCGCCTTCCCAGCCTCATCTATGGACAGGTTGTAAGCAGCTCACACACCGCCTTCCCAGCCTCATTTATGGACAGAGAGTGAACAGCTCACACACCACCTTCCCAGCCTCATCTATGGACAGGGTGTAAGTAGCTCACACACCGCCTTCCCAGCCTCACTTATGGACAGAGAGTGAACAGCTCACACACCACCTTCCCAGCCTCATCTATGGACAGGGTGTAAGTAGCTCACACACCGCCTTCCCAGCCTCATTTATGGACAGAGAGTGAACAGCTCACACACCGCCTTCCCAGCCTCATTTATGGACAGAGAGTGAACAGCTCACACACCACCTTCCCAGCCTCATCTATGGACAGGGTGTAAGTAGCTCACACACCACCTTCCCAGCCTCATCTCTGGACAGAGAGTGAACAGCTCACAGACCGCTTCCCAGCCTCATCTATGGACAGGGAGTGAGCAGCGCACACACTGCCTTCACACCGGTATCTATGGACAGGGAGTGGGCAGCTCACACACTGCCTTCACACCAGTATCTATGGACAGGGAGTGGCAGCACACAAAGCCTTCCCAGCCTCATCTATGGACAGAGAGTGAGCAGCTCACACACCGCTTCCCAGCCTCATCTATAGACAGGGAGTGAGCAGTGCACACCGCCTTCCCAGGCTCATCTATGGACAGGGAGTGAGCAGCTCACAGACAGCCTTCACACCAGTATCTATGGACAGGGAGAGGGTAGCTCACACACAGCCTTCCCAGCCTCATCTATGGACAGAGAGTGAACAGCTCACACACAGCCTTCACACCAGTATCTATGGACAGGGAGTGTGTAGCTCACACACAGCCTTCACACCAGTATCTATGGACAGGGAGTGAGCAGCTCACACACAGCCTTCCCAGCCTCATCTATGGACAGAGAGTGAACAACTCACACACAGCCTTCACACCAGTATCTATGGACAGGGCGTGTGTAGCTCACACACAGCCTTCACACCAGTATCTATGGACAGGGAGTGAGCAGCTCACAAACAGCCTTCCCAGCCTCATCTATGGACAGGGTGTAAGCAGCTCACACACCGCCGTCCCAGCCTCATCTATGGACAGAGAGTGAACAGCTCACACACCGCCTTTCCAGCCTCATCTATGGACAGGTTGTAAGCAGCTCACACACCGCCTTCCCAGCATCATCTATGGACAGAGAGTGAACAGCTCACACACCGCCTTCCCAGCCTCTTCTATGGACCGAGAGTGAAGAGCTCACACACCGCTTCACAGCCTCATCTATGGACAGGGAGTGAGCAGCGCACACCGCCTTCCCAGCCTCATCTATGGACAGAGAGTGAACAGCTCACACACCGCTTCACAGCCTCATCTATGGACAGAGAGTGAACAGCTCACACACCAATTCACAGCCTCATCTATGGACAGTGAGTGAGCAGCACGCACCACCTTACCAGCCTCATCTATGGACAGAGAGTGAACAGCTCATACACAGCCTTCACACCAGTATCTAAGGACAGGGAGTAGGAAGCTCACACACATCCTTCCCAGCCTCATCTATGGACAGAGAGTGAACAGCTCCCACACAGCCTTCACACCAGTATCTATGGACAGGGAGTGGGCAGCTCACACACAGCCTTCCCAGCCTCATCAATGAACTCAGAGTGAGCAGCTCACACACAGCCCTCACACCAGTATCTATGGACAGGGAGTGTGCAGCTCACCACAGCCTTCCAAGCCTTATCTATGGACAAAGAGTGAACAGCTCACACAGGCTCCCCAGCAGTATCTATGGACAGGGAGACAGTAGCTCACACACAGCCTTCACAGCAATATCTACTGACAGGGAGGGAACAGCCCACACAGCCTTCCCAGCCTCATCTATGGACAGAGGGTGAACAGCTCACACACAGCCTTCACACCAGTATCTATGGACAGGGAGTGGGCAGCTCGCACACAGCCTTCACACCAGTATCTATGGACAGGGAGTGGGCAGCACACAAAGCCTTCCAAGCCTCATCTGTCATCTGACACAGCCCTCTCCATGCTCCACTCTGCTATATCTGTTACTCTTGATATCCTTGCCCCCGTCATGAGAATCCGCCTGAAGCCCAAAGCCAAATGTAACTCCTGGTATGACTCGGATCTCGCCACCCTAAAACGCAAGTGCAGGGTTGCAGAGAGGAAATGGCGTGCTTCATGTTCATCCTCTGACAAACTGGCCTGCCGCCTGCTCCAAAGGCAGTATCGGCTCTCCGTTCTCACCAAGAAGAGAGCCCTTATCCAAGCCCGCATCTCTGCGGCATCTAACAACTCCGCCAAACTCTTTAAAATCTGCAAGGAGCTGGCCAACCCTGTTGCAGTCTCTACCTCTCCTGTCCCCTCCCAGGCCCTCTGCACTGCTTTGGCCTCTCACTTCATCTCTAAAACTCAGGACATCCTGTCCTCGCTCTCCTCCTCTCACCTCCCTCCCTCCCTTCCCGGCTCTTCCTCTGGCCCTTCTGCAGTCACCCCTCCTCCCTCTTTCTCTGCCTTTCCACTTTTCTCTGCTGACGAGGTCTCCAGACAAGTCCGATCTATGAAAGTCTCGTCTAAACAGGTTCACCCCTGTTCCTCCAAAACTATCAAGGACCACATCGACTCCCTGGCTCCTGCCCTGGCTGACTTTTGCAACCACTCCTTCGCCTCTGGAGTCTTCCCTTCCCCCCTCAAGCACTCCCTTGTGCACCCTCTTCTCAAGAAACCCTCTTCCGACCCCTCTTGCCCGGCTAACTATCGCCCTATCTCCATCACTCCCTTCCAGGGCAAGCTCCTGGAGAAGCTGGCCATCTCCCAGCTTAACCTCCATGCTGAATCTGTTGGTAGTCTTCATGACCATCAATCTGGTTTCAGAGCTGCCAGAAGCATGGAAACTGCTCTCCTGAACATCCGTGAAGACCTGCTCTTGAACCTCGATTCCAACACTCCGTGTGTTCTCATTCTGCTCGATCTCTCCTCTGCCTTTGACACTGTCAACCATGCCATCCTGCTCAACCGTCTCTGTGAAAACCTGGGTATCACTGGTCAGGCTCTGGCGTGGCTGACCTCTTTCCTTTCAAATCGACCCTCCCAGGTCCAACTGGGGTCCTTCCTCTCCGACATCTTTTTCTCCACCTGTGGTGTCCCCCTGGGATCTAATCTCTCTCCCTGGCTGTTCAACCAGTATCTGGCACTCCTTGCCCACCGCATCGCCGCTCTCTGCCCTAATTTCCAGTGCTACGCGGACGATACCCAGCTCATTTTCAGACTACCCTCAGCCTCCCCCTCTCCTTCCCTCATCTCTGACTGTCTGTCTGCTATCCAGGAATGGTGTGCCGCCAAAGACCTCTGCCTTAATGCCAGTAAGACTGAGATTCTACTCATCGGTACACCCACTCCCTCCTTCCCTGCAGCTCTCTGGCCTGCCTCCCTTGGCCCCCTCCCTGCTCCTACCTGCAATGCAAAAAACCTTGGGGTCATCTTCGACTCCACACTCTCCTTCTCTCCTCATATTTCTGACGTCGCTAAGAAGTCACACTACCAGCTGCACCTCCTCAGAGGTATTCTTTCCTTCCTCTCTTTCCCCCAGAAGCTCACTGCCTCCCGAGCCCTGGTTCTCTCGAAGCTGGATTACTGTAACAGCCTCTACCTTAATCTGCCTGCCTCCACTCTCCGCCCTCTGCAACTCATACAGAACAGAACTGCGAGACTTGTCCTTGGCCTCAAGCCCAGGGACCGTATCTCTCCAGGACTGAAATCTCTACACTGGCTCCCAGTGGCTGCGAGGATAAAGTTCAAAACCCTCTGCATTGTCCACAAGGCCTTCTGGGGCGTTGGTCCTAAATACCTTCAACTCTCTCTTCCCAAATATCTTCCTTCCCGAGCCCTTCGCTCATCCGCCTCCATCTCCCTCAGGGTCAGCCGCTTCTCGAAGCAACGAGTTGGGGGTAGATCTCTCTCCGCGGCAGGGGCCTCCCTCTGGAACAGCCTTCCTGCCTCCCTGAAACTTGAGGAGAACCATCTCCGGTTCCGGAAGCACCTCAAAACCTTCCTCTTTGCCTCTGCTTTCTCTCTCCCTCTCCCCTGCTGAACAGCTAATATTCTTCACTGAAACTGCACTGATTCTGCAACTGGACCACTCTTAACGGCCTCGGTCCTGGGCCCAGCCACTCTCCACTTGCACTGATGCCCTGGAACCCCTCTGCATTGTGGGACTGTCTCTGTATCCCTACAGCCCCCCCCCTTTTCCAGCACTTGTTCTGCACTTACCTTGCACTTGCCACCAGCTGGCCCTATTTATTTATTACTTTACGCCACTTACCTTGTACTACACTTCCCCCCCTCCCCTTCCCCTTGCACTTTTCCCCCTCCCCCACCCCTGCACTTGCGCGATCTGAATGACACCTGGCCTAGTAGGATTGTTGTCTGTCTCCCCTTGTTTCCTCCCCTCCCTGCCTCGTCGCGCCTTGAAACACCTGTGTATAGGCGCGTTACAAATGTCATATCATATCATATCATATCATATCTATGGACAGGGAGTGAGCAGTGCACACCGCCTTCCCAGCCTCATCTACGGACAGGGAGGGAGCAGCTCACACACAGCCTTCTCACCAGTATCTATGGACAGGGAGTGGGCAACACACACCGCCTTCCCAGCCTCATCTATGGACAGGGTGTAAGCAGCCCACACACCGCCTTCCCAGCCTCAACTAAGGACAGGGTGTAAGCAGCTCACACCACCTTCCCAGCCTCATCTATGGACTGGGAGGAGCAGCTCACACACCGCCTTCCCAGCCTCATCTATGGACAGAGAGTGAACAGCCCACACACCGCCTTCCCAGCCTCAACTAAGGACAGGGTGTAAGCAGCTCACACCACCTTCCCAGCCTCATCTATGGACTGGGAGGAGCAGCTCACACACCGCCTTCCCAGCCTTATCTATGGACAGAGAGTGAACAGCTCACACACCGCCTTCCCAGCCTCATCTATGGACAGGTTGTAAGCAGCTCACACACCGCCTTCCCAGCCTCATTTATGGACAGAGAGTGAACAGCTCACACACCACCTTCCCAGCCTCATCTATGGACAGGGTGTAAGTAGCTCACACACCGCCTTCCCAGCCTCATTTATGGACAGAGAGTGAACAGCTCACACACCACCTTCCCAGCCTCATCTATGGACAGGGTGTAAGTAGCTCACACACCGCCTTCCCAGCCTCATTTATGGACAGAGAGTGAACAGCTCACACACCGCCTTCCCAGCCTCATTTATGGACAGAGAGTGAACAGCTCACACACCACCTTCCCAGCCTCATCTATGGACAGGGTGTAAGTAGCTCACACACCGCCTTCCCAGCCTCATCTCTGGACAGAGAGTGAACAGCTCACACACCGCTTCCCAGCCTCATCTATGGACAGGGAGTGAGCAGCGCACACACTGCCTTCACACCGGTATCTATGGACAGGGAGTGGGCAGCACACACAGCCTTCCCAGCCTCATCTTTGGACAGAGAGTGAAGAGCTCACACACCGCTTCCCAGCCTCATCTATGGACAGAGAGTGAACAGCTCACACACCACCTTCCCAGCCTCATCTATGGACAGGGAGTGAGCAGCTCACATACAGCCATCACACCAGTATCTATGGACAGGGTGTGGGCAGCTCACACAGCCTTCCCAGCCTCATCTATGGACAGGGAGGGAGCAGTTCAGACACCTCTCCTCATCCGCCTCATATTGGCACAGTTCTTACCGAGCACCTTCATGGTCAGATCCCACGCGCTCTCTCCGGCGGGGTTGGTTGCCACACAGGAGTAGACACCCTCATCCATCACGCCCACTGCTGCGATCTACAAGAGAGAGGAAGTCCAGGGGTGAGGCCAGTGCCACACATGTACATTGACAGGGACAGGCACGATAGCTGCACAGGACACAAGCAAGCACACACAGAGCATCATTGCGATGGTCTCACATGGGAAGTGACTAATGCAAGAATGACACGCTACACTCAGGCAAGAAGTCTGATGACTGCCTCCAAAGGTCTTCCATTCTATTGCATAAACGCAGGGCCCATTCCCCTGTACATTGGCCACTTACATGAAGCCGACCCCCTGCGCGCAGCAGGGGAGATCCATCCTTCCACCAGCTCAGACTCGGGGCTGGGCTTCCGGAGGCCGTGCACTCAATGGTCACCGGCTGACCCAACAAGGCAGATGCAACGTCTCCCCCCACGATGGTCACTGATGGCGGCTCTGCGGAGAGGATGGAGGGATGCAAGAGTGACAGGTCACTGTACAAAGAAGAGCCTGCAGCTGACGTCCAATCACTCCCTCCCAAGGGATCCCAGCACCCTCCCACCCCTCCAGGCTTCAGCAGCTCATCATGGCCCTCTGTGAGAGTGAGCGCCAGGGGGAGGCGCTATTACGCGGGATTGGAAAAAGCGATTCAGATCAATGAAGGCATCAGCTTCCGGGACACCCCTCAAAGAGCGCTCCTTAATCTTATCAGAAACCCTAAAAACAATAGGTAACAGAACAAAGCAAAAACCCAAGCACCCGTGGGAAAAGACTTTCACTGGGAATTAAGTCATTTATGAAACTTTTTTTAAATACATATGTTCTTAGAAAAACCTACATATAGATGGTTCATGTATTTACGTAGTAGGAACAATTAGTTAAAATACCTTTTCATTTGAGTAAGAAAATTATTGGAATAATTTAACAGATAAGGTGGATCGTAGCGGTGTAATTGGGAGACAGGTTGCAGGGTTCTGTCAGGTTTAAAACTAGTGTTGAATGTTGGAGGAGAAGGGGCATTGAGCTTGCGGGGATCAACAAGCCCCCCCGCCACCATTCATGGAGATCATGCAGAGCTTGTGCGACGTCCGTTGATGTTCGTTGTAACCTCCTTGCTTTAGATAATTGTTAATAAAAGAGTGACTTGACATCTTCTTGAGTTTGTCCGGTTATTTGAACTCAGGATTATTCTGGTGCAATCCCATCCATTATCATATGCATGTTCTAAGCACCTTAAGCTCATGTGGTAGCAGTGCTGATGGTTTCAGATCTAAAGTAGTTTGTCACCAGTGTTTCGGACAATCGGGCATTCTCTGCCATTAGCTGGAAGATCGCAGAGTTTCCTGTGGAGAGCGGCCAACAGAAATAAACTTGCAAGAAGAACTGAGACGGTGGGCAGATCCCTCCTTGAAGAAATCCCTGCTCAGTTTCCACGGGCGCTCCGCGAACGGAAGGCGAAGTGGTCGGAGTGGAGGAGGAGTCGATACCGAAGGCCTCGAGTGGATTAACGGATGTAAGTAGACTAAGGGAAATGGCAATATAAAGGGGCGGGATTGTGATATTTTTGGGTAACGGGAAATTTTGTGTAGATAAAGGCACGCCTAAGTAATACTATTTCAAGGGCGATAGAAGAAGACGTCTCAAATTCCAGTTGGATATTAAGAGCGAGAATACGCACGGTCAGGACTGTGCAAGGTGACGTCTTAAACCCTGTACAGGGTGATATGATTGGAAGCAAGGAAAGAATACCTCTTATTATAAATGATTATAGGGAAAAGGGAAGGTGATCACAAAAGTTGTTCATGTGTATTGTGTTGTTGTTTTAAGTATTATTTAATGTATGAAGTCTCAAGAGGTAATAAGCTGCGAAGGTTGGAAGTGACGTTGTTTTGAGTGATAGTGTAGTAAACGATTGGCACCAAATAGAAGGCAGATAGGTTGTTAGAGCAAAAGGAGAATGAGCAGGGAATGATGGTGCTTGCTCATATTTATTGTTTTGAGATTTTAAAAAAGTGTTGAGCGGTAAACTTTGAAATAGGTGGAGGTTTATTAATGATCAGGTAAGCATCGACAGTCAATTGCGACTTAATATTATGGAGGACACTTCTCTCATGCACCTTTGTAAAACATTACCAAGACATGCGCCCAAGCTCAAACAGTACAGTGCAGAATGGAAAAAAGGCACAGCTGATAAAAGTTTCATGCCATGGCCAGAAGGGGGATCATTGTCAAAGGCGGTATTACAACACATGACTACATATGTGCACACTGCGTACACAGGAAAGAAATTAGACAAAAGACTGGGAGTTTTAGAGCTTTTGAAAATGTACCAAGAAGAGAAAGAAGACCCAGTACAGGAGAAGTTGATACTTAATCACCATAAAGTGAAAGGCATTGAGCCCTCAGCTCCTCTTACTTCATCCGAGATTAAGAGCGTAGATGCAGAGGAGATAGGAGCTTATCCTTTAAAGCAATTAAGAGTAACGGCAGGGTATAGTAACCCAACGTAGGAACCCCCCGCGTATAGTAGTGATGACAATCTAGTAGAGAGCAAAAGGAAAGAAGAGGCCTGTAAGTTCGTACGAGATAAAGAAGAAAGAGGTGAGAGATCGAATATATCGACAGAAATAGAAAAATTAAGAGATGGAAGGGAAAAAAGGATAGGGCTGATGAGGTAACGCTCTTACAGAATGAATGGATGGGAGGGCAGATACTACTCAAATTAGATGGAAAAATCATTGAGGAGGTTAAGTAAAGGGATGACAAGGACGAGCCAGAAAAGAAGTACAGGGAATGAGAAAAGCATTTGAGGGAGGATGAGTAAGGAAGAAAAAGTATTGATCGACGGGAACAGATGTATAGAGAAGAACAAGAAAAAGATGAAAAACGGGCAGAGGAACAATGGAAGTAAGACCCTAGAAAGAAAGAGATAGAAGAAAGGGATAGGAGAGAAAGAAAGAGGGAGAAAGAAGAAGCACAAAAAGTGAAGGAAAGAAGATTACAGAGAAGAAAAGGAATGTAGATAGGAAGGGAGAAGGGAAGGACAAAGGCAAGAAGAAGACAGGGCAAGAAGAGATGCGAGACAGCGAAGGGAAGTGGACAAAGAAATAAAAGAGAATAGAAGGCAGTGAGGTCTTCATGCTAGTCTCAATCTTAAAGAATGAGTAAGACCAAGCAATGAAATACAGGCGCAATGGGACATGATAAGTGAAGTTCTCCCAATGAGAGAAAAGAGTCAACAAACACCTAAAGTAGGAAGAGGAAAGATATGATGCAGAAAGTATTGCAGAAAGGATTGATAAGATATATCAGCAAATAAGGCAGGACAGCGAGTATGGGACTTGAGGGAGTGGCAACCGATCCCCAATTCCAAAATCACAGAATGAGGAGGAAAACATGTCTAGCGATGAACGCAGAGCATTGTCTTTGAGTAGATTATATTTAGATAGGAACGAGGAGGGTGATAGTCACACTAGTTGGGGTCTAGCAATGTCAGACGCGGAAAGAGAAGTCAGGTCGTGAGATAGAGGGAGAGAGTACCTGCATTCATCTGGGAAGTCAACAGATGGATAAAGAGGTACAATGTTCAGATCTGGGACACCCTTAGGAAAGAACACCAGATCCCGTACCATATCCTGAACTTCCCCGAACATGATCTTGTAGTGAGAGAGGAGAATCTCCACCTTATGTGAATAGGTTAAGGTCGTTACCAGCACAAAGACAAATAGGGTGATTATCCCTGCATTAGGCATGTGAATAATGGGATCCGATTATGGGATGGGGTTCTCACAGTTCCCCTTGTTAGAGAAGGGGGGAGCAAGACCACAGTATATTCCATGGCCTCAGATGGATAGGATAACTTAAAATGCAAGCTCCCGAGTTTGAATTCGGGGGCTGAGAAATGGATCTATGAATTAGTGAAAATTACAGGGGGAAACTCGCTGGCCATAGGAGACATAAATTGTCTCTTGGCAGCTATTCTTCGAGTGAAAGTTGATGACATTTGGAGAGGAGCGGGATATGAGGGAGTGACAGCACAAAGCAAAGCACATGATGGAGAACCATTTAACAATTGCAGGGTAGATGTTTGGAGGGCTCTCAGGGTACAGTATCCTGATACCTCCGATATGGGTGCAAATATGACACGTAAAATGAAAGAAGTTGAGACCCTATTGCTTATATTCAGGATATTCAAGAGAAATGGCAGCTTGAAATGCGTGAAACATGGGAAAAACCTGTGGCACTATTCTATCATATTTTGTGTCAGGGGTTATCAGAACAGGTACAGAGACAAATGAAAAAACAAGTTGGAATGGAAGCGTAGCCATGGGCGGAGATACAGTTGACTATTGTGCATCATTGCCGATTATTCCAAGAGAAGAACAGAAAGAAAGATGAAAGCAGAAAGATTGGGAAAACTTCAGAAGAAATTGTCAAAGTTTGCTATAGAACGAGCAGCGTTGACCAGTGGAGAAGGAGGAGGAATGCAAAAAATAATGGGTGCATCACTCGTGTATTATGTACACCCAGTAGATCAAAGTGGGTATGGGTTTTGGCCACGAGGTAGAGGTGTAGGCTTCAGAGGAAGAGGAGGCGGATTTCAAAATGACCAGGGTGGAAGTCAGAATACAGAGAGGGGATATAATGGAGGGTTTGCCAGAGGGCCACCCCCATTATGTTGGAATTGTGGGATGACAGGGCATATTGTGCATGTATTTAGAAGCCAAGCCAATGTACAACAAAATGGACAACCTTTAGGAGGGGGGACTGCATATCCACCACTATACAGCGCACAAACGCAAGCTTGGGTTTAGCTGGCTGCCTCCCCTCCCTCATCCCATTAGCAGCTCAGCTACGACCGGCCATTAAGTTATTATGGCTAGCCATTTTATTGCTTTTAAATGAGTTTGCGAACTGGAATGGTCTTTTGCTGACCTTATTGGCCCTACCTGAGCCACATTGTGGTACTACGCCTTTTATTGGTGGATTGCAATTGATGGATCAAGCAAAATAATTTGGGAGACTGCGGGCTGAGTGCCTTTGATCCCAAAAGCAAAAATAATCATTGACCCACCGTCCCTGTACCACTAATTGATGATAAGCACAGGGGGTGGCATTTTGGGATCCTACATTTTAACCACTATACAGTTTGGCATAGTGGTTGGAGCAGAGCAGGAGTGGAGTCATTTACAATAAGAACTGGTGGAAAGTAACACCCTAGCACTTTCCATCCACTCCGGTTGCTGCTGTGACTGTAATGCCACTGGGAAGAGGGGCTCTTAAGACCAGATATTATCTCCGTAATCAGCCCAGTAAGTAGAGCTCTGAGGTGATAATTATGGAGAATAAGCTCAAGACTAAAAAGAAAAACAAGATCTCTATTGCAGTGGGCCAAGGTACAATTACAGGTTTTTTTCCGCCTAGCCCACCTGCGGACATCAATTTAACAATAATTGAGGAAGCTGCGGTGCCTGACCCTAGTAGCAGCGTTTTAATGAGCTCATATTATTATGATGATATCGATAACAACTCCCTGTTGGAGCTGTGTCTAAGTATCCAAAAGGAGACGTCTTCACAAACTCGACTGACAGCAGAAAACAGAGAGCTGCATCAGACTGAAAGCTCCATTTGTGTGTCGCCTGGTCTACTTAAACTTTCAGAGAGCTCTGGTAGACTATCCGCTTCCCCTAATCTCGTGATGACTTCTATGGAAGACGCGCCAGATAAAGAAACAGAGTACTTAGTTTGTTATACTATTATGACAAATGAGATTGCTGAACTACAGTCCTCAGTGGCTTCGCTGCAATTTGCTTTCAAGATTATTTTACAAATGTCTGGACGCATATCGGCTAATACTAACATTCTGACTGCGACACAAGAGCAAAATGTAAAAGAAGGTGAAGAGACCGAAGCCAATCTCTCTGAAGCGATACAGATTGCCGAAGAGTATGAGAAACAATTAGACAAAGAGACTGAGTTACATCCTGAACAAAGACCGCAAGTTTTCTTCTCTCGGAAGCAGCGGCGACTGGCAAAGAATGCACAAAAGCTTATTAAAGCAAACATTTTGCCCTCATTGGATGAAGAGTTGCTTCTTTCCGATATGCGTTAAAAAAAAAAGCTAGGAAAAGAGCTGTTAAAACCAGGAACAAGAATCCGCCAGCGAAGGGCCAATTAACCAGTTGGCTTCTAAAGGAACAAGAGAAGATAAAAGTTGCGGTCGAAGAAGAGGAATTATTAGCGATTGTTGACCAGGAAGAAGACATAAGATCAATAGGGTCTCCAGATCAATCTGTGAAATCTTTGATTGTGAAAGGTAAATCGACCATAACACCTTTAAAGCCGGTAGAAGATCGGAAAGATCCGGCTGAAAACAGGGTGTGTCTGATAAAGAACTTATACCAAAGTGCTAAAAATAAATGATTAACACGATCAGAACTATTAATTAGGCTTAATTCTGTTCCTCAACATCGAGTTTTTACATCTGAAGACTTCCTGTTCGTCGAGCCGTTAAATGGTCTTAATCCTAATGTCTCTGCGCTACATTGTAAATTCTTAGCAACAGAAAAGATTATTAGAAAATACAAAGAGGACTTAAGATCAGTGGACATTGACATGGATGTGGATCTGAATGAGCGGGACCCTAATGCTGCAAAAGAAGAACTTACTATCCCAGTAAGTGAAATAGTCAGCGGTAATGATACTGAAGGAAAGAAACTCGAACTCGACGATGCAGAGCAAGTCTTAAAATGGCTGTTGGAGTCCCTACCGGAGGTATTAGCGAACCATTGAGATGTTATGGTCCTGTCCTGGAGTTGTCGCTGCTTTACGCATTTATTAAGAACTGAGGGGTCCACTTCTCTATTGGAAAATCATAGTTGTTTTTGCCTACAAGAGACTTGGGCAATGGACCCCTTGTTATTAGATGGTTGTGTTGTTCATCAAATATTCGCAAAAAGGGGCTCAAGAGGTTGCCCTTATGGGGGACTACCTATTAGGGTAACAAATTAATTGGTCTCCAACCGGCTCTAGTGTCACTTAGACGATTATCTCATTGCAGTAGAAGTGGAGCTGGGGAGAGAGAGTAGTCTCAAAAGATTCCTCCTCATAAGTTTCTATAGCCCCCGGGGTGCTGCACCTAGGGATCACATCTAGGATGCTCTACACAATCTAATGACAGCTTGGATGTTAAAAGCTGGGAACTCAGCGGTAATTGTCTTGGGGAATTTCAATTGTCATATGAGAATCGAGGGAGGCATCACTCAGAATCCTAAGTTAAAGGAGAAATACAGTATGACTCATGTGAAAAAGAGTGTTGAGGGACAAGGATGGATCCGATTGTTTGACTGCTGGGAGTTAGAAATAATTAATGGTCGCACTTTTAGCGACTATGCAGGTAAACACACATGGTCTAATGGTGTAACCTCTAGCACGTTGGACCATATTTTTTTGAGTCCCATATTGTTACTACAGGTGATGGATACGGAAGTGATTAAAAACAATTGGAGTGACCACGCGATCCTCCGGTGCACACTCAACATCCCCAGGGACTCTATCACACAAGCTAATATTGGAAAAATTAAGGTCAATAATGCTGGAACCCGAATAAGCTGGTCAGATAAGAACATAATGTTAGCCACTGAATCCCTAATCCATCAGGACATCCTGAATTATTTTGACTTCAGTGGTATGTCCATTAATGCTATTAATGACTGGATTGTGTCCTTCTCTGGTAAACATGCTGTCAGCTCCATGGGGGTAATGTTAAGAACAGAAGGTAACACGTGGCCCTTCAATAAGGAGATAAGGGATGCTGTGGTTCAGACGATTGGCTCTAGAAACTCTCATAGCATTTGGGTGCTCTTAAGTGAGGCAAAGGGGAAGAGTAAAGGCCAACTAGCTAACCCTATAATTGGAGCGGTATGGGTAAAATTCCTGGAAGCACGTAATTCAAAAAGTCAGGCTGATGACCACATGCCAGTAAGACTGACTCCATCTGGTCCTCCCTTCGATGTTTCACATGGGACGATACTAAGTAAAATTAAAGAGCTGAAAGCTTCGAGAGCCCCCGGTCCTAATGGACGGTCCAATGCCGTTATCAAAAACCACCCTGACTTTGGGCTAGTTTGTTTACTATCCTGTTTAAGAAGATCTTGTTCTCAGGGAAAATACCTTATTCTTGGCAAACAGCGATTCTTATCCCTATTTTCAAAAAGGGAAATCGATTAGATCCTCACAATTACAGGTTATTGTCAATGTTACAGCAAAATGGTGAGGAATCTATTTTTTGGTACTAATATCGTAGAACTCTGTGCCTTTTTTTTATCTTTATGTTCATACAATTGAGGTCGCATGTGTAAATGGGGTAACCGTGGAGTCCTGTGATTCCTCTACTCCACTAGGAAGAGACAAGTCGTCGACTTGGAGGATACAAAGAGACACGGGATTAAACCCATGACTGGAAGATTTGAGCTGTTGAGAATATTAAGAGGATTGTTATATTGGCCCTGATTTGAAAAAGACGTTGGTTACGTTGAAACACGTGTCATCACCAGAGGGCAACAGATTTCTACATAAATATAAATTGTGAATCATAATATAAATCTTGTGTGGAACCCTATTTCTTTCTCCATCTGTATGGAGCAAAAACAACTTGGGCGCATGAGTTTAACATAAGGGTAACATTTGTTTGTTACTATTGTCAATGTTAGACATTACAGGTAAATTGTTTGCATCTTTACTGCTTAGAGAAATAGAGAAGTGGGTAGATGAAGCTAACGTTCTCTGTAAATTTCAGAGTGGTTTCCGTCGGGACTACTCCACTACCCATTATCTGATGGTTAAGGATATTCTACGCACCAGAGCGAGTATTAAGGGGCAGCCACTGCTCTATGCATTGTGTATTGATTTTAAGGCGGCGTTTGATTCCATCCCTAGAGACCGGCTATGGGTGAAACTTGAAGATATGGGCTGACCAGAGGGCCTACTTTATTATCTTAGACTTTTACATCTAAACACCTCAGTCAGACTTAAACTAGATCAGGAAGGACTTTTGACTAATCGGGTGCTGCAGAATAGGGGGGTGAAGCAAGGGTGTGTCACGGCACCATTGGTTTATGATCTATGTGTCCACGACATACCAATGGCATTATCAGCCCCGAAAAATTGTCCCCCCAAAGTTGGAGAATCCCCTTGTGTAGTGTTAGCCTACGCAGATAATCTAGTTATACTAGATAACACCATATGTGGACTGCGTAGGTCTGCAATGGTATTATGGGAATATGTCAGTAACAATGGTTTAACTATTAATTTAGAGAAAACCAAAGTGCTGAGATATACCTATAAAAGAGTTACCCGGGTCAACCTTGTGGTGGGCAATACAAACATTCTTTATGCCCCTTCTTATCGCTACTTAGCGGTAGAATTTTAACCGGATGGGGATTATAATATCTGTAGACAAACACGTACTATCAGAGCTGCCCAAGCCACGGCCTTGATGGCCAACTTTACTCGTAAGCAGGGTGGCTATATGCTGTGGGCAACACGACAATTATATGTTCAAGTGTTCATTCCCATGATTACCTCTGGACTGGAGGCTTTGCTAACTTTTGATCTGGCTTGGCTACAAGTCATTGAAGGTAAATTCTGGCGACGGATACTGGAACCACAGAGGAGTCAGCTTTTTGAAGCCTGTTCTGAATGCACTTGGAAAGAGGGTTGCTTTGTGGGACTGGCTAGAGAACTTTGCTCATTTGAGTACATTGAAGAGTTATCAGTTTGTTCAGTTTAGAAACTATAACTTTATGCAGCCACAGACTTATTTGAACCTCTACCCAGCTAAAAGACTTAGACGATTTATCATTCTCTTTAGAATGGAACAGTTATCAACTATGATGAACTTGGGGAGCAGAGCAAAGATTACTACTAAAGATCGATTTTGCCGTCTCTGTAAGCAAATGGATAAACTGGAGACAGCTAGACATTTACTAACTGTTTGCCAAGAAATGGCCGATAGTACTCAGTTGTTACTCGGCAAATATGCACATAACTTGGAAACTTTGAAAGATCTGTCCTTTTGGTGTTATTGTACAAACTCAGGGAATATGAGCTTATTAATTGCCCTCTACAATATATGGCTAAAGGTTGAATATAAGTTAGGAATGTCGAACTGAGATATCGATAAGATAGTAATAACTTTGCCTAGCCCAGGGGAAAGAGCTGGTACTGGGATCATACTATAGCTGTTATCTATATTCATGCAGGTACGTACAAGAATCAAAGCGGCGAATTAGCTGACGTAGGAATCATTTTAAGTGTTAAGTGATTCATTGATTAGTTCTATGTATTTTTTTTTCGGAAATATTATAGGGATTGTTGAAGTGGTTTATATTGAGATGCGATGTTTTGTATATAATTGTTACATTGTATACATTGTTACGTGAAGAAGCGCAAGAGGAGCAGGAAAGAGAGCTATGCCATTTACATTCTCCCTGGGGCGCTAGGGTATGCAGCCTTTGAGACAATGAAAGGTTTGTAAGTCTCTGAAGCTCACTTATGGTGTGGGTTATGTCTGTGCTAATAAGGCAGGCCTAATACTAACACGTTTGGTGCTTTCGCTGCGCTTGGGCCTACGTTCCAAAATGGCTGCCAATAACTATACTATGTAGCTGATAATGCTCCTAATGCATGCACCACACAATCGTGCACTCCCTGCATGCACACCCCTCTTCCCTCTGCTCCCTCGATGTGAGGTTTATTGTTTATTTCTCATTCAGAATCGACTAGGGATGTGGGAAGACCCTCTCTCCTTCCCAACACTTTACAGATCCGCCAGAGTGCCAAGGGACAGTGCGCGGTATGAGAACCTTTAACATAACATAACATAACATAACATAGCTGTGGAGATGAACTGTACTTAACTACCAGCCTCCTCCCTGCCTTGACTCAAGCCTGACTGCTCTGCCACAGCTGCTTCTACAGAGGGGGCTGGTCCGTCCTTTTGATGAGAAACGCTGTTCTGCCTTTAGGTTCGGTGGTTGCACAGCCCACACCAGCGGGTCGTGCAAAAGTCTCCCTAAGACAGTACAAAAAGCTTTTGGCTTCTAAATGTTAAAGCGCATTTTAGATGTTTTTGTAATGTGTGCTATTTCAGCGCAAGAGATGAGATGAGTAGTGCAGCTCATCACCTAATTCACAAAGTGCAAAGTCTTACATGATTTCAATCAGATGCCCCTTTTCACCCCTTTGTGCATTTGCATAAATGAGGAGGCATTTCGGCACATTTAAAAGCGCAATGCTGAATTCACAAACGGGCTGCGCTTTTAATGCACAGCAATGAGGCACTGGTAGGAGCAAAGCATGAGAGGGTCATTGTGACCCTGTCTTGAATGTTTCTATTAGTGTGGCACCCACGATTTAAACCGTGTCACAATTGCATTTCTCTACCTTAAACAGGGATGGAAATTGCTTTTTTAAGCATTTCACCAACACAGGCCCTTTAGCAGCCTGTCGCCGTCAAATGTGCTGCCAGCAATCACGTGGTTGCTGGGAGCCTGTCATACATCAGTGTCAGAGCGCACTCCCAACACTAATGCGTGCAAGGAGGCTGGACAGTGCATCTTTGCACTATTGTTCAGCCCTTTCCGAAAAGGCTCAAGTCGCCTTGGTGAAGAAGGTGGCCGGAGCATTTCTGAAAGTAGCACAAATGAAACGAGCGCAACATGTGCTCCCACTGCACCCCTGAATGCTGATGACAGACTATTTCCCGGAGTCGCCCAATAGATAATGGCAAGTCTGTCGACTACATTGGCTCATGTTGCAAAGAGAAGAGGATTGAATCTCCTCTTTCTTTAAGCACCTTGAGATGCCAGCGAGGGATCGGTTTCTATGGCTACCTGGCGCCTGTGAGCGAATGGACGGCCATTGCCTGACCCGAGACAGAGACATCATGCGCAGGAGCCAACGCAGAAGGGAACATACGAACCCAAGTGCCCAAGCGACTCCATTACACGCGTCAACATATGAACTGCAGTGCACAGGAGTCATCACACAGGTCAACATATGACCTGCAGTGCCCAGGAGCCATCACACATGTCAACATATGAACCGCAGTGCCCAGGAGCCATCACACATGTCAACATATGAACCCCAGTGCATCAGAGCCATCACACATATGAACATATGAACCCCAGTGCCCAGGAGCCATCACACATGTCAGCATATGAACACCAGTGCCCATGTCAGCATATGAACCCCAGTGCCCAGGAGACATCACACATGTCAGCATAATGACCCCAGTGCCCAGGAGCCATCACACATGTCAGCATATGAACCCCAGTGCCCTGGAGCCATCACATGTCAACATATGAACCGCAGTTGCACAGGAGCCATCACTCATGTCAACATATGAACCACAGTGCACAGGAGCCATCACACATATAAACATATGAACCCCAGTGCACTGGAGCCATCACACATGTCAGTATATGAACCCCAGTGCCCAGGAGCCATCAAACATGTCAGGATATGAACTGCAGTGCCCAGGAGACATCACACATGTCAACATGTGAACCACAGTGCCCAGGGGCCATCACACATGTCAACATATGAACCGCAGTGCACAGGAGCCATCACACATGTCAGCATATGAACCGCAGTGCACAGGAACCAGCACACATGCCAACATATGTACCCCAACCACCTAGGGAGATTTACCCAGCATTCCAAGAAAGCAGCCATTACTAGGAGTGACTCTCGAAGCACTGCCCACCTCAGTATCTTGTCTGTGTCTGACCTCCCCGGTCGCAGGGCTCACCTTGCACGGAAACATCCACCTGTGTGTCTGCTTCCCCAGCACTGCTCTCAGCCCTGCACGTATAGCGTCCTGCATGACTGAGCTGGACCAGCGGGATCAGGAGTATGGCGCTGTCTCCTGAGACGTCCACCATGGCGTGGTCTTGGTAGGGCAGGCCATTCTTTAACCACCTGCAGAGGGAAACCAATCTAGTGTTAATAGTTATGAGGCTCCAGGACCTTTGTGTATAGAATGCCCCTTTAAAATCCACCTATAAGGTCATCTGTGAGGTCATTCTTGTGTGTTAGGGTCAGTAGTATTGAGAGCCACCTAAAGGGCGCACCCGTGAGCCAAGCCCCTATGTTAGAAACAACAGTGACGATGACAAAGAAGAGGGCGGCAGTGAGGAAGCCTGACTACCATGCACAAACCTAGAGGAGGTCAGCAGTTAGCCCACTGAGCTAGCACATGTGTTATTACTATCAGCCATCTGCAGAGGGCAGTACCCAGATCAGCCTCTGAGGGAGGGTATGCAGTACTATAACCCACCTTCATAGAGCGGTGGAGAGAGCAACCCCGGTGTTGGGATCTGCAGCGCGATCTCTCACTAACAAGAAACTAGCATCCATGTTACGGGTAGCATGACCCCTACCGACCCGGAAGGGCTATCAGTAAGAGCAGCCGTCTGGGTATAGGCTTCAAGGCCATTCCCTTACTCACAGCGGCCATTTTGCAAACATTAAAGTATGTTTCTTCTTCTCAGTGTTCTCACCGCCAATTCCTCCACCTAAGGTCCCCCTCCCCATAGCCTCTTCTTATAGGCTATCCAATCCCTCTCCCTCAGGGGAGGAGCCAGGACCAACTTTAAAGAGCACACCACTGTAGGTGCCCAGGCACGGTGCAGCTCTCAACTCACCAGACTCGAGGCGTAGGGAAGCCGGTCACATGACACGCTAGCTCCAAGGGTTCATTCACGGTCACGGTCACGATACCTGCTGAGCTGCTGCCGATACTCACACGAGGGGGCACTGGGATATAGAGAAGAAAAACAGGCTCTTGAGCAAAAGATCAGTCCAAGAGCGGTCAAATGTACGCAGGATGTGGCAAGACATTAACCAAGTCCACCAAAGTAGGCCTCCATCTACCCGACATAAGCACATTAACCACTTATCAATACGCTCATCGTAAACAAGAGCATGGACCACAATTCGCCATGTTCTCCATCAATCAACGCATTCGCTTCAATCCATCAATGCAGACACACCGCCAGTCAACACATGCCCATTGAACAATATGTTCAGCACCCATCAACCTTCTACGTATAATCCATAAACTCAATGCCCGTCCATCAGTGCTCAGTCGTTCCTTGTAACCTACCACCCAGACCTCACGTACCATGAACAACCACTGTGTAGTGGATCACAGCCTCCCCTGCCGCACTGATGGCCACACACGTGTAGTTGCCTTGGGACGCTTCAGACACAACCTCAATCTTCAGCTTTTGTCCTCCATCCAGGACTTTCACCCTCTCCTCAGAGGAGAGTTTCAGGCCGTCCTTCAGCCAGGACAGGACTGGTGGAGGGTAGCCACTGGCCAAGCACTCCAGCTCCAAGGGCTGATCGACTACGGCTGGAACCAGCATAGGCTGTTCAGTCTGACCTTCGATATCCGGAGACACTGAAATAGAAAACAGACACAGAAAGGATTCATTGCCCCATCAAGTGACCAGGTCAGGATTTTCCCCAATCCCATAATAAACACAGATTTGGGATTCATGATTTGTATCAGTAATCTTTGCTGCGGGTCACTTCCTCTCTCGAATCATGATATCTGCCCATCGGGGTATTAGGAAAGTCTCTCTGCAACATGGTCCCAGCTGGCCCTCTGTGTACGGTTGAGCGCTCGTGCAAGGACGGGGAGGGACCTCAACTGCCCTGGTTGCCCTAAAATGAGGGTGGGCATAAAGATAACATCCCTCAGTCCTGCATTTTTAAAGCCCCTTTGCAGCGGGCCTGCTTGGTTGCACGCCCCGTTTCTTGCTGTGATTTCCCGCCGCAAGAATTCCTGATTTCATGACTTTTGATGCTGCGCACATCCCGTAGTTCTTACATTTTCTGAAAACACTTCTTATTTGTAAACCTTCCACTCCTCAGTCTGCCTCAGCCTGGCAGCACCCACCTTTATGTGCTTTCCTCGCGGCAGTCCTGCACACGTCATTGTTATTCGCCTTAGTAACATGCTACCAATTTCTGCCTGTGCCAACATTGCTTGAATCCTGTCTCATTTCAAGCTCTTTCCTAAAATACTCTGCTCCTTCGCGGGCAGCACATCGTGCCAGGGGTCTGCAGTGGGTTGGCATCAATTAGTGCCCTGAATCTGCATTAGATTGGCATCAATTAGTGCCATATGTCTGCATTGGGCGAAGCAGCAAATACTGCCATGAGTTTGCACTGGGTTGGTAACAATTAGTGACACGAGTGTGCAATGGGTTGGCATCAACTAGTGACATGAGTCTGCAGTGGGTTGGCATACACTAGTGACAGGAGTCTGCAGTGAACTGGCAGCAATTTCTGTTCTATTCTCCAAGCCTTAGCTGTTTTCCCTGCACCAGGTCCCTGGGCCATGTCTTGCCTCTATCTCTCATTGTTTCTGTTCTGTATTCCTCACCCAGATTTTGGCTTTTTCTCCTTTTAATGGTCCGACACATGGAGCACTCAAACCTCTGCAATTCCCTCAGCCTCATGGTTGGGGCCCAATCGAGACTATCATAGAACAGCCGCCCAACTCCAGGAAGGCCTCCCGTAACTTCACTGCCTTGTCAGATCTCTCCAGTTACAAGTCTCAGAATTTCATCAGTCATGTTTGTGGTTCCTCGGGGTTCACCGTCTCTTAGGAGAAGCCCCCATGCCTTATGGTTCGGGTCTGGCCTGACTTCCTAAACCCCAGCCATAAAGTTTCCTTAGCTCAACTAATAGTAGCTGTGGTTGAGCGATCAAGGCTAACTTCCAAGAGAGGAACCGGTAGATAGGAGCACAGAGTAACACACAATTACTTAAAATGAAGTCATTTTTAGACCGAGGTATATACAAAATATACTTCATAACTTGTTAAAGGTAGGCAAGGTATTTGCGCATGTCGCATGTAAGTAATTCTGTCTCATAAGGTGTGAAGCTTCAGAGGGTAGATTTATTGAGTCTATACCCTATCAGGTTGGGTCAGCAGTGGTCTTGGGTAAACCCTTTTATCATAGGAGGTCCGGGTGTACCATAGCACCTGTATTCACTTAGTCCCCCACAGAGAGTGGTGAGAGAGACAGGCAGGATTCTGATTGGCTGAACATGATGTTGTTCTTGATGCTGTACCACCATTTTAAGCATCTTACATATAAGGCATTGCTTTACGGCCACCTACATATCCTTCTGCAGGCGCGACAACTTGTGGGAGCCTAGCACGTGGATATCTTTGGCAACCTTTGGCTGCTGCAGCTGGATGCTTGGGTTACAAAGAAGGTCAGTGATGGAGGTTGCTCTGTTTGGTGGTCAAGCGGTGGTTCTGCTGATTCTGAATAAGACCTTCAAGCAAAGAGGAGATCAAGCAGAGAAGGTGGAAGGTCAGTGATGGTGGTTGCTCTGTTTGGTGGTCCAACAGTGGTTCTGCTAATTCTGAATAAGACCTTCAAGCAAAGAGGAGATCAAGCAGAGAAGGTGGAAGGTCAGTGATGGAGGTTGCTCTGTTTGGTGGTCCAACAGTAGTTCTGCTGATTCTGAATAAGACCTTCAAGCAAAGAGGAGATCAAGCAGAGAAGGTGGAAGGTCAGTGATGGAGGTTGCTCTGTTTGGTGGTCCAGCAGTGGTTCTGCTGATTCTGAATAAGACCTTCAAGCAAAGAGGAGATCAAGCAGAGAAGGTGGAAGGTCAGTGATGGAGGTTGCTCTGTTTGGTGGTCCAGCAGTGGTTCTGCTGATTCTGAATAAGACCTTCAAGCAAAGAGGAGATCAAGCAGAGAAGGTGGAAGGTCAGTGATGGAGGTTGCTCTGTTTGGTGGTCCAGCAGTGGTTCTGCTGATTCTGCATAAGACCTTCAAGCAAAGAGGAGATCAAGCAGAGAAGGTGGAAGGTCAGTGATGGAGGTTGCTCTGTTTGGTGGTCCAGCAGTGGTTCTGCTGATTCTGAATAAGACCTTCAAGCAAAGAGGAGATCAAGCAGAGAAGGTGGGAGGTCAGTGATGGTGGTTGCTCTGTTTGGTGGTCCAACAGTGGTTCTGCTGATTCTGAATAAGACCTTCAAGCAAAGAGGAGATCAAGCAGAGAAGGTGGAAGGTCAGTGATGGTGGTTGCTCTATTTGGTGGTCCAACAGTGGTTCTGCTAATTCTGAATAAGACCTTCAAGCAAAGAGGAGATCAAGCATAGAAGGTGGAAGTTCAGTGATGGTGATTGCTCTGTTTGGTGGTCCGGCAGTGGTTCTGGTGATTCCAGAAAAGACCTTCAAGCAAGCAGGAGGTCAAACAGAAAAGGTGGAAAGTCGGTGATGCTGGTTGCTCTGTTTAGTGGTCCAGCGATGGTTCTGTTGATTCTGAAGAAGACCGTCAAGCAAGGAGGAGGTCAAGCAGAGAAGGTGGAAGGTCAGTGATGGTGGTTGCTTTGTTCGGTGTCCAGCAGTGGCTCTGGTGATTCTGATGAAGACCTTCAAGCAAGGAGGATGCCATTGGAGCCGCTAATAGGCCGGGAGGGGAACAGCTGTACCTGGGAAGCGGATATACAATGCATCGGAGGTGCAGCTTGGGCCGCGGGAGGTGCAATCAATCTTCAGAGATGCCCCCAGGATATGTGACATACTCCTCGGAGTACTGACATTCACTCAGTGTTTATTATGAGCTTTTAGATTAGTTTCTCAATTGGTAGCATTTACAGGCCTTGGGTTCCGTTGGTTACCGGCTCACTCGGTAGTTGGTCCTCTCACCTCTGCGAGTTGGGTCTGCACAGGGATGGGTGAGCAAATCTTCTTGAGGGCTGGGGTTTCTGGAGGGCTTCTGACTCTCCAAGGTTCTAAGGGTTAATGGAAGTGACCCAGGTACTTGGTTCCCTCCGGTCCATAGAAGCCCACTTTCTCCAAATACCGGGGAGGAGTTTTCTTTCTGTGTTCCCTACTAATAAGGCTTCTGTATCATTTAACTTCTGCTTCTTTGTCTGTGCTCCAGAAATAGTCCCCAAGCAGGACAAGGAACGGATGCAGACCCTTGGGTGGGGACAGAGAATTGGGGGTGAATTTGTAACTCATATTTAGTTGGTTTATTTGTCGGGCACCCACTGAATAACACAGCTCCCGATCACAGGTTTACATACTTTCAAACATTTGGTGGCCACCCAGTTACTGGTGTAAGCCACAATCAACGTTCTCTGGTTTCTTCCCAAGCTCTCCGTTGTGGCGGGGATTCATAATTGAATCCAGACACCATTTACTAATAGGTTATATCTGGTTCTGGTAACTCTAGCCCTCACTGTCTGATGCATGTGGAAGCCACTACCATATATGGCATCTTACCTATTACACGGCCACGGTAGTTATGGTTAAGTTGCTAAACCCATAGGAAGAGCACTTTTTGGGTGGCTTATAACTTCGCTCCCCCTGGACGAATCCACACCAATCTTTGCAAAAACAGTATATGGCCCACTCTGAATGTTTTTGCAAAGTTTGGTGAGGTTTGGTCCAGGGGGGGAAGTTATAGGGGGGGTCCCAACATTTCTTTTTTTCCCATAGACTGAATGGGGGAAAAACATTGCGCATGCCTACAGCCCAAACCGCTGGACGGATTTTCACCAAATTTGCGGCAGGAGCAGTGGCTTGGTCCCGAGAACATGCTTTTGTAAATTTGGTGAAAATCCGTCCAGTAGTTCTTTTTTAAATGATCAAAAAGTAAGTCTAAAACAATTAGTGATATCTATGTCCGCTCCCCGGACACACTTCCCTGTTCGCTCCGCGGGCAAGATATCGATTGGCTAATCGGTCGCGTCATGTCCGCGGACATGTGATGCGTTCGCTGATTGGATGGTGAAGAGCGTGAAGTGTGTCAGATTGTTCCGATGCGCCCACCATCTTGGATCCGTGTTTTGGTGTCCGCGGACATCGCCACAAACACATATAAAAAAACACAACATTGCACTTGTTAAACTTATCAAATACTGTCTGGGGAGGTGAGGGTTGATGAGGATGGAATGGGATATGGCAGCAAGAAGCAAAAAACGGGTGTTTTTTTTTCACAAAAGTCATACAGTATATTTGGAGGTGTTCCACAATATAATGTGCGTAAAGTACAGACGAAGGACTAATGTGTCTGTGTTAAAATGTAATTAGAATAATAATGGAGCCAGACTGCCGCCCCCTAGAGTGTGGCATCTGAGGCAGCCAACTACACTGTCTGATGCAAAGAGCGGACCTGCACGTGTATGAGAATAACAGTTCTCATGGCGTCAGTGAGGAACGTTGTTGCAAAGTGAGAATGTATTTTGATTCTGAGTGAAGGTCACCAGCTTTGAATTTTTGGTTGCGAGCTAAGGAAGCCCATGCATGGGACACACAGTATAAGGTTCAATTGTTTTTTGACCTTGAGAGAAAGGGGCCATTCCGTAAGGAATGCAATGAGAGGAGGTTTGTGATAATGAAGATTTGATAAGGTTATGCATTCCAAAAGTGTGTAAGGAACATGTAAATTCAGTTCATGAAGAATCTTTGGTGCGAACGCAGTGAGTGTTACGGTCTGACTTACGAAAAGAGAATGGAAATGGTGAATATAAAGTAAGTTTGATTTTGACGATAGTATACCGGAACAAGGATTAACTTATTATTATCTGAAGATTAATTTTGGGTTATATTCTATTTGTTGTTCTGCGTTGCTTATTGCAATGTAACGCAAGTACTATCTTTGTGTGTAGTTGTCTTTTTTTACGTGGTTATGGGGAGGGCAGCATCAAGGTGCATGTAGACCATGACTAGGTTCACCCAGGTTCAACGCTAATATTTAATTAAAATGTCATGTATGACCATATCGAATTGTGTATCAGTTTCCACGTTGTTTTCTCTTTGTTGAGATTTTTTGATGTGTGTGCTAATCGTTAGTTTAAACTCTATGCTGAATTAAAAAGTCAATAGATACATTGTAATAAAGTTCAGGTATTGAGACACATTTTCTGTTATGGTTTCGAAACAGATACATTCTGCCTTTCTGCGATTGTCATAGATTCCAGATGCCAACTGACAGGTTTTTTAATCGGCAGCTGCACATAGTTGTCAACGCCTGGATCACAGTGACTGTTTTTTGGGACGATCGCCCAGGGCCCATGTGCTCGTAGGCTGTACTAGCGATTAGGAGTAAAATAACATCCTTTATGGTGGTCTAGGCCCAAGTTGATGCAGAAGCCCTGGAATTCACTGTGCGACGCAAGCGGTTCTTTTATTGAAAATGAGCACCTTGTGTACGCAAAAAGAACAAAGTGTGCCTCACGATAAAAATTTTGGATCACGAGCGAAGAAACAAATTTGCAATTTGATTGAATATGGCAATAGTTGGATGTTCTCGGAGCATTTATTGTGAAATAAAAGTACTTTACAAATTGTACAGTGTTATTGTTTTCTTTTAAAGTACGGTTCAATATTCCGAATTGTGACGTGCTGTGTTGTTAGTCGATGTGTGTTGATTTTCGGGTTCTGCGTCACGTCACGTAGGTGATTATGGGCGCGTTTGACTACGCTGAAGAGGAACGTCACTGAGAAAGGTGTAGAATATCACTAGGGTTGGTGATGTGAGGGTCAGGGGTGGGGCATATGATTTAGTGACGTCAGGGCAGTTTACCTTAGGCAGATGCAGCAATGGATAAGAATAGCAGCAGATGGACATGCCCTGCTGCCAGATTTCGTATGTTTTTAAAAGAGGAAAAGTGAGGTAAGGTGAATTAGAAATGTTTGCGATACATCAACGTATGTATAAAAATACATGGCCGAACCCTCGGGACAATAATATTTTCTGAGCATTGCACTTGTGAAACTTATGAAATAATGTCTGGGGAGTTAAGGGGTGATGACGATGGGTGGGATATTTCTGATGTGATTTCGAATGAGTTTACAAAGTTTGGTGGGATTTTGTGCAGAGCTTATATGACGATTGTATGTGTATTCATTTGACAGTTTTGAAAAAATAAAACATGGGTGGATTTCCAGCAAACTTGCGTAAGGCGCATTGGCAAGGATCTAAAGCATAGTTTTGCAAATGTGGCAGTGTTTTCTTATTTGACAAGTGTCATAATGTAGTTTAAAAAAATAGCGGTATAGCTTTAGTGACTGAGGGGTAGCCTTTGGCCATGGGCAGTGGCCAGATTGTACGGGTCATGGAATAAGGTCATGATCCGGACAATCTGGCTACTGGCCATGACCAGAAGGGACAAAACATAGGATTAAAGTGGCCATGTCCACCTGGGACTGGCTTTGTAGTAAAGTTATTCAAATTAGGATAGATTAGAAAGGGAAGAAAAATGTGCTTGTGGTAATATGGTCATAGGGTTCTCTTTTTGCCTTCTGCAGGCTGCCATGGAAAGCGAAGAGGGGCCCTGTATAGAACCCTCGCCTTCACTTTCCATGATGGCCATCTTGGAAAAGGATTTTCCTTTCTACACCGGGACGCCACAGGCCACAGGTGTCCAGGTGTAGGAAGAAAAATCCTCTTTTTTAGCACCCCTGTTTCCCGCTTTGGGAACCTAGGTTGCTAATGGTCTTGATCCCCCATTTCAGGGGCTGGAATGGGGGGATAATGGTCCAGAGACCTCATTATCCACCCTCGCTTCTCTTGGGCTGATAACTTGGACTGCTGGGCCAGTATCCACCGTTCCAGTCCCCGGAACGGAGGATGAATGCCACAATATTCCCATTAGCATAAAACAAAATGCAAATCGAAATGTTGGAAAATCTTATTGAATCTATGTACCTTACTGAGAAATGTAAAGTAGATGGAGTCTATACATGTTTTTTTTAGTTCTATTTTTTAACTGTGAAAGGTGGTTCCTAAAGGAATATGTCTTTTGTTGTTTTTGGATGTATTTTTTTTTGGCAGGAGAGCTGAGAACGAAAGGTGGGGAGGGAAATGAGGGAAGAGCAACCAAACACTAATATAGAGGGGTAGGTGGAGAAGGGAAAATGTTGCACGTGTGTTATTTCTAAGTTAGGGGGCACTGTTTCTCATGCTCTTTGATTACAGCAGTGGTGGTGGCTCTTGAGGAGGAGGGATGGCATTAGCTGATGCCATTTTAAGATAAATAGCAGCTTTGCTAAAAGTATGTACTGTGTACTAGATTGTTAATGGATAATGAGTAGGAATAGGTGTTGGAGCTGTTCAAGGGAAATTTTGAAGTTGAAAGTTCCTAGATCAGTAGAAAATGCAGTTCTGAACTATCCGCGAATCAGAGATCTTATCGTGAAGTGCGGACGGGTTCTCAGACACGTCATCATGCCGCGCGCCAGCGTATGGTCATGTGGCACTGTCCGGAAGGTCCGCTATGAAGTCAGATGTTCGTAGACGGCTATGGATGCAAAACTAGTTGAATTAGTTGCAAAAAGTGTATAGAAGTGTTACAAATGATTCCAGAAGGTGGGAAATGGCAGAGTTTTAAGGTGACACTTTGTAAATGGGACACAAATATTGCTATGTTGGGTAAGTATGATATTAGTAAGTTGCAGGAAAATAGCATGCACTGGTAAAAAACTATGAAATTCACTGAGAAAACCTTGTTAAAGGGGCGTTATGGTTCAGTTGGACTAATAAAAACCTATGGAATTCAATGAAAAAACTTTGTTAAAGGGACGTTATGGTAAAGTTGGACTAATAAAAACCTATGAAATTCAGTGAAAAAAGTTTGTTAAAGGGACGTTATGGTTACAAGTAAAACCGAAACCCCCCTGAAATTCGCCAGTTATGGTAAGCTAAGCAACCATAACTCGCGCCACCACCGTGCACTGCTAAGAATAACACCCATGACATCACAAATATGATTGATGACATCACTGATGACATTACATGTCTAGCCCCTTCTTTTTTTGTTCACTGACATATCTAGGCCAGGTGAGTTTATTCACTGGCAGTCAAAAACTTTAAATTCCAAAGGCATTACATTTGTAGACGTTGCTATTCTCACATGTTCTTAAGGTACTTTCCTTAGAATTCAGTCGCATGTTATGATGCACATACGTAGGGGAAGAAGCAGGCCTGAAACACAGCCATCATTTCTATGCGTAAAGATAATCATGTCGGTTATACACAGTGGCTCATGATACTGCCTCTTGTTTACTTACTTTACTCTCCCTGTATAAGCCCCATATTTGTATACATTGCGGTCTCTTAATGTGTCGTGTGTAGTAGTGCAAGCATGTAGTGTGTGATGCATTATTACCTGCTTAGTATATGTTTCACAGTACGCAAAAGTGTGATACAGAAGCATTCGCCGTGTTACTATCCAACATTGGAATATTAGAAATATTACATCTCTGTGGTGTATGCTGCAGCCAATGCCTACGTTTCTGTATGAGTAGGTTCCTGTTCTAGAAACAACACTGCACTGGAATGTTCTTTGGAGCAATACATTGCATAATCAAGTATGTAGTTCATCACACATCTCCAGATGACCCCCGACACTTTTTTGCCAACATTACATTCACAACCCCTTGTAGGGACTTTCTATGAAAATTAAATGCACATGTGATGTCATCAGTGATGTCATCAATCGTATTTGTGATGTCATCTTTGATGTCATGGGTGTTATTCTTAGCAGTGCACGGTGGTGGCGCGAGTTATGGTTGCTTAGCTTACCATTACTGGCGAATTTCAGGGGTTTTTCGGTTTTACTTGTAACCATAACGTCCCTTTGACAACGTTTTTTCACTGAATATATATATACACAAAACAAGAGGGGTGGCAGGGGTGCTGCTCTGGGTCCCAGCTGCAGTACCTCAAACAGTTCAAAGATGTTCTCCTCCCAGCACGCTTTCATGCCTCAGCAGTCTTCAAGGAGGCCGATTGGATGCAGGTGTGCAGGGTTAAATCCCTCTGGTATGTACCTGGCAAATATATATACATCACTCATTTTCTTATAAAAAATAATGTTTGGCTCTTTAACTGTGCACTGGATTTTCATGTACGTTCCTGGTAGGGGCATCCCGAAACCTAGTAGAATTGCATGAAGGCTGCAATCAACCAGCGTGACCTCCACATCATGTTAAGTGAGAAGGCCGGCAGAGGGAAATCGAGTGCATCGGGGGCACTCAACCGTTAGGGGATGAAAGGTCTCTCAAGGGCGCAGTTTGAGTTCCATGGGTCCTCACGTGAATTGTCATCAGGGAAAATTAAGAAATGCTAGGTACTCTGCACCAGAACGTTAGGCTGGAACATTCAGTCTTAAAAGAGGAATTTGAGCATTGCAGATGGGGGATCGATTGGTAATTCAGATGCAGGTGTTCGTTCCACGTTGGGTCAGGGTCAGACAGGAGGGCATCCTTATATCCAGTCTACAGATCAGACAGCAAGACATCCTTATATCCAGTCTACAGAACAGACAGCAGGGCATCCTTCTATGCAGTCTTCAGATTAGACAGGAGGGCATCCTTCTATCCAGTATTTAGATCAGACAGCAAGGCATCCTTATATCCAGTCTTCAGATCAGACAGGAGGGCATCCTTATATCCAGTCTACAGAGCAGACAGTAAGGCATCCTTATATCCAGTCTACAGATCAGACAGCAGGGCATCCATATATCCAGTGTTCAGATCAGACAGGAGGGCATTCTTATATCCAGTCTAAAAACAGACAGCAAGGCATCCTTATATCCAGTCTTCAGATCAGACAGGAGGGCATCCTTATATCCAGTATACAGAGCAGACAGTAAGGAATCCTTATATCCAGTCTACAGATCAGACCGCAGGGCATCCATATATCCAATGTTCAGATCAGACAGGAGGGCATCCTTACATCCAGTCTTCAGATCAGACAGGAGGGCATCCTTATATCCAGTCTTCAGGGCATCCTTATATCCAGCCTTCAGATCAGGCAGGATGGCACCCTTATATCTAATCTTCCTTATATCCAATCTACAGATCAGACAGCAAGGCATCCTTATATCCAGTCTACAGATCAGACAGCATGGCATCCTTATATCCAGTGTTCAGATCAGACAGGAGGGCATCCTTACATCCAGTCTTCAGGGCATCCTTATATCCAGCCTTCAGATCAGGCAGGATGGCACCCTTATATCTAATCTTCCTTATATCCAATCTACAGATCAGAGAGCAAGGCATCCTTATATCCAGTCTACACATCAGACAGCATGGCATCCTTATATCCAGTGTTCAGATCAGACAGGAGGGCATCCTTACATCCAGTCTTCAGGGCATCCTTATATCCAGCCTTCAGATCAGACAGGATGGCACCCTTATATCTAATCTTCCTTATGTCCAGTCTTCAGATCAAATGGGAGTGATCCTCACATCCAGTCTTCAGATCAGAATCATCAAATGATACTAGTTCTTTGGCACAGGAATAGAGCAGGCCCTATGCTTTTATGGGGAATTGCAGCAAAGATGGGGTCCCAACCCCCAATCACAAACTTCTTCACACATTTGACAGCCGTCCAATCACTGAGGACTGCAACATTCAAACTTTGAGGACTCCTTCCCACTCAGCAGGTGCGGATTCAAACTTAAATACAGATGTATACTTCAACCATCCTTACTTAGTCATGGTCTCAGTGTGCTTGTTACTCTTGCACTGGCAGAGCTGTGGTCAAATATGGTCACATCATGTAATACTCCCTCTCTCATCGGAGTAACACCTGAATGTGGGGTCCTGCACTAGATTTTATATGGGGATAGGTGGCAGGATCGTCCTGGAGTATAGCGATGCTGGAAACCACAGTGGAGCTCTCACAGCTAAGTGAGGGTACTTTCAGGGAGTAAACGCAGCACATGGTGTAACCCGAGGCTGGTCCATTTATGGTTCCTCAGGGATGCAAATGGCATTGCTTTCTCTAATAAGTTCTGAGAAGAGATGGGCAAAATGTTTGCCAGCGAAGCGAAAAGTGCGAAGTTCACACGGGATCCTGCTTCAGCCCATTCCACGAAATCAGCACTACGGTTCTGCCGCTACTGATATTTCACCCAGTTTTGTGTGGTTTTGCTTGGAGCGTGGTGTGTCATTCCCATGTTGGTTCCGTGTAGAGACATGACAGACTTTGTGCAATCATTTTCGATACGTGCTAGTTTTGCAGAGCACTACAACAAACGTGCACACTTTTTTTGATCTGTGCTATGTTTGCACAGTGACACGAGAAACTTTGTACAGGTCTTTTTTTTATTCATGCTAGTTTCACGCTACAGCACGAGAAACTTCGTACAGTTCTTTCTGAACTATGTTAGTTTCGCGCAGCTACATGAGAAACTTCGTACAGTTCTTTATGAACCGTGTTAGCGAGGTGCCGCAACATGGGAAACTTTGTGCCATTATTTCCAAACCGTGCTAGTGTTGCGCAGCACCATGAGAAACATGCATGTTTTTTCCATATGTGCTAGGTTCGCACAGCGACACGAGAAACTTTGTGCAAGTCTTTTTTGATTTATGCTAGTTTCACGCTGCAACATGAGAAACTTCATGTAGTTCTTTCCGAATCAGGTTAGTTTTGTGCAGAGGCACAAGAACATTTCTGCAGGCCCTCTTTTGATCCGTGCTAGTTTTACGCTGCGGCACAAGAAACCGTGTGCAGTTTTTTCCGAACCATGTTAGTGAGGCACAGCAACACGAGAAACTTTGCACATTTATTTTCAATTCTTGCTAGTTTCGCACAGCGACACGAGAACCTTTGCACTGTTTTTTTCGATACGTGTTAGGTTCGCACAGCAGCATGAGAAACTTTGTGCGAGATAATCCATGATTTTCGTGAATAGCTGGAAAGGTTAATTGGGTCCCATTTCAGAACAATGGGCCTCATTACAACGAGTGCGGACCCGTAATGAACTATGCTGGTAAGGGACCGACACCGTTCATTATGGGTCACATCATTACGAGGTCTGCAGTGCGTCCCGCTCAGGATGCCTGGCCAGACCAGGCGTCTTTAGCGGGACCCGCTAGCAGCCCAGGATGCTAACAATGGGCCTGTCAATAACGGGCCCGTTGTTAGCATCCTCCCCATTCCCAATGAGATCTATGGGGCTCAAATGGGAATGGGGATGTACCGGGCCCGGGTTCTGAGAATGGGAATTACTGGGCCTGCCAAAGTCGGCATGGCCTGGTAATTCCCTATTCCTGGAACCCAGACTCAGTACCCGGTATGGAGGTATCCATGCCGCTAAAAGCAGCATGGCTACCTCCATACTTTTGATGAGGCCCAATGACTTACACCAACCCCATGCAACCTGCCGTCCGTGGTCCTGGAAGAACTATGTCTGAGATTAAATATAGCCATGGGCTGCCTGCTTTAGGAACACCTTGATCTCAGGAATGTGGCAGCACATGGAAGAGAGTGTTTCAAAGCAATACAGTGCGGGCACTGAGAAAATGATAGCAATCCCCTGCCCCCCCCCCCAACTTCACATCCCCACATACTCACCCATGGTGAGGCTTACCATACACCTGCAGCCTGTAGGACTTCTCCTGTGTGCCAGCCAGGTTGGTGGCACGGCAGGTGTATGCCCCAGAGTCGGACACCTGAGACCTGCTGAGTTCCAGGGATCGGCCGCCATCTTTGTAGGTCACCTTTGGGCTGGAGACAATGGGGAGAAGACCCTTATACCAGGTGATGCTGGGAGCAGGGGACCCTCGGGCCTCACACTGCAACACCACCGCATTGCCCAGCATCACTGTCACCTCGGCGACCACATCCGCTGCCCTGATAGTGGGAGGAGCTGCAATGAAACATAACAATTGCGAGGATGTAGCCTTTGGAATCTGTTAGCCCCCGAAAGGGCCGAAGGAAGAGGTAGTGTGGCAGTAGTGACTAGAGTTCCAGAGTTAGGGCGTGGTGGTTGCATAAAAGAGGCTTTAAGTGAATGGAAGGATAGAAATGGCAAGATGAAAGAGGGTGGCTGAGGTTGGCAAGGAAGGGATTGGTAGCATACAGAAGACTGAGAGACAACCAAGCCCCAGAGCACCCTTTTGCGGGATGACATATATTATTGGCCAATGAAGGAAGAGACAGAGATTGAGATTCTGGCTATGGAAAATGACAATAATAAAAACAAGAAAATGTGGGAGGAGCTTAAAAAATAGCACACCTCTTGTAATGTGCTTAAAACACAGGGACATATCCACTGTTATGCAGATCAAGACAGAAAAGTCAGTCAATCAGGAGCAGCATGTAGGATCCAGTCAATAGGGGAAACATGAGCATCCAGTAGAGTCCAGTCACTAGGAGAACCAGGAGCATCCAGTAGAGTCGAGTCCCTAGGAGAACGAGGAGCATCCTGTGGAGTCCAGTCAATAGGGGAAACAGGAGCATCCTGTAGAGTCCAGTCACTAGGCGAACCAGGAGCATCCTGTAGAGTACAGTCAATAGGAGAACCAAGAGCATCCTGTTAAATCCAATGAATTGGAAAGCCAGGAGCATCCTTTACAGTTCAGTCACTAGGAGAGCCAGAAGCACCCTGTAGAGTTCAGTGAATACAAGAACCAGGAGCATCCTGTAGAGTCCAGTCACTAGGAAAACCAGGAGCATCATGTAGAGTCCAGTCAAAAGTGGAAACAGGCGCATCCTGTAGAGTCCAGTCACTAGGAGAACCAGGAGCATCCTGTACAGTCCAGTCACAAGGAGAACCAGAAGCATCCTGTAGAGTACAGTCAATAGGAGAACCAAGAGCATCCTGTTAAATCCAATGAATTGGAAAAACAGGAGCATCCTTTACAGTCCAGTCACTAGGAGAACCAGAAGCACCCTGTAGAGTTCAGTCAATTAAAGAACCAGGAGCATCCTGTAGAGTCCAGTCACTAGGAAAACCAGGAGCATCATGTAGAGTCCAGTCAATAGTGGAAACATGAGCATCCTGTAGAGTCCAGTCACTAGGAGAACCAGGAGCATCCTGTAGAGTCCAGTGAAAAGGGGAAACAGGAGTATCCTGTAGAGCCCAGTCACAAGGAGAACGAGAAGTATCCTGTAAAGTCCAGTCACTAGGAGAACCAGAAGCATCCTGTAGAGTTCAGTCAATACAAGAACCAGGAGCATCCTGTAGAGTCCAGAAAATAGAAAAAACAGAGCATTCTGTAGAGTCCAGTCAATAAGAGAACCTGGAGCAACCTGTAGAGTTCAGTCCATAAAAGTAATAGGAGCATCCTGTAAGGTAGTCAATAGGAGAACCAAGAGCATTCTGTAGAGTTAAGTCAATAAGAGAACCACATGCATCCTGTAGAGTACAGTCAATAAGAGAACCAGGAGCATCCTGTAGAGTCCAGTCATTAGGAGAACCAGGAGCATCCTGTAGAGTCTAGTCAATGGGAGAAACAGGATCATCCTTTAGAGTCCAGTCACTAGGAGAAGCAGGAGCATCCTGTAGAGTCCAGTCAAAAGAGGAAAGTGGAGCATCCTGTAGAGTCCAGTCACAAGGAGAACCAGAAGCATCCTGTAAAGTACAGTCAATAGGAGAACCAAGAGCATTCTGTAGAGTAAAGTCGGTAAAAGAACCAAATGCATCCTGTAGAGTCCAGTCAATAAGAGAACCAGGAGCATCCTGTGGAGTCTAGTCAATAAGAGAACCAGGAACAGCCTGTAGAATCCAGTCAATAGGGGAAACAGGAGCATCCTGTAGAGTTCAATCATTAGTTGAACCAGGAGCATCCTGTAGAGTACAGTTATTAGGAGAACCAGGAGTATCCTGTAGAGTTCAGTCAATAAGAGAACCAGAAGAATTTTGTAGAGTCCAGCAATAGGAGAACCAGGAGAATCCTGTAGAGTCCAGTCACAAGGAGAACCAGGAGCATTCAGTAGAGTCCAGTCAATAAGAGAACCGGGAGTATCATGTAGAGTCCAATCTCTAGAAGAAAGAGGTACATCCTGTAGAATCAAGTCAATAAGAGAACCAGGAGCATCCTGTAGGATCCAAGCACTGGGAGAACCAGGAGCATGCAGTAGAGTCCAGTCAATAGGGGAAACAGGAGCATCCTGTAGAGTCCAGTCACTGGGAGAACCAGGAGCGTGCAGTAGAGTCCAGTCAATAGGGGAAACAGGAGCATCCTGTAGAGTCCAGTCACTAGGAGAACCAGAACCAGGAGCATCCTGTAGAGTCCAGTCACTGGGAGAACCAGGAGCATGCTGTAGAGTCCAGTCACTAGGCGAACCAGGAGCATTCTGTAGAGTCCAGTTCATAGGAGAATCAGGAGCATCCTGTACAGTCCAGGTAATAGGAGAACCAGGAGCCCCCTGTAGAGTCAAGTCACTGGGAGAACCAGGAGCATGCTGTAGAGTCCAGTCACTATGAGAACCAGGAGAATCCTGTAGAGTCCAGTCACTAGGAGAACGAGGAGCATCCTGTAAAGTCCAGTCACTAGGAGAACCAGGAGCCTCCTGTAGAGTCAAGTCACTGGGAGAACCAGGAGCATTCTGTAGAGTCCAGTCACTATGAGAACCAGGAGCATCCTGTAGAGTCCAGTCACTAGGAGAACCAGGAGCATCCTGTAAAGTCCAGTCACTAGGAGAACCAGGAGCCTCCTGTAGAGTCAAGTCACTGGGAGAACCAGGAGCATGCTGTAGAGTCCAGTCACTAGGAGAACCAGGAGCATGCTGTAGAGTCCAGTCACTATGAGAACCAGAAGCATCCTGTAGAGTCTAGTCACTAGGAGAACCAGGAGCATCCTGTAAAGTCCAGTCACTAGGATAACCAGGAGCCTCCTGTAGAGTCAAGTCACTGGGAGAACCAGGAGCATGCTGTAGAGTCCAGTCACTATGAGAACCAGGAGCATCCTGTAGAGTCTAGTCACTAGGAGAACCAGGAGCATCCTGTAAAGTCCAGTCAATAAGAGAACCGGGAGTATCATGTAGAGTCCAATCTCTAGAAGAAAGAGGTACATCCTGTAGAATCAAGTCAATAAGAGAACCAGGAGCATCCTGTAGGATCCAAGCACTGGGAGAACCAGGAGCATGCAGTAGAGTCCAGTCAATAGGGGAAACAGGAGCATCCTGTAGAGTCCAGTCACTGGGAGAACCAGGAGCGTGCAGTAGAGTCCAGTCAATAGGGGAAACAGGAGCATCCTGTAGAGTCCAGTCACTAGGAGAACCAGAACCAGGAGCATCCTGTAGAGTCCAGTCACTGGGAGAACCAGGAGCATGCTGTAGAGTCCAGTCACTAGGCGAACCAGGAGCATTCTGTAGAGTCCAGTTCATAGGAGAATCAGGAGCATCCTGTACAGTCCAGGTAATAGGAGAACCAGGAGCCCCCTGTAGAGTCAAGTCACTGGGAGAACCAGGAGCATGCTGTAGAGTCCAGTCACTATGAGAACCAGGAGAATCCTGTAGAGTCCAGTCACTAGGAGAACGAGGAGCATCCTGTAAAGTCCAGTCACTAGGAGAACCAGGAGCCTCCTGTAGAGTCAAGTCACTGGGAGAACCAGGAGCATGCTGTAGAGTCCAGTCACTATGAGAACCAGGAGCATCCTGTAGAGTCCAGTCACTAGGAGAACCAGGAGCATCCTGTAAAGTCCAGTCACTAGGAGAACCAGGAGCCTCCTGTAGAGTCAAGTCACTGGGAGAACCAGGAGCATGCTGTAGAGTCCAGTCACTAGGAGAACCAGGAGCATGCTGTAGAGTCCAGTCACTATGAGAACCAGAAGCATCCTGTAGCGTCTAGTCACTAGGAGAACCAGGAGCATCCTGTAAAGTCCAGTCACTAGGATAACCAGGAGCCTCCTGTAGAGTCAAGTCACTGGGAGAACCAGGAGCATGCTGTAGAGTCCAGTCACTATGAGAACCAGGAGCATCCTGTAGAGTCTAGTCACTAGGAGAACCAGGAGCATCCTGTAAAGTCCAGTCACTAGGAGAACCAGGAGCCTCCTGTGGAGTCCAGTCACTAGGAGAACCAGGAGCATCATGTAGAGTCCAGTCAATAGTGGAAACAGGCGCATCCTGTAGAGTCCAGTCACTAGGAGAACCAGGAGCATCCTGTACAGTCCAGTCACAAGGAGAACCAGGAGCATCCTGTAGAGTCCAGTCACTAGGAAAACCAGGAGCATCATGTAGAGTTCAGTCAATTAAAGAACCAGGAGCATCCTGTAGAGTCCAGTCACTAGGAAAACCAGGAGCATCATGTAGAGTCCAGTCAATAGTGGAAACATGAGCATCCTGTAGAGTCCAGTCACTAGGAGAACCAGGAGCATCCTGTAGAGTCCAGTGAAAAGGGGAAACAGGAGTATCCTGTAGAGCCCAGTCACAAGGAGAACGAGAAGTATCCTGTAAAGTCCAGTCACTAGGAGAACCAGAAGCATCCTGTAGAGTTCAGTCAATACAAGAACCAGGAGCATCCTGTAGAGTCCAGAAAATAGAAAAAACAGAGCATCCTGTAGAGTCCAGTCAATAAGAGAACCTGGAGCAACCTGTAGAGTTCAGTCCATAAAAGTAATAGGAGCATCCTGTAAGGTAGTCAATAGGAGAACCAAGAGCATTCTGTAGAGTTAAGTCAATAAGAGAACCACATGCATCCTGTAGAGTACAGTCAATAAGAGAACCAGGAGCATCCTGTAGAGTCCAGTCATTAGGAGAACCAGGAGCATCCTGTAGAGTCTAGTCAATGGGAGAAACAGGATCATCCTTTAGAGTCCAGTCACTAGGAGAAGCAGGAGCATCCTGTAGAGTCCAGTCAAAAGAGGAAAGTGGAGCATCCTGTAGAGTCCAGTCACAAGGAGAACCAGAAGCATCCTGTAAAGTACAGTCAATAGGAGAACCAAGAGCATTCTGTAGAGTCAAGTCGGTAAAAGAACCAAATGCATCCTGTAGAGTCCAGTCAATAAGAGAACCAGGAACATCCTGTGGAGTCTAGTCAATAAGAGAACCAGGAACAGCCTGTAGAATCCAGTCAATAGGGGAAACAGGAGCATCCTGTAGAGTTCAATCATTAGTTGAACCAGGAGCATCCTGTAGAGTACAGTTATTAGGAGAACCAGGAGTATCCTGTAGAGTTCAGTCAATAAGAGAACCAGAAGAATTTTGTAGAGTCCAGCAATAGGAGAACCAGGAGAATCCTGTAGAGTCCAGTCACAAGGAGAACCAGGAGCATTCAGTAGAGTCCAGTCAATAAGAGAACCGGGAGTATCATGTAGAGTCCAATCTCTAGAAGAAAGAGGTACATCCTGCAGAATCAAGTCAATAAGAGAACCAGGAGCATCCTGTAGGGCCAAGCACTGGGAGAACCAGGAGCATGCAGTAGAGTCCAGTCAATAGGGGAAACAGGAGCATCCTGTAGAGTCCAGTCACTGGGAGAACCAGGAGCGTGCAGTAGAGTCCAGTCAATAGGGGAAACGGGAGCATCCTGTAGAGTCCAGTCACTAGGAGAACCAGAACCAGGAGCATCCTGTAGAGTCCAGTCACTGGGAGAACCAGGAGCATGCTGTAGAGTCCAGTCACTAGGCGAACCAGGAGCATTCTGTAGAGTCCAGTTCATAGGAGAATCAGGAGCATCCTGTACAGTCCAGTTCATAGGAGAACCAGGAGCCTCCTGTAGAGTCAAGTCACTGGGAGAACCAGGAGCATGCTGTAGAGTCCAGTCACTATGAGAACCAGGAGCATCCTGTAGAGTCCAGTCACTAGGAGAACCAGGAGCATCCTGTAAAGTCCAGTCACTAGGAGAACCAGGAGCCTCCTGTAGAGTCAAGTCACTGGGAGAACCAGGAGCATGCTGTAGAGTCCAGTCACTAGGAGAACCAGGAGCATGCTGTAGAGTCCAGTCACTATGAGAACCAGAAGCATCCTGTAGAGTCTAGTCACTAGGAGAACCAGGAGCATCCTGTAAAGTCCAGCCACTAGGATAACCAGGAGCCTCCTGTAGAGTCAAGTCACTGGGAGAACCAGGAGCATGCTGTAGAGTCCAGTCACTATGAGAACCAGGAGCATCCTGTAGAGTCTAGTCACTAGGAGAACCAGGAGCATCCTGTAAAGTCCAGTCACTAGGAGAACCAGGAGCCTCCTGTGGAGTCCAGTCACTAGGAGAACCAGGAGCATCCTGTAGAGTCCAGTCACTGGGAGAATCAGGAGCATCCAGTAGAGTACAGTCATTAGGAGAACCAGGAGCATCCTGTAGAGTCCAGTCACTAGGAGAACCAGGAGCATCATGTGGCGTCCAGTCACTAGGAGAACCAGGAGCATCCTGTGGCGTCCAGTCACTAGGAGAATCAGGAGCATCCTGTAGAGTCCAGTCACTAGGAGAACCAGGAGCATCCTGTAGAGTCCAGTTACTAGGAGAATCAGGAGCATCCTGTAGAGTCCAGTCACTAGGAGAACCAGGAGCATCCTGTAGAGTCCAGTTACTAGGAGAATCAGGAGCATCCTGTAGAGTCCAGTCAAAAGAGGAAAGTGGAGCATCCTGTAGAGTCCAGTCACAAGGAGAATCAGAAGCATCCTGTAAAGTACAGTCAATAGGAGAACCAAGAGCATTCTGTAGAGTCAAGTCGGTAAAAGAACCAAATGCATCCTGTAGAGTCCAGTCAATAAGAGAACCAGGAACATCCTGTGGAGTCTAGTCAATAAGAGAACCAGGAACAGCCTGTAGAATCCAGTCAATAGGGGAAACAGGAGCATCCTGTAGAGTTCAATCATTAGTTGAACCAGGAGCATCCTGTAGAGTACAGTTATTAGGAGAACCAGGAGTATCCTGTAGAGTTCAGTCAATAAGAGAACCAGAAGAATTTTGTAGAGTCCAGCAATAGGAGAACCAGGAGAATCCTGTAGAGTCCAGTCACAAGGAGAACCAGGAGCATTCAGTAGAGTCCAGTCAATAAGAGAACCGGGAGTATCATGTAGAGTCCAATCTCTAGAAGAAAGAGGTACATCCTGTAGAATCAAGTCAATAAGAGAACCAGGAGCATCCTGTAGGGCCAAGCACTGGGAGAACCAGGAGCATGCAGTAGAGTCCAGTCAATAGGGGAAACAGGAGCATCCTGTAGAGTCCAGTCACTGGGAGAACCAGGAGCGTGCAGTAGAGTCCAGTCAATAGGGGAAACGGGAGCATCCTGTAGAGTCCAGTCACTAGGAGAACCAGAACCAGGAGCATCCTGTAGAGTCCAGTCACTGGGAGAACCAGGAGCATGCTGTAGAGTCCAGTCACTAGGCGAACCAGGAGCATTCTGTAGAGTCCAGTTCATAGGAGAATCAGGAGCATCCTGTACAGTCCAGTTCATAGGAGAACCAGGAGCCTCCTGTAGAGTCAAGTCACTGGGAGAACCAGGAGCATGCTGTAGAGTCCAGTCACTATGAGAACCAGGAGCATCCTGTAGAGTCCAGTCACTAGGAGAACCAGGAGCATCCTGTAAAGTCCAGTCACTAGGAGAACCAGGAGCATCCTGTAGAGTCTAGTCACTAGGAGAACCAGGAGCATCCTGTAAAGTCCAGTCACTAGGAGAACCAGGAGCCTCCTGTGGAGTCCAGTCACTAGGAGAACCAGGAGCATCCTGTAAAGTCCAGCCACTAGGATAACCAGGAGCCTCCTGTAGAGTCAAGTCACTGGGAGAACCAGGAGCATGCTGTAGAGTCCAGTCACTATGAGAACCAGGAGCATCCTGTAGAGTCTAGTCACTAGGAGAACCAGGAGCATCCTGTAAAGTCCAGTCACTAGGAGAACCAGGAGCCTCCTGTGGAGTCCAGTCACTAGGAGAACCAGGAGCATCCTGTAGAGTCCAGTCACTGGGAGAATCAGGAGCATCCAGTAGAGTACAGTCATTAGGAGAACCAGGAGCATCCTGTAGAGTCCAGTCACTAGGAGAACCAGGAGCATCATGTGGCGTCCAGTCACTAGGAGAACCAGGAGCATCCTGTGGCGTCCAGTCACTAGGAGAATCAGGAGCATCCTGTAGAGTCCAGTCACTAGGAGAACCAGGAGCATCCTGTAGAGTCCAGTTACTAGGAGAATCAGGAGCATCCAGTAGAGTCCAGTCACTAGGAGAACCAGGAGCATCCAGTAGAGTCGAGTCCCTAGGAGAACGAGGAGCATCCTGTAGAGTCCAGTCAATAGGGGAAACAGGAGCATCCTGTAGAGTCCAGTCACTAGGCGAACCAGGAGCATCCTGTAGAGTACAGTCAATAGGAGAACCAAGAGCATCCTGTTAAATCCAATGAATTGGAAAGCCAGGAGCATCCTTTACAGTTCAGTCACTAGGAGAGCCAGAAGCACCCTGTAGAGTTCAGTGAATACAAGAACCAGGAGCATCCTGTAGAGTCCAGTCACTAGGAAAACCAGGAGCATCATGTAGAGTCCAGTCAAAAGTGGAAACAGGCGCATCCTGTAGAGTCCAGTCACTAGGAGAACCAGGAGCATCCTGTACAGTCCAGTCACAAGGAGAACCAGAAGCATCCTGTAGAGTACAGTCAATAGGAGAACCAAGAGCATCCTGTTAAATCCAATGAATTGGAAAAACAGGAGCATCCTTTACAGTCCAGTCACTAGGAGAACCAGAAGCACCCTGTAGAGTTCAGTCAATTAAAGAACCAGGAGCATCCTGTAGAGTCCAGTCACTAGGAAAACCAGGAGCATCATGTAGAGTCCAGTCAATAGTGGAAACATGAGCATCCTGCAGAGTCCAGTCACTAGGAGAACCAGGAGCATCCTGTAGATTCCAGTGAAAAGGGGAAACAGGAGTATCCTGTAGAGCCCAGTCACAAGGAGAACGAGAAGTATCCTGTAAAGTCCAGTCACTAGGAGAACCAGAAGCATCCTGTAGAGTTCAGTCAATACAAGAACCAGGAGCATCCTGTAGAGTCCAGAAAATAGAAAAAACAGAGCATTCTGTAGAGTCCAGTCAATAAGAGAACCTGGAGCAACCTGTAGAGTTCAGTCCATAAAAGTAATAGGAGCATCCTGTAAGGTAGTCAATGGGAGAACCAAGAGCATTCTGTAGAGTTAAGTCAATAAGAGAACCACATGCATCCTGTAGAGTACAGTCAATAAGAGAACCAGGAGCATCCTGTAGAGTCCAGTCATTAGGAGAACCAGGAGCATCCTGTAGAGTCTAGTCAATGGGAGAAACAGGATCATCCTTTAGAGTCCAGTCACTAGGAGAAGCAGGAGCATCCTGTAGAGTCCAGTCAAAAGAGGAAAGTGGAGCATCCTGTAGAGTCCAGTCACAAGGAGAACCAGAAGCATCCTGTAAAGTACAGTCAATAGGAGAACCAAGAGCATTCTGTAGAGTAAAGTCGGTAAAAGAACCAAATGCATCCTGTAGAGTCCAGTCAATAAGAGAACCAGGAGCATCCTGTGGAGTCTAGTCAATAAGAGAACCAGGAACAGCCTGTAGAATCCAGTCAATAGGGGAAACAGGAGCATCCTGTAGAGTTCAATCATTAGTTGAACCAGGAGCATCCTGTAGAGTACAGTTATTAGGAGAACCAGGAGTATCCTGTAGAGTTCAGTCAATAAGAGAACCAGAAGAATTTTGTAGAGTCCAGCAATAGGAGAACCAGGAGAATCCTGTAGAGTCCAGTCACAAGGAGAACCAGGAGCATTCAGTAGAGTCCAGTCAATAAGAGAACCGGGAGTATCATGTAGAGTCCAATCTCTAGAAGAAAGAGGTACATCCTGTAGAATCAAGTCAATAAGAGAACCAGGAGCATCCTGTAGGATCCAAGCACTGGGAGAACCCGGAGCATGCAGTAGAGTCCAGTCAATAGGGGAAACAGGAGCATCCTGTAGAGTCCAGTCACTGGGAGAACCAGGAGCGTGCAGTAGAGTCCAGTCAATAGGGGAAACAGGAGCATCCTGTAGAGTCCAGTCACTAGGAGAACCAGAACCAGGAGCATCCTGTAGAGTCCAGTCACTGGGAGAACCAGGAGCATGCTGTAGAGTCCAGTCACTAGGCGAACCAGGAGCATTCTGTAGAGTCCAGTTCATAGGAGAATCAGGAGCATCCTGTACAGTCCAGGTAATAGGAGAACCAGGAGCCCCCTGTAGAGTCAAGTCACTGGGAGAACCAGGAGCATGCTGTAGAGTCCAGTCACTATGAGAACCAGGAGAATCCTGTAGAGTCCAGTCACTAGGAGAACCAGGAGCATCCTGTAAAGTCCAGTCACTAGGAGAACCAGGAGCCTCCTGTAGAGTCAAGTCACTGGGAGAACCAGGAGCATGCTGTAGAGTCCAGTCACTATGAGAACCAGGAGCATCCTGTAGAGTCCAGTCACTAGGAGAACCAGGAGCATCCTGTAAAGTCCAGTCACTAGGAGAACCAGGAGCCTCCTGTAGAGTCAAGTCACTGGGAGAACCAGGAGCATGCTGTAGAGTCCAGTCACTAGGAGAACCAGGAGCATGCTGTAGAGTCCAGTCACTATGAGAACCAGAAGCATCCTGTAGAGTCTAGTCACTAGGAGAACCAGGAGCATCCTGTAAAGTCCAGTCACTAGGATAACCAGGAGCCTCCTGTAGAGTCAAGTCACTGGGAGAACCAGGAGCATGCTGTAGAGTCCAGTCACTGTGAGAACCAGGAGCATCCTGTAGAGTCTAGTCACTAGGAGAACCAGGAGCATCCTGTAAAGTCCAGTCACTAGGAGAACCAGGAGCCTCCTGTGGAGTCCAGTCACTAGGAGAACCAGGAGCATCCTGTAGAGTCCAGTCACTAGGAGAACCAGGAGCATCATGTAGAGTCCAGTCAATAGTGGAAACAGGCGCATCCTGTAGAGTCCAGTCACTAGGAGAACCAGGAGCATCCTGTACAGTCCAGTCACAAGGAGAACCAGGAGCATCCTGTAGAGTCCAGTCACTAGGAAAACCAGGAGCATCATGTAGAGTTCAGTCAATTAAAGAACCAGGAGCATCCTGTAGAGTCCAGTCACTAGGAAAACCAGGAGCATCATGTAGAGTCCAGTCAATAGTGGAAACATGAGCATCCTGTAGAGTCCAGTCACTAGGAGAACCAGGAGCATCCTGTAGAGTCCAGTGAAAAGGGGAAACAGGAGTATCCTGTAGAGCCCAGTCACAAGGAGAACGAGAAGTATCCTGTAAAGTCCAGTCACTAGGAGAACCAGAAGCATCCTGTAGAGTTCAGTCAATACAAGAACCAGGAGCATCCTGTAGAGTCCAGAAAATAGAAAAAACAGAGCATCCTGTAGAGTCCAGTCAATAAGAGAACCTGGAGCAACCTGTAGAGTTCAGTCCATAAAAGTAATAGGAGCATCCTGTAAGGTAGTCAATAGGAGAACCAAGAGCATTCTGTAGAGTTAAGTCAATAAGAGAACCACATGCATCCTGTAGAGTACAGTCAATAAGAGAACCAGGAGCATCCTGTAGAGTCCAGTCATTAGGAGAACCAGGAGCATCCTGTAGAGTCTAGTCAATGGGAGAAACAGGATCATCCTTTAGAGTCCAGTCACTAGGAGAAGCAGGAGCATCCTGTAGAGTCCAGTCAAAAGAGGAAAGTGGAGCATCCTGTAGAGTCCAGTCACAAGGAGAACCAGAAGCATCCTGTAAAGTACAGTCAATAGGAGAACCAAGAGCATTCTGTAGAGTAAAGTCGGTAAAAGAACCAAATGCATCCTGTAGAGTCCAGTCAATAAGAGAACCAGGAGCATCCTGTGGAGTCTAGTCAATAAGAGAACCAGGAACAGCCTGTAGAATCCAGTCAATAGGGGAAACAGGAGCATCCTGTAGAGTTCAATCATTAGTTGAACCAGGAGCATCCTGTAGAGTACAGTTATTAGGAGAACCAGGAGTATCCTGTAGAGTTCAGTCAATAAGAGAACCAGAAGAATTTTGTAGAGTCCAGCAATAGGAGAACCAGGAGAATCCTGTAGAGTCCAGTCACAAGGAGAACCAGGAGCATTCAGTAGAGTCCAGTCAATAAGAGAACCGGGAGTATCATGTAGAGTCCAATCTCTAGAAGAAAGAGGTACATCCTGTAGAATCAAGTCAATAAGAGAACCAGGAGCATCCTGTAGGATCCAAGCACTGGGAGAACCCGGAGCATGCAGTAGAGTCCAGTCAATAGGGGAAACAGGAGCATCCTGTAGAGTCCAGTCACTGGGAGAACCAGGAGCGTGCAGTAGAGTCCAGTCAATAGGGGAAACAGGAGCATCCTGTAGAGTCCAGTCACTAGGAGAACCAGAACCAGGAGCATCCTGTAGAGTCCAGTCACTGGGAGAACCAGGAGCATGCTGTAGAGTCCAGTCACTAGGCGAACCAGGAGCATTCTGTAGAGTCCAGTTCATAGGAGAATCAGGAGCATCCTGTACAGTCCAGGTAATAGGAGAACCAGGAGCCCCCTGTAGAGTCAAGTCACTGGGAGAACCAGGAGCATGCTGTAGAGTCCAGTCACTATGAGAACCAGGAGAATCCTGTAGAGTCCAGTCACTAGGAGAACCAGGAGCATCCTGTAAAGTCCAGTCACTAGGAGAACCAGGAGCCTCCTGTAGAGTCAAGTCACTGGGAGAACCAGGAGCATGCTGTAGAGTCCAGTCACTATGAGAACCAGGAGCATCCTGTAGAGTCCAGTCACTAGGAGAACCAGGAGCATCCTGTAAAGTCCAGTCACTAGGAGAACCAGGAGCCTCCTGTAGAGTCAAGTCACTGGGAGAACCAGGAGCATGCTGTAGAGTCCAGTCACTAGGAGAACCAGGAGCATGCTGTAGAGTCCAGTCACTATGAGAACCAGAAGCATCCTGTAGAGTCTAGTCACTAGGAGAACCAGGAGCATCCTGTAAAGTCCAGTCACTAGGATAACCAGGAGCCTCCTGTAGAGTCAAGTCACTGGGAGAACCAGGAGCATGCTGTAGAGTCCAGTCACTGTGAGAACCAGGAGCATCCTGTAGAGTCTAGTCACTAGGAGAACCAGGAGCATCCTGTAAAGTCCAGTCACTAGGAGAACCAGGAGCCTCCTGTGGAGTCCAGTCACTAGGAGAACCAGGAGCATCCTGTAGAGTCCAGTCACTAGGAGAACCAGGAGCATCATGTAGAGTCCAGTCAATAGTGGAAACAGGCGCATCCTGTAGAGTCCAGTCACTAGGAGAACCAGGAGCATCCTGTACAGTCCAGTCACAAGGAGAACCAGGAGCATCCTGTAGAGTCCAGTCACTAGGAAAACCAGGAGCATCATGTAGAGTTCAGTCAATTAAAGAACCAGGAGCATCCTGTAGAGTCCAGTCACTAGGAAAACCAGGAGCATCATGTAGAGTCCAGTCAATAGTGGAAACATGAGCATCCTGTAGAGTCCAGTCACTAGGAGAACCAGGAGCATCCTGTAGAGTCCAGTGAAAAGGGGAAACAGGAGTATCCTGTAGAGCCCAGTCACAAGGAGAACGAGAAGTATCCTGTAAAGTCCAGTCACTAGGAGAACCAGAAGCATCCTGTAGAGTTCAGTCAATACAAGAACCAGGAGCATCCTGTAGAGTCCAGAAAATAGAAAAAACAGAGCATCCTGTAGAGTCCAGTCAATAAGAGAACCTGGAGCAACCTGTAGAGTTCAGTCCATAAAAGTAATAGGAGCATCCTGTAAGGTAGTCAATAGGAGAACCAAGAGCATTCTGTAGAGTTAAGTCAATAAGAGAACCACATGCATCCTGTAGAGTACAGTCAATAAGAGAACCAGGAGCATCCTGTAGAGTCCAGTCATTAGGAGAACCAGGAGCATCCTGTAGAGTCTAGTCAATGGGAGAAACAGGATCATCCTTTAGAGTCCAGTCACTAGGAGAAGCAGGAGCATCCTGTAGAGTCCAGTCAAAAGAGGAAAGTGGAGCATCCTGTAGAGTCCAGTCACAAGGAGAACCAGAAGCATCCTGTAAAGTACAGTCAATAGGAGAACCAAGAGCATTCTGTAGAGTCAAGTCGGTAAAAGAACCAAATGCATCCTGTAGAGTCCAGTCAATAAGAGAACCAGGAACATCCTGTGGAGTCTAGTCAATAAGAGAACCAGGAACAGCCTGTAGAATCCAGTCAATAGGGGAAACAGGAGCATCCTGTAGAGTTCAATCATTAGTTGAACCAGGAGCATCCTGTAGAGTACAGTTATTAGGAGAACCAGGAGTATCCTGTAGAGTTCGGTCAATAAGAGAACTAGAAGAATTTTGTAGAGTCCAGCAATAGGAGAACCAGGAGAATCCTGTAGAGTCCAGTCACAAGGAGAACCAGGAGCATTCAGTAGAGTCCAGTCAATAAGAGAACCGGGAGTATCATGTAGAGTCCAATCTCTAGAAGAAAGAGGTACATCCTGTAGAATCAAGTCAATAAGAGAACCAGGAGCATCCTGTAGGGCCAAGCACTGGGAGAACCAGGAGCATGCAGTAGAGTCCAGTCAATAGGGGAAACAGGAGCATCCTGTAGAGTCCAGTCACTGGGAGAACCAGGAGCGTGCAGTAGAGTCCAGTCAATAGGGGAAACGGGAGCATCCTGTAGAGTCCAGTCACTAGGAGAACCAGAACCAGGAGCATCCTGTAGAGTCCAGTCAAGGGGAGAACCAGGAGCATGCTGTAGAGTCCAGTCACTAGGCGAACCAGGAGCATTCTGTAGAGTCCAGTTCATAGGAGAATCAGGAGCATCCTGTACAGTCCAGTTCATAGGAGAACCAGGAGCCTCCTGTAGAGTCAAGTCACTGGGAGAACCAGGAGCATGCTGTAGAGTCCAGTCACTATGAGAACCAGGAGCATCCTGTAGAGTCCAGTCACTAGGAGAACCAGGAGCATCCTGTAAAGTCCAGTCACTAGGAGAACCAGGAGCCTCCTGTAGAGTCAAGTCACTGGGAGAACCAGGAGCATGCTGTAGAGTCCAGTCACTAGGAGAACCAGGAGCATGCTGTAGAGTCCAGTCACTATGAGAACCAGAAGCATCCTGTAGAGTCTAGTCACTAGGAGAACCAGGAGCATCCTGTAAAGTCCAGCCACTAGGATAACCAGGAGCCTCCTGTAGAGTCAGGTCACTGGGAGAACCAGGAGCATGCTGTAGAGTCCAGTCACTATGAAAACCAGGAGCATCCTGTAGAGTCTAGTCACTAGGAGAACCAGGAGCATCCTGTAAAGTCCAGTCACTAGGAGAACCAGGAGCCTCCTGTGGAGTCCAGTCACTAGGAGAACCAGGAGCATCCTGTAGAGTCCAGTCACTGGGAGAATCAGGAGCATCCAGTAGAGTACAGTCATTAGGAGAACCAGGAGCATCCTGTAGAGTCCAGTCACTAGGAGAACCAGGAGCATCATGTGGCGTCCAGTCACTAGGAGAACCAGGAGCATCCTGTGGCGTCCAGTCACTAGGAGAATCAGGAGCATCCTGTAGAGTCCAGTCACTAGGAGAACCAGGAGCATCCTGTAGAGTCCAGTTACTAGGAGAATCAGGAGCATTCAGTAGAGTCCAGTCACTAGGAGAACCAGGTGCATCCTGTAGAGTCCAGTCACTAGGAGAACCAGGAGCACCCTGTGGCGTCCAGTCACTAGGAGAACCAGGAGCATGCAGTAGAGTCCAGTCACTAGGAGAACCAGGAGCCTCCTGTAGAGTCCAGTCACTAGGAGAACCAGGAGCATACTGTGGCGTCCAGTCACTAGGAGAACCAGGAGCCTCCTGTAGAGTCCAGTCACTAGGAGAACCAGGAGCATGCAGTAGAGTCCAGTCACTAGGAGAACCAGGAGCCTCCTGTAGAGTCCAGTCACTAGGAGAACCAGGAGCATAGTGTGGCGTCCAGTCACTAGGAGAACCACGAGCATCCTGTAGAGTCCAGTGCCTCGGAGTGGGGAACGTCAGAAGAGGGAGAATTGGGAAAGGAAAGGTGCAGTCCAGACAGCTTTGCTTTCCTTCTAGACGTGGCATTCAATGGTCTACGAGTCCTTACCTAACCCCGAATGGTCAGAAAGAATGGCAAGGAACCGGCCATGCGGGGGCGGGGGGGGGGGGGTCACCTTGAGGTGGGGTATTTCTAGAAGGGATGGATGCATTTTGGTCACATGTTTGGCATCTGGACACATTCATACACTCATGCACGAATGGCATCAGCAGATGTTGCTCCTGGCAAAGTGATGAGCCTGGAGGCTTCTGGGAAACGGATGTTGAGAGAGGGGATTTACCGTGGATGTTCAGCTTGAAGTCCTTGGTCTGCTGGCCGGCTTGATTGAAAGCGAGGCACCGGTAGCTCCCCTGGTCTCCTGATTGGGTGTCACGGATCCGTAACAGCTGCCCGTCCTCTGAGAAATCCAGCCGAGGGTCATCCCGGGACAGAGGCCTGTCAATCAAGCACAAAAGAAATGTTTAGAAAACCCAAAAAGATCTTCCTTGCAATAACTACTCACAGAGGCAAGTCTGGTGCTGGAATGCGTCAGGGGTGACGTCACGTGCAAGCACTTCCGGTTTGGGACTGGGTCACTTTAAAGCAGATATGCGTCTGCGGTAAAAGATTTCACAGCCCAAAAAAAGTATTACACGGGGTTTATGTGGGTGTCCCCCATTCTATAAAACGACCCAGAGGCCTGCATACTGGACAAATGGGTAAAGGGGACAGGGGCCAGGGGAGCAACAGCTGCGCTGTGCATTGAGGATCCGCAGGAAAAAAACGGCATGACTTTCTGGATATTGCCTATTAAATCCGCCCATTCAGCCATGTACGCTCTTTTGACCATCATCCGAGCCAAAACAAGTCTACCGCTCTGCCCCACATTGGCATTGATAGGTAGTGGCATTAGGGGCAAGCCCTCCCCCCACCCCCCATCATTGCTCGAGGGCCCAGCTTGCAGTTCTGACCACAGCTCAGCCATGTTCATAGCAGTCCCTGCACCTGCTGAGGCTGGGCACGGACTTCATTCGTGTGCAGGAAAAGTGACAAGCTGTTTTGTGGAATCGTAAATCTTCTGTATATTATGTAACATAAGTTACATGCCTGTGTCAAAAAGGCCTACAAGCATGTGACTATTTCTTAGTATGTTGGGTGGGTTCTTGAAAGTACTCCAACGCATTGGGCAGGATCCCATGTTGTCATATGTCAGGCGTTAAATGATCAACCAGTCTTGGCACATGGGCATTCTGGCATGTGTGTTTGGGTATTTGTAAACTTAACAGCAATGCAAAACGATGTGCGTTAACAATGCCAGTGCTTGCATTTGAGTGCTCCATTTCAGCAAAAATATATCCCATGTAGAGCGCTTTCGATTAGAGCACTATATAAAAAAACATATTATTATTATATCTTTGAAAAAGGAGTCTTCATCTCTAAGGAGAGTGTTGTGGGACTGCATTTTGAATCTCGCTGTTGTTTTGTGCCACTACTCTGCATCTTTTTCCACTGGGATATCTTTGTGGGCCTGCTTTTTGTTTCCACAGGGATTTAAGCGCTTGTCTCTCAACCACATTCCCGCCCCCTGCCACCTCACTTCACCTGCCTGCACAGTACTTCCTATAACAGATCTGCCTGCACTCCCAACCCAGTGGTGCAGATCTCACACTTGATTGCAGTTGCTGCTTTGCTCTGTTTACACCCTCCTACACCTCCCTCCCTGAGGGCTTGGGGTGCAGGTCCCCGGTCATGACTAGCAGATCCAAAGTTAGTGGTGCGTTCTGACGCACAAGAAACTCCTCCACACCATTGACCAGACCCCACCCCTATATGCCACCTCAACCTCCTCATGCTGTCCCCTCCAAGAGCACAGCCCTCCAGCCTTCCCAGACGCACCCTCGCACCTAATCCACTCAGGCTTCTCACCAGACCTTCCAGTCTATCTGCACTTCCCCCTACCCTCAAACAGACCCCCCTTCTCCGGATCTCCCTACCTCCACCCCTCACACAATCCCTCCTCTCACCCTCACTGCAATAACCCACTCTTTACATCACTAAACCTTGCCCATGCAATCTTAGCCACTGTCCTGCACTCAGCCGCCCCTCCAGCCCACAGACACCCAGACACCCCTTCTCCGGACCTCCCTACCTCCACCCCTCACACAATCCCTCCTCTCACCCTCACTGCAATAACCCACTCTTTACATCACTAAACCTTGCCCATGCAATCTTAGCCACTGTCCTGCACTCAGCCGCCCCTCCAGCCCACAGACACCCAGACACCCCTTGCCCCCATGAATCTCATAAAAAATAGACACCACACTACCTGGGTGCTTTCTATACTACACACCTCACCCTATCTCTCTTCCAGACTAATGACACCCCCTCACATTTATTTATTTATTTTAATTTGTATAGAGTGCCACACGCCCGTAGGCCTCAGAGCGCACAATAAACACAACAGAACAAACATCGTAGAAGTGAAGAGAAAACAGGGTTCAAGATTAGAGCAGGTATAAGATGGAGACTACTAACCTAGTCTGGGTCGAGATTAAAGAGATAGTTTTCAATAGCCTTCTGGAAAGGGAGCAGAGTAGCAGCTTGACGTATGGAGGTGGGAAGAGGATTCCTCAATAGGGGTGACTGAACATTGAAACTAGTCCCGCCGCGGCGGGCCAGTTTGTATCTATGCTGAATAAAAGTAGGCGTCATAGAGGAACGAAGATTCCTTGTGTTGTGATTTGGCACGATCCAGGAGATAACCTAGGCAGGTTTTGGAATGGCACTTGAAAGCCAGGGTCAAGATCTTATGTGTGATCCTTTGTTTGATCGGGAACCAGTGCAATGTTCTCCTGGTGACAGAAACATGTGCACGCCAAGAGAGCCCCAGGGTTGCTCGGAGAGCATTATTCTGGGTCACCTGCAGTGTCCGAATGTTGAGAGCTGTGGTACCCGCCAACAGGCTGTTACAATAATCGAGTCTTGCATTGACGAGAGCAGTGGCGAGCAGGGCACAGTTCTCAACAGTAAGGAAAGGACAAATGTAGTTTATACGTTTGGTGATGAGACCACATGTAGAACGAATATAAGAGACATGTGACCTCATGGATAGTTCCTCGTCAATAATTACCCCCAAGGTCTTGACTTTCTTTGAGACAGCAATACAATTGCCTGCAATCCGAAAGTTAGAATACTCAGGCGCCCATTTGCTCAAGCGTGCTTTAGAAGCAACGATCAGGAGTTCTGTTTTCTTACAATTGAGTGCTAATGTAGATGTTATTTATAGCACACAGGTCCTGCTGATAATGACCACTGAGCTCAAGAAGAACCTGAGGGTCATTGGCGTGATTTGTGTACCGCACACCTAGGGAATCTAACAGCTCAAGCAAAGGCCTGATATACATGTTGAACACAATTGGGGACACAGAGGAGCTCTTAGGGACACCGCATGTTTGAATGACAGGTATATAGTGATCACCCCCAGCAAATACCTGGACAGTCTGGGGTCCCAGAAAGGATGATATCCAAATGCATGCCTGAGCAGAACAGTGGGCAACCTCCCCATGCCTAGTGGTCTACTAGATCGAAGGCCGCGGAGAGGTCCTGAAGCATCAGCAGGGCCGGATGACCTCTGTCCGCCATACCGGCCAGAGTGGACTTAAGGTCCAGCATGGCGGTTTCAGTCCCATGCTGTGCTCTGTAGCCAGATTGTCGCAGTCCCAAGATTTTATGCTCTTCAGTATGTTTTTGAAACTGAAGATAGGCCAATTTATCGAGAATGTTTAGGATAAATGGCACATTAGTAATGGGCCTGTGATTGTCACTCACAGAGGGATCTAGATTTGATTTTTTAAGCAAGGGTGTAACCCAAGCTATTTTAAGGGAGGATGGAATGAGTTTCGTCATCCAAGGTACCAGAAGTTCGAGGGAATCTTTAAAAACATCAGTAGGACAACCATGCCCGGGGCAAGAGGTGGATTTTAAATCTTGAATAATCTTACACACTTGCTCTTCAGATTAAGGGCAACAAGAAAAGCATGGGGTATCATTGGCATTACCAACGGTCCCATGCGGGATGTTTAATAGGGGATCAGGTTCAGGGGCTGAAGTGTGAATATTCTTAATGGTTTCTTTGTAAGAGGCGATTTTGGTCAAAAAACCATTCTGAATCTCCTGACACCAGGAAGAATCCTTTACAGGATTGCTATTAGTGTGAGGAGAATCCTGGAAGTCAGCTAAGATCTTGTAATGTTATGTAATTATATTGTATGTCATTTTAGAAGAGATAATCATAGCCATACATTTCTTGACAGATTGTTTGTTCGCAGTAAGGGTCATTTCATTAGGGTTTTCTCTCAAAGCTCTCTCTAGGGCTCTCTTGGCTTGCCTAGCAGAGATAATGTCCTCTGAGACCCATGTGTTCTGATGTGTTTCTGGTTTGATAGTTTTCAGTTTCAGTGGGGCCAGATTGTAAATACCTTAATTTATGGAGATATCCAAAGAGGCTGTAGTCGTGTCGATAAGAAGGCAGAGAAATTAGCGGCAGTGATGTTTATTAGATTGTGGTTCAATTTGTGAATTCGAGGTAGTGAACACAATTTGGCTGCAGGAGTGGGTAAAGTAATAATCGCTTGGATCAAAGAATGATCAGACCAAGCATGTGGGATCACGTGTAGTTGAAACACTGATAGAATTTGAGAGATTAACCAGTCCAATGTGTGCCCACTTTTCTGAGGGGGTACTTCAACCCATTGTTTAAGTCCTATGGAGAAGAGGGAATCCAAAAATGCACTTCCCTGCTTATCCAGAGGGTCTTTGGCCTAATAATTAAAACACCCCATAATGATGAGTGGGTTTTCAGACTTGGATATAAGAGCTATTAATTCAAGCAGCTGCTCTTCAAACTGAGGCATTGCCTTGCGAGGTCTGTAAAGAGTCAACACATTAAAGGAAGTATTAGGTGAGGTTCTTATTTTTACCCATAATGATTCACACTCTACGGGCCTGGTTTGGGGAATGGTGTGACAATTCAAAGTTTGCTTACACATAAGCGCCACCCCCCCTTTACCGTGGGAGCGATCAGCCCTGAAGATCAGGTACTTGTCGGGCGTAGACAGTGTGGCTTTTATAGGTAAAAGTGGATTAAGCCATGGTTCAGTCAGCCCAAATACATCAGGGCTGTGTTCCACCACATAAAAGGCAACCTCTACTCATGTACATACACCCTTATGGCCTCCCGCAAGCCACACAACCCAGTGAAACTTTTCTTCCACACCACTCCCCTTCCTCCTCTAGAAATCAGTCCTCTGACTCTGTCACTGACCATAGTAGACTGTCAGCTGACCTCTCCCTCGCGACAGGAAATGAGTATGATTTCCCCAATAACCGCTCTGCTCACCCTCCCATTCCCCCCTACCACCTCAGTATCCACATTCCATTTTGCAGCTCAGAACAGGGTTTCCACGCCTCACACACACTGCTACCACTATTAACCACTATACCCACCAATACACAGAGAACTCTGACCTCATTAGCTTTCGTCACACACACACACACACCAACAACACACTCAACCTCCACCTCCACTCCTGGATAAGAGACCTAAGCCCCACCCCCCTATAATCCTCTCATCTTCTAACAAATCCCAGCCATGTCACCTTTCCGCTCCCGCAGACCCTACCATACAGCAAACCCCTGTCACCCAAGGCACGGTCCTCAGTGTACCCCCCATCTCCATAACAACTTTCACAGCTCCAGACCTCCCCTAACCTCACCCTGCCCTTAAATCCGCCCCAGAATCCTCCTCCCCTCGCATCTCACACTCAACCCAGCAATAGACTAATGTGCATCCTGATCGGCACCAGATCAGCTGCCCACAAACGCCACAACATTTACGACCTAAATTCTCCTGAAGGGCCAGACATCCTGTTCATCACCAAAACCTGTTTCTCCCAAGACTTCCGGCCCATTGCACACAAGGCCTTCCCTCCAGGCTACACCCTCATCATGCACAGCAGAACCAGCAGGGCAGACAGCATTGCTAACCTATACAAATCCCAACTCTCCATTTCGAACTCTGAGGAACCAGCCTGCGACACAACTTCCTCCTAGTAAAATATTTCCTCAACCCCCCCCCCCACCCCACACGCCCACAGCTTCCAACTCATATACAGATCCCCGGGCAACAGCAGAAGCTTTGCAGACAATCTCAGCGACTCTTTAGCGGCCATCCTGGTTTCACACCGCTCCTTCTACATGCTAGGGGATCTCAATATCTAGTTCAATATCCCACGTAACCCCATCACACAACCCATTCTAGATAACTTGGAATCCCTTCATTTCACACAACTAGTATCAGGACCTGCACACTCTGCCGGCCACACCCTAGATGCAATTGTAGAGGAGCAACTGTGTACATCCGCAGGCGATCTTGTCCCCCTACCTCCTGTGTATTGGAGACATGAGATTGTACCGTGCCTAACACCAGCCATAATGCCAATACCGCAGCGAGTGTTTGAAAGAAGATACCCGTTGAGACAACCCTACCGAATGTACCCTCAACGTGATGATAACCTACAGGAGGAAAACCCCTGAAGGAGTGTAATGAAAAGCTGAACGGGTGAATTGATGACGTCATAAAGAAACGTGCCCAATGTCTCAAAATAAAGAAGTATGACAAGGTGTGAGTCTTAAATGACAAACAACAACGCAAGAGTTCAAGTGAACTATTGTTGTGGACAAGAAAAAGACTACGAAGTAAAAAAGATGTTGCAGAAAACAGAAGTTCAACACGTGTACAGATGCTGAAGCGCAAGGTAGATTAAGTAATTTTATATGCCTGCTATAAGTTGTAAACAGAATGCAGGTGAAGCCGCCATTGTGCAGAAACTGGACATTGGTATCATGAATTAAGTAAGTGAGAACTCATGAAGCGGGAATGAAAACTGTGTTGCAGCAGGAATAATTGGCCCGTGAAGCTGAAGGGCAAGGCTGCCTGGCTTGGAGTCAAGATTCAAGAAGCAAGGTCAGCTATCTATTCTGAAAAAGAATAAGTGTGCAGAGGATGAACCGTCTCACGTTAAGGTGCAAGAAAGAACACAGAGGATGCCAAGCTTTAATTCATTTAGGCATTGAAAAGCTGCAAAATGGAACAAATCGTGGTCTCTTGTCACGTGACCAAGGATGGAAATAGAGTTTAAAGTTGGAGTTCCAGACATGACAGCAAATGCCCTCACTCCTGTGCATTCTCAAAGACAAGGATACTCTGCAAAGCCAAGTACAAAGACAATTTCATGGCAGAAGGCATGGGTGATGAGAGATGCTGGGGTAATTGCGTGGTGAGGTAGTCACATGTCCTATCTCCTTGCACCTGGGTCTGGGTTTACGTGCTGCTAAATGAACTGAATGTTCCAGCATGGCACACACGTGTCAACCAATTGTATTAGTCCATATAACGAAGGACCTTAAAGTTTGAAGACCAATGAGAAGCTGTGTATCTAAATGTTTCTGAAATTACATGTTTTTAGAGGTAGGCAAATGTTGTCCACCTGATAATAGACAGCCAATAATGATCATAGCTACTATAGAAATGTATACTTAGCTGTCTCCCTTAACCAATCCCGACCCTTGATAGGTTTTTCACTATTGTCACGTAGCATGACGTCACTCTGACGCATTTTGTGTATAAAAAACATATTTTGTGTAAAGATCATTGCGAGACTGAGCGTACATCGATTGATGTTCGTTGTAACCTCCCTGTTTTAGATAATTGTTAAAAGAACAGTACTTTGCCATCTTCCTGAGTTGGTTCCATTATTTGGTGTGATCCCATGCATTCCATATGCACGTTCCTAGGGGCCAAATGCTCACAACGTTCAGCTCTCCTGAACTGATCACCAGACTCCCTCCGCGGGCACTAGTCTGGACGGACCATGCAGCCTCCATCACACTCTCTTGACCCTAGACCCACCTTCCGCCCTGACCACCCCAGCACCCCCCACCCACACCCTTCGATGGCGCAAGGTCATTAGGAACCTCAGACCTGGCAGACTGCCTGCTTGCTTCCCTTCCGTCCCTTCCACTCCAGTCGAGTCAGCTGTCCATCAGCCTCTTTGACCAATGGCTCTCAGAAGCTCTTAGCCAACTCACCCCTATCAGACCTTTCTCCAACAGACAAGGCCCCTCCCACAGATGGTTCATCTCAGCTCTCCCAAAACTCAGAACCACATCCTTGAAGGCAGATGGCGGACAGACCCATCACCGAAGAATGAACAGCGTACGCCCAGCAGCGTAAAGCCTACAGGGCAGAAATACGCAAGGCCAAAACATCTTTTTACTGGAATAGAATCACCACTGCCCCAAACACCTGCAGGGAACTCCACAAGATTATCTCCAAATTCAAGGCTGCTTTTTGCACCTCCTTCTCCCCCTCCCACACACAAGCACTCTGTGTCTCTCTCTCTGACCACTTTCACAACAAAGCCCTGGAAAGAAACCACGCCATAGGCACTAAAATAGCATTGCTCACGCCGCAGCCCCCAGCATCCATGTTGAATGCTCTCAGTCCCACCCTCCACCTGCTTACAATTCGCTTCTGTCTCTCTTATCTCTCCTATCTCCCACCCAAAACCTCTAAAGCTACTAGATATCAGGTGACCCTCAGCATCCCCTGAAGACCTCTGCCCTCCTACTCTTCTAAAAGTAATCCTATGCTCAACCTGTGCCGGCAACATCACTAGATTGATTATTAACTCATCCCTTACCTCAGGCACTTTCCCAGCAGTTTTCAAGACTTCGTACAACAAATCCCTGCCCACATAAAAAACCCTTGACTCCCTTTTACCAACCAACTGCAGAACTATTTCAAACAACCGAACAGCCTACACCCAGCTATGCCTTGTCACAGAAACCCACCTCCTCCTCGATCCCACACAATCCAGCTTCAGACCCCTATGAGGAAGTGAATCATCCCTAACCTACATCTGGGATGATCTCAAAAGAACCTCGGACTTGGAAGGCTGTGCCGCACTAATTCCCCTTGACCTATCGGCAGTCTTTGACACCATTGACCACTGCACCCGCACAGACAGACTCCACGCACTTGGAATCAGGGATGCAGCATTGAAATGGATCTCCTGCTACCTCTCCAACAAATCCCAAATAATACACATGCCTTCCTTCTCCTCGACTACCCGCCCTGTTACTCACTGAGTACCAGAGGGCACCTCTCTCTCTCCTCTGTTCTTTAACCTCTACCTGAGCCCCCCACTCCACTATCATCCGCGCACACAGCCTATCTTGCTACATCTTTGCAGATGACGCCCAAAACATATTCAAGATCCTAAAGGACCCTGCTAACACCGCCGCAATCTCACGTCATGCTTCACACAAAAGCGACCACTGGATGACTACTAACCACCTCCTTCTCATCCCTGGAAAAACTGAAATCATGATCAGCAGGAAGACTGTCCTCTTCCCCTAACCACTCGTTTGTCGCTCTCTCTTGGCCCACCCCTCTACCCCCACAACAGTAAAAAACCCTGGATGAATTATGGACTCAGAACTGACACTATCACATCACATCAACTCAGTGTAAAAATCCTGCTACCTACACTTATGCATTCTTTGACGCATCTTCTCCTACCTGAACTTCCCACACAAAGTCGCCACGATCACAGCCATCGTCCCCTCTTGCCTCAACTACACTAACTCCTTATACCTAGGCGCCCCTGAATCATCACTCTGAAAGCTCCAATGAGTTCAAAACACTGACTCCTTCTTGCCCCTGGCCCCAGAGAACACATCACACCCGTCCTCTGTGCACTTCATTGGCTGCCAATTGGGCTTCGATTCACCTTCAAGGCAATGTGCATCACACATTGAGCCCTGCACAACACAGGACCAGAATATTTACAGCACAAGCTCAAACTCTACAGGCACACCAGGAACATTAAATCAGGCACAGCTCTCCTCGTTGTCATCCCAGTAGCTAAATCAACCTCAACAGGGAGATCTTCTTTCTCTGTCCAAGCTTCCACCGTCTGGAACTCGATCCCATTTAGCATCGGCCGCATAGAGGATCAACTCGCTTTCTGGAAAATGCTCAAGACCTGTCTCTTCCCTGCTACACCTTGACTGCTGGGTGAATTATCACCCCCACACAGGTAGGTGTTGTCACTTGAGGAGACCTCAAGACAGTACACTGCCGAAATGGAAAGGATTCTAGTTGATCTCCATGATATGATCTGCATACCCTCACTGAAATAAGATATCAGCCTTGATGCTCTGGTACGTACAGCACTCCATCTCAATGGAACATAGTCCCCAGGCACGGCCACCCACCTGCACACTTCTGCAGTAATTCACTGCTCAACTTCATAATGCACATGACCTCTGCCTTTAGAACGCAGCGGAGTCCCACGAAATAATTCAGTCAAGCTGGGCACATAATCAGACTCTGTGACTCGCCTACTCTTGTGACAGTCTATCACAACACCCATCCACTAGCCAGATCTCCATGGGACGCTACCCTCCTGTCTATCACAGCACTCATCCACTAGCCAGATCTCCATGGGTCGCTACCCTCCTGGCAGTCTATCACAGCACCCATCCAATAGCCAGATCTCCATGGGTCGCTACCCTCCCGGCAGTCTATCACAGTACCCATCCACTAGCCAGATCTCCATGGATTGCTACCCTCCTGGCAGTCTATCACAGCACCCATCCAATAGCCAGATCTCCATGGCTCACTACCCTCCTGGCAGTCTATCACAGTACCCATCCACTAGCCAGAACTCTATGGGTCCCTACCCTCCTCACAGTCTATCACAGCACCCATCCAATAGCCAGATCTCCATGGGTCACTACCCTCCTGGGAGTGAATCACAGTACCTATCCACTAGCCAGATCTTCATAGGTCGCTACCCTCCCGGTAGTCTATCACAGCACCCATCCACTATCCAGATGTCAATGGGTCGCTACCATCCTGACAGTCTATCATCACAGCAACCATCCTGACAGTCTATCACAGCACCCATCCACTAGCCAGATCTCCATGGGAAGTACCCTCCTGGCAGTCTATCACAGCACCCATCCACTAGCCAGATCTCCATGGGCCGCTAGCCTCCTGGCAGTCTATAACAGCACCCATCTGCTAGCCAGATCTCCATGGGTTGCTACCCTCCTGGCAGCCTATCACAGCACCCATCGACCAGCCAGATCTCTATGGGTCGCCCACTCTCCTGACAGTCTATCACAGCACTCACCCACCAGCCAGATCTCTATGGGTCGCTACCCTCCTGGCAGCCTATCACAGCACCCACCCACTAGCCAAATCTCCATGGGTCGCTGCCCTCCTGGCAGCCTATCATCACAGCACTCATCCTGACAGTCTATCACAGCACCCATCCACTAGCCAGATCTCCAGGGCTCGCTACTCTCCTGAAAGTCTATCACAGCACCCATCGACCAGCCAGATCTCCATGGGTCGCCTACTCTCCTGACAGTCTATCACAGCACTCACCCACTAGCCAGATCTCTATGGGTCGCTACCCTCCTGGCAGCCTATCACAGCACCCACCCACTAGCCAGATCTCCATGGGTCGCTGCCCTCCTGGCAGCCTATCATCACATCACTCATCCTGACAGTCTATCACAGCACCCATCCACTAGCCAGATCTCCAGGGCTCGCTACTCTCCTGAAAGTCTATCACAGCACCCATCCACTAGCCAGATCTCCATGGGATGTACCCTCCTGGCAGTCTATCACAGCACCCATCCACTATCCAGATCTCCATGGGTCGCTACCCTCTTGACAGTCTATCATCACAGCACCCATCTTGGCAGTCTATCACAGAACCCATCCACTAGCCAGATCTCCATAGGTCGCTACCCTCTTGACAGTCTATCAGAGCACCCATCCCATCCAATAGCCAGATCGCCATGGCCGCTACCCTCCTGACAGTCTATCACAGCACCCATCCACTAGCCAGATCTCCATGGGTCACTACCCTCCTGGCAGTCTATCACAGCACTCATCCACTAGCCAGATCTCCATGGGTCGCTACCCTCCTGGCAGCCTATCACAGCACCCATCCGCTAGCCAGATCTCCATGGGTCGATACCCTCCAGGCAGCCTATCACAGCACCCACCCACTAGCCAGATCTCGATGGGTCGCTACCCTCCTGGCAGTCTATCACAGCACCCATCCACTAGCCAGATCTCAATGGGTCGCCGACTTTTCTGACAGTCTATCACTGCACCCATCCACTAGCCAGATTTCCATGGGTCGCTACCCTCCTGGTAGTCTATCACAGCACCCACCCACTAGCCAGATCACGTTGGGTCGCCTACTCTCCTGACAGCTATCACAGCACCCATCCACTAGCCAGGTCTCCATGGATCGCTACCCTCTTGTCAGTCTATCACAGCACCCGCCCACTAGCCAGATCTCCATGGGTCGCTACCCTCCTGACACGTCTATCACAGCACACATCCACTGTCCAGATGTCAATGGGTCGCTACCCTCCTGACAGTCTATCATCACAGCACCCATCCTGACAGTCTATCACAGCACCCATCCACTAGCCAGATTTCCATGGGTCGCTACCCTCCTGGCAGCCTATCGCAGCACCCATCCACTAGCCAGATCCCCATGGGTCGCCTACTCTCCTGACAGTCTATCACAGCACCCATACACTAGCCAGATCTCCATGGGTTGCTACCCTCATGTCAGTCTATCACAGCAACCATCCACTAGCCAGATCTCCATGGGTCGCTACCCTCCTCACAGTCTATAATCACAGCACCCATCCTGACAGTCTATCACAGCACCCATCCACTAGCCACATCTCCATGGGATGTACCCTCCTGGCAGTCTATGACAGCACCCATCCACTAGCCAGATCTCCATGGGTCATTAGCCTCCTGGCAGTCTATCACAGCACCCATCTGCTAGCCAGATCTCCATGGGTCGCTACCCTCCTGGCAATCTATCGCAGCAATCATCCACCAGCCAGCGCTCCATGGGTCGCCTACTCTCCTGACAGTCTATCACAGCACTCATCTTCTAGCCAGAACTCCATGGGTCGCTGCCCTCCTGGCGGTCTATCACAGCACCCAACCACTAGCCAGATCTCCATGGCTTGCTACCCTCCTGACAGTCTATCACAGCACCCATCTACTAGCCAGATTTCCATGGGTTGCTTCCCTCCTGTCTATCACAGCACTCACCCACTAGCCAGATCTCCATGGGTCGCTACCCTCCTGGCAGTCTATCACAGCACCCATCTGCTAGCCAGATTTCCATGGGTTGCTTCCCTCCTGTCTATCACATCACCCATCCAATAGTCAGATCTCCATGGGTCGCTACCCTCCTGGCAGTCTATCACAGCACCCATCTGCTAGCCAGATCTCCATGGGCTGCCACCCTCCTGGCAGCCTATCACAGCACTCATCCACCAGCCAGATCTCCATGGGTCGCCTACTCTCCTGACAGTCTATCAGAGCACCCATCCAATAGCCAGATATCCATGGGTTGTTACCCTCCGGGCAGTCTATCACAGCACCCAGCCACTAGCCAGATCTCCATGGGTTGCTAGCCTACTGGCAGTCTATCACAGCACCCATCCACTAGCCAGGTCTCCATGGATCGCTACCCTCTTGTCAGTCTATCACAGCACCCGCCCACTAGCCAGATCTCCATGGGTCGCTACCCTCCTGACAGTCTATCAAAGCACACATCCACTGTCCAGATGGGTCGCTACCCTCCTGACAGTCTATCATCACAGCACCCATCCTGACAGTCTATCACAGCACCCATCCACTAGCCAGATTTCCATGGGTCGCTACCCTCCTGGCAGCCTATCGCAGCACCCATCCACTAGCCAGATCCCCATGGGTCGCCTACTCTCCTGACAGTCTATCACAGCACCCATCCACTAGCCAGATCTCCATGGGTTGCTACCCTCATGTCAGTCTATCACAGCAACCATCCACTAGCCAGATCTCCATGGGTCGCTACCCTCCTCACAGTCTATAATCACAGCACCCATCCTGACAGTCTATCACAGCACCCATCCACTAGCCACATCTCCATGGGATGTACCCTCCTGGCAGTCTATGACAGCACCCATCCACTAGCCAGATCTCCATGGGTCGTTAGCCTCCTGGCAGTCTATCACAGCACCCATCTGCTAGCCAGATCTCCATGGGTCGCTACCCTCCTGGCAATCTATCGCAGCAATCATCCACCAGCCAGCGCTCCATGGGTCGCCTACTCTCCTGACAGTCTATCACAGCACTCATCTTCTAGCCAGAACTCCATGGGTCGCTGCCCTCCTGGCGGTCTATCACAGCACCCAACCACTAGCCAGATCTCCATGGCTTGCTGCCCTCCTGACAGTCTATCACAGTACCCATCTACTAGCCAGATTTCCATGGGTCACTTCCCTCCTGTCTATCACAGCACTCATCCACTAGCCAGATCTCCATGGGTCGCTACCCTCCTGGCAGTCTATCACAGCACCCATCCAATAGTCAGATCTCCATGGGTCGCTACCCTCCTGGCAGCCTATCGCAGCACCCATCCACTAGCCAGATCCCCATGGGTCGCCTACTCTCCTGACAGTCTATCACAGCACCCATACACTAGCCAGATCTCCATGGGTTGCTACCCTCATGTCAGTCTATCACAGCAACCATCCACTAGCCAGATCTCCATGGGTCGCTACCCTCCTCACAGTCTATAATCACAGCACCCATCCTGACAGTCTATCACAGCACCCATCCACTAGCCACATCTCCATGGGATGTACCCTCCTGGCAGTCTATGACAGCACCCATCCACTAGCCAGATCTCCATGGGTCATTAGCCTCCTGGCAGTCTATCACAGCACCCATCTGCTAGCCAGATCTCCATGGGTCGCTACCCTCCTGGCAATCTATCGCAGCAATCATCCACCAGCCAGCGCTCCATGGGTCGCCTACTCTCCTGACAGTCTATCACAGCACTCATCTTCTAGCCAGAACTCCATGGGTCGCTGCCCTCCTGGCGGTCTATCACAGCACCCAACCACTAGCCAGATCTCCATGGCTTGCTACCCTCCTGACAGTCTATCACAGCACCCATCTACTAGCCAGATTTCCATGGGTTGCTTCCCTCCTGTCTATCACAGCACTCACCCACTAGCCAGATCTCCATGGGTCGCTACCCTCCTGGCAGTCTATCACATCACCCATCCAATAGTCAGATCTCCATGGGTCGCTACCCTCCTGGCAGTCTATCACAGCACCCATCTGCTAGCCAGATCTCCATGGGCTGCCACCCTCCTGGCAGCCTATCACAGCACTCATCCACCAGCCAGATCTCCATGGGTCGCCTACTCTCCTGACAGTCTATCAGAGCACCCATCCAATAGCCAGATATCCATGGGTTGTTACCCTCCGGGCAGTCTATCACAGCACCCAGCCACTAGCCAGATCTCCATGGGTTGCTAGCCTACTGGCAGTCTATCACAGCACCCATCCACTAGCCAGGTCTCCATGGATCGCTACCCTCTTGTCAGTCTATCACAGCACCCGCCCACTAGCCAGATCTCCATGGGTCGCTACCCTCCTGACAGTCTATCAAAGCACACATCCACTGTCCAGATGGGTCGCTACCCTCCTGACAGTCTATCATCACAGCACCCATCCTGACAGTCTATCACAGCACCCATCCACTAGCCAGATTTCCATGGGTCGCTACCCTCCTGGCAGCCTATCGCAGCACCCATCCACTAGCCAGATCCCCATGGGTCGCCTACTCTCCTGACAGTCTATCACAGCACCCATCCACTAGCCAGATCTCCATGGGTTGCTACCCTCATGTCAGTCTATCACAGCAACCATCCACTAGCCAGATCTCCATGGGTCGCTACCCTCCTCACAGTCTATAATCACAGCACCCATCCTGACAGTCTATCACAGCACCCATCCACTAGCCACATCTCCATGGGATGTACCCTCCTGGCAGTCTATGACAGCACCCATCCACTAGCCATATCTCCATGGGTCGTTAGCCTCCTGGCAGTCTATCACAGCACCCATCTGCTAGCCAGATCTCCATGGGTCGCTACCCTCCTGGCAATCTATCGCAGCAATCATCCACCAGCCAGCGCTCCATGGGTCGCCTACTCTCCTGACAGTCTATCACAGCACTCATCTTCTAGCCAGAACTCCATGGGTCGCTGCCCTCCTGGCGGTCTATCACAGCACCCAACCACTAGCCAGATCTCCATGGCTTGCTGCCCACCTGACAGTCTATCACAGTACCCATCTACTAGCCAGATTTCCATGGGTCGCTTCCCTCCTGTCTATCACAGCACTCATCCACTAGCCAGATCTCCATGGGTCGCTACCCTCCTGGCAGTCTATCACAGCACCCATCCAATAGTCAGATCTCCATGGGTTGCTACCCTCCTGGCAGTCTATCACAGCACCCATCTGCTAGCCAGATCTCCATGGGCTGCCATCCTCCTGGCAGCCTATCACAGCACTCATCCACCAGCCAGATCTCCATGGGTCACCTACTCTCCTGACAGTCTATCACAGCACTCATCCACTAGCCAGATCTCTATGGGTCACTACCCTCCTGGCAGTCTATCAGAGCACCAATCCAATAGCCAGATCTCCATGGGTCGCTACCCTCCTGGCAGTCTATCACAGTACCCATCCACTAGCCAGACAGAACTCCATGGATCCCTACCCTCCTGGCAGTCTATCACAGCACCCATCCACTAGCCAGATCTCCATGGGTTGCAAGCCTCCTGGCAGTCTATCACAGCACCCATCCACTAGCCAGATCTCCATGGGTTGCTATCCTCCTGGCAGTCTATCACAGCACTCATCCACCAGCCAGATCTCCATGGGTCGCCTACTCTCCTGGCAGTCTATCACAGCACTCATCCACTAGCCAGATCTCTATGGGTCGCTACCGTCCTGGCAGACTATCACAGCACCCACCCACTAGCCAGATCTCCATGGATCGCTACCCTCCTGGCAGCCTATCATCACAGCACTCATCCTGACAGTCTATCACAGCACCCATCCACTAGCCAGATCTCCATGGCTCGCTACTCTCCTGAAGGTCTATCACAGCACCCATCCACTAGCCAGATCTCCATGGGATGTACCCTTCTGGCAGTCTATCACAGCACCCATCCACTAGCCAGATCTCCATGGGTTGCCTACTCTCCTGACAGTCTATCACACCACCCATCCACTAGCCAGATCTCCATGGGTTGCTACCCTTATGTCAGTCTATCACAGCAACCATTCACTAGCCAGATCTCCATGGGTCGCAACCCTCCTCACAGTCTATAATCACAGCACCCATCCGGACAGTCTATCACAGCACCCATCCACTAGCCGATCTCCATGGGATGTACCCTCATGGCAGTCTATCACAGCACCCATCCACTAGCCAGATCTCCATGGGTCGTTAGCCTCCTGGCAGTCTATCACAGCACCCATCTGCTAGCCAGATCTCCATGGGTCGCTACCCTCCTGGCAATCTATTGCAGCACCCATCCACCAGCCGGAGCTCCATGGGTCGCCTACTCTCCTGACAGTCTATCACAGCACTCATCCTCTAGCCAGATCTCCATGGGTCACTGCCCTCCTGGCAGCCTATCATCACAGCACTCATCCTGACAGTCTATCACAGCACCCAACCACTAGCCAGATCTCCATGGCTTGCTACCCTCCTGACAGTCTATCACAGTACCCATCCACTAGCCAGATTTCCATGGGTCGCTACCCTCCTGTCTATCACAGCACTCATCCACTAGCCAGATCTCCATGGGTTGCTACCCTCCTGGCAGTCTATCACAGCACCCATCCAATAGCCAGATCTCCATGGGTTGCTACCCTCCTGGCAGTCTATCACAGTACCCACCCACTAGCCAGATCTCCATGGGTCGCCTACTCTCCTGACAGTCTATCACAGCCCCCATCCACTAGCCAGATCTCCATGGGTTGCTACCCTCCTGGCAGTCTATCACAGTACCCACCCACTAGCCAGATCTCCATGGGTCGCCTACTCTCCTGACAGTCTATCACAGCACCCATCCAAAAGCCAGATCTTCATGGGTCGCTACCCTCCTGGCAGTCTATCACAGTACCCATCCACTAGCCAGACCTCCATGGGATGTACCCTCCTGGCAGTCTATCACAGCACCCATCCACTAGCCAGATCTCCATGGGTCGCCTACTCTCCTGACAGTCTATCACAGCACCCATCCACTAGCCAGATCTCCATGGGTTGCTACCCTCATGTCAGTATATCACAGCACCCATCCACTAGCCAGATCTCCATGGGTCGCTACCTTCCTCACAGTCTATAATCACAGCACCCATCCTGACAGTCTATCACAGCACCCATCCACTAGCCAGATGGTTGTATCCTCCTGGCAGTCTATCACAGTACCCATCCACTAGCCAGACAGAACTCCATGGATCCCTACCCTCCTGGCAGTCTATCACAGCACACATCCAATAGCCAGATCTCCAAGGGTTGTTACCCTCCGGGCAGTCTATCACAGCACCCATCCACTAGCCAGATCTCCATGGGTTGCTAGCCTACTGGCAGTCTATCACAGCACCCATCCACTAGCCAGGTCTCCATGGATCGCTACCCTCTTGTCAGTCTATCACAGCACCCGCCCACTAGCCAGATCTCCATGGGTCGCTACCCTCCTGACAGTCTATCAAAGCACACATCCACTGTCCAGATGGGTCGCTACCCTCCTGACAGTCTATCATCACAGCACCCATCCTGACAGTCTATCACAGCACCCATCCACTAGCCAGATTTCCATGGGTCGCTACCCTCCTGGCAGCCTATCGCAGCACCCATCCACTAGCCAGATCCCCATGGGTCGCCTACTCTCCTGACAGTCTATCACAGCACCCATCCACTAGCCAGATCTCCATGGGTTGCTACCCTCATGTCAGTCTATCACAGCAACCATCCACTAGCCAGATCTCCATGGGTCGCTACCCTCCTCACAGTCTATAATCACAGCACCCATCCTGACAGTCTATCACAGCACCCATCCACTAGCCACATCTCCATGGGATGTACCCTCCTGGCAGTCTATGACAGCACCCATCCACTAGCCAGATCTCCATGGGTCGTTAGCCTCCTGTCAGTCTATCACAGCACCCATCTGCTAGCCAGATCTCCATGGGTCGCTACCCTCCTGGCAATCTATCACAGCAATCATCCACCAGCCAGCGCTCCATGGGTCGCCTACTCTCCTGACATTCTATCACAGCACTCATCTTCTAGCCAGAACTCCATGGGTCGCTGCCCTCCTGGCGGTCTATCACAGCACCCAACCACTAGCCAGATCTCCATGGCTTGCTACCCTCCTGACAGTCTATCACAGTACCCATCTACTAGCCAGATTTCCATGGGTCGCTTCCCTCCTGTCTATCACAGCACTCATCCACTAGCCAGATCTCCATGGGTCGCTACCCTCCTGGCAGTCTATCACAGCACCCATCCAATAGTCAGATCTCCATGGGTCGCTACCCTCCTGGCAGTCTATCACAGCACCCATCTGCTAGCCAGATCTCCATGGGCTGCCACCCTCCTGTCAGCCTATCACAGCACTCATCCACCAGCCAGATCTCCATGGGTCGCCTACTCTCCTGACAGTCTATCACAGCACTCATCCACTAGCCAGATCTCTATGGGTCACTACCCTCCTGGCAGTCTATCAGAGCACCCATCCAATAGCCAGATCTCCATGGGTCGCTACCCTCCTGGCAGTCTATCACAGTACCCATCCACTAGCCAGACAGAACTCCATGGATCCCTACCCTCCTGGCAGTCTATCACAGCACCCATCCAATAGCCAGATCTCCAAGGGTTCTTACCCTCCTGGCAGTCTATCACAGCACCCATCCACTAGCCAGATCTCCATGGGTTGCTAGCCTCCTGGCAGTCTATCACAGCACCCATCCACTAGCCAGATCTCCATGGGTTGCTAGCCTCCTGGCAGTCTATCACAGCACTCATCCACCAGCCAGATCTCCATGGGTCGCCTACTCTCCTGACAGTCTATCACAGCACTCATCCACTAGCCAGATCTCTATGGGTCGCTACCGTCCTGGCAGACTATCACAGCACCCACCCACTAGCCAGATCTCCATGGATCGCTACCCTCCTGGCAGCCTATCATCACAGCACTCATCCTGACAGTCTATCACAGCACCCATCCACTAGCCAGATCTCCATGGCTCGCTACTCTCCTGAAGGTCTATCACAGCACCCATCCACTAGCCAGATCTCCATGGGATGTACCCTTCTGGCAGTCTATCACAGCACCCATCCACTAGCCAGATCTCCATGGGTCGCCTACTCTCCTGACAGTCTATCACACCACCCATCCACTAGCCAGATCTCCATGGGTTGCTACCCTTATGTCAGTCTATCACAGCAACCATTCACTAGCCAGATCTCCATGGGTCGCTACCCTCCTCACAGTCTATAATCACAGCACCCATCCGGACAGTCTATCACAGCACCCATCCACTAGCCGATCTCCATGGGATGTACCCTCATGGCAGTCTATCACAGCACCCATCCACTAGCCAGATCTCCATGGGTCGTTAGCCTCCTGGCAGTCTATCACAGCACCCATCTGCTAGCCAGATCTCCATGGGTCGCTACCCTCCTGGCAATCTATTGCAGCACCCATCCACCAGCCGGAGCTCCATGGGTCGCCTACTCTCCTGACAGTCTATCACAGCACTCATCCTCTAGCCAGATCTCCATGGGTCGCTGCCCTCCTGGCAGCCTATCATCACAGCACTCATCCTGACAGTCTATCACAGCACCCAACCACTAGCCAGATCTCCATGGCTTGCTACCCTCCTGACAGTCTATCACAGTACCCATCCACTAGCCAGATTTCCATGGGTCGCTACCCTCCTGTCTATCACAGCACTCATCCACTAGCCAGATCTCCATGGGTTGCTACCCTCCTGGCAGTCTATCACAGCACCCATCCAATAGCCAGATCTCCATGGGTTGCTACCCTCCTGGCAGTCTATCACAGTACCCACCCACTAGCCAGATCTCCATGGGTCGCCTACTCTCCTGACAGTCTATCACAGCACCCATCCACTAGCCAGATCTCCATGGGTTGCTACCCTCCTGGCAGTCTATCACAGTACCCACCCACTAGCCAGATCTCCATGGGTCGCCTCCTCTCCTGACAGTCTATCACAGCACACATCCAAAAGCCAGATCTTCATGGGTCGCTACCCTCCTGGCAGTCTATCACAGTACCCATCCACTAGCCAGACCTCCATGGGATGTACCCTCCTGGCAGTCTATCACAGCACCCATCCACTAGCCAGATCTCCATGGGTCGCCTACTCTCCTGACAGTCTATCACAGCACCCATCCACTAGCCAGATCTCCATGGGTTGCTACCCTCATGTCAGTCTATCATAGCACCCATCCACTAGCCAGATCTCCATGGGTTGCTACCCTCATGTCAGTATATCACAGCACCCATCCACTAGCCAGATCTCCATGGGTCGCTACCTTCCTCACAGTCTATAATCACAGCACCCATCCTGACAGTCTATCACAGCACCCATCCACTAGCCAGATGGTTGTATCCTCCTGGCAGTCTATCACAGCACCCATCCACTAGCCAGATCTCCATGGGTCGTTAGCCTCCTGGCAGTCTATCACAGCACCCATCTGCTAGCCAGATCTCCATGGGTCGCTATCCTCCTGGCAATCTATCGCAGCACCCATCCACCAGCCAGAGCTCCATGGGTCACCTACTCTCCTGACAGTCTATCACAGCACTCATCCTCTAGCCAGATCTCCATGGGTCGCTGCCTTCCTGGCCGTCTATCACAGCACCCACTAGCCAGATCTCCATGGGTTGCTACCCTCCTGGCAGCCTATCATCACAGCACTCATCCTGACAGTCTATCACAGCACCCAACCACTAGCCAGATCTCTATGGATTGCTACCCTCCTGACAGTCTATCACAGCACCCATCTACTAGCCAGATTTCCATGGGTCGCTACCCTCCTGTCTATCACAGCACTCATCCACTAGCCAGATCTCTATGGGTCGCTACCCTCCTGGCAGTCTATCACAGCACCCATCCAATAGCCAGATCTCCATGGGTTGCTACCCTCCTGGCAGTCTATCACAGTACCCACCCACTAGCCAGATCTCCATGGGTCGCTACCCTCCTGGCAGTCTATCACAGCACCCATCCAATAGCCAGATCTCCATGGGTCGCTACCCTCCTGGCAGTCCATCACAGTACCCATCCAGTAGCAAGAACTCCATGGGTCCCTACCCTCCTGGCAGTCTATCACAGCACTCATCCACTAGCCAGATCTCCATGGGTCGCTACCCTCCTGGCAGCCTATCACAGCACCCACCCGCTAGCCAGATCTCCATGGGTTGCTACCCTCCTGGCAGCCTATCACAGCATCCATCCACTCGCCAGATCTCCATGGGTCGCTACCCTCCTGGCAATCTATCACAGCACCCATCCACTAGCCAAATCTCCATAGGTCGCTACCCTCCTGACAGTCTATCAAAGCACCCATCCACTAGCCAAATCTCCATAGGTCGCTACCCTCCTGACAGTCTATCGCAGCACACATCCACTAGCGAGATCTCCATGAGTACCCTCCTGGCAGTCTATCACAGCACCCATCCACTAGCCAGATCTCCACGGGTCGCTACCCTCTTGTCAGTCTATCACAGCACCCATCCATTAGCCAAATCTCCATAGGTCGCTACCCTCCTGACAGTCTATCGCAGCACCCATCCACTATCCAGATGTCAGTGGGTCGCTACCCTCCTGACAGTCTATCATCACAGCACCCATCCTGACAGTCTATCACAGCACCCATCCACTAGCCAAATCTCCATAGGTCACTACCCTCCTGACAGTCTATCACAGCACCCATCCACTTTCCAGTTTTCCATGGGTCGCTACCCTCCTGACAGTCTATCATCACAGCACCCATCCTGACAATCTATTACAGCACCCATACACTAGCCAGATTTCCATGGGTCGCTACCCTCCTGACAGTCTATCATCACAGCACCCATCCTGACAGTCTATCACAGCAACCATACACTAGCCAGATTTCCATGGGTCGCTACCCTCCTGACAGTCTATCATCACAGCAACCATCCTGACAGTCTATCACAGCACCCATCCACTAGCCAGATCTCCATGGGTCGCTACCCTCCTGGCAGTCTATCACAGCACCACCCACTAGCCAGATTTCCATGGGTCGCTACCCTCCTGGCAGCCTATCATCACAGCACTCATCCTGACAGTCTATCACAGCACCCATCCACTAGCCAGATCTCCATGGGTCGCTACCCTCCTGACAGTCTATCACAGCACCCATCCACTAGCCAGATCTCCATGGCTCGCTACCCTCCTGGCAGCCTATCATCACAGCACTCATCCTGACAGTCTATCACAGCACCCACCCACTAGCCAGATTTCCATGGGTCGCTACCCTCCTGGTAGTCTATCACAGCACCCACCCACTAGCCAGATCACGTTGGGTCGCCTACTCTCTTGACAGCTATCACAGCACCCATCTACTAGCCAGTTCTCCATGGGATGTACCATCCTGGCAGTCTATCACAGCACCCATCCACTAGCCAGATCTCCATGGGTCGCTACCCTTCTGGCTGCCTATCACAGCACCCATCCGCTAACCAGATCTCCATGGGTCGCTACCCTCCTGTCTATCACAGCACTCATCCACTAGCCAGATCTCCATGGGTCGTTAGCGGGACTTAGCCACCCCTAACCACCCTCTTTCTGGCTAAAATGCACACACGCATTCTAAAATCCTCCTTTCATTTCCCATACCTCAGACTTCGTTCTTCCAAGGGCGTTCAACTCACAGCTCTTTGACGCCATACCAATGGCATTGGGTGCCATACAAATGCCACTAACATAACATGACATAACATAACTAGCTTCAGCTGCCTTGCGTTCAGCAGGTGTTTTGCAGATTAGCTGCGTGGAATGAGAGGAAAAATGTACCTCTGAGCGTAGGTTTGTTTGGGATTTAGACAGTGTGAACCAAGCTAGCGAGAAACTAGGTGCTGTGAATAAAAGGGGAGATTGCCTGGAGAAGCAAGGGAGGGGAGGCCCATTAAGAGGATGCATCCATGGCACCAGGCTCACATGCATGTAGCTTGCATGTGCTAGAATTCTGACAGGATCCTTTCTGCCTTTCATCCTTATCAGTCGATAAAATGAGTACCATTTCGCTGGCTAATAGAAGCATCTATTAATCGCTTTAGATGCAATGAAGATAGTCTCTGGAAACCCACCCTTCATTCAGGTCATGGTGGCGCGCAAAGGAATACACGCCAATTACTTTAGGGGGGGCGCCTGCCCTGGCCTACATGCATATAGTGCAGACCCCCCAGTGCCCTGGGCCGATCATCCAGACCAGTCCTCCCTCCCAGTCTGCACATCCACAGGGTGCCCTCCCGCACAATGGAGAGGGCGGGGCCTCCTTATGGGTTGTGATGAATATATAAGGGGACTAGAGGCAGATCTCACCAATGGCCAACCATTGTCTGGGTACCAAGCACAGCTCCAGATGGACGCCTGCAGCTCTGCTGTTCGGCATCAGCTGGACTCTCAGTGCCCTCGGATTCCGCTACCAACCAGCTCTAGTCACATGTGTGATCTTGCGCAGCAGGCGCAGCACCTTTTCTGCCTTCGGCCTACATGGCCTGTCGCTGAGATTTCTGGGCACCCCTTGCACTGCCTCTTCGTGTTGCTCTGAATGCCATACATTCTGGGTTTCAGACCAGGGTCTCCAGAAGCCCCCAGAAGCCCGGTCAGCAAGTGTTCCGAGCAGCCCATCAGCGCCAGAGGGTCACTCCTGTGTCAATGTAGCATTTTACAAAGACCAGGAAACGCATTATGTTGGGCAGTGCTCCATATAAGATTTGGAAGTGGAAGTATTTCGCTCCCTGTATTTTAAATTTGAAAGTAAAACATTTTTTAGGGGCTACACATATAAGTCCAATTCCCAATGGAAGTATTTTATGAGCGAGTAAAAATATGTTTTAACTGGAAATGTTTTTGTGATAATTATTTGTTTGCACCTAGTTATTCATGTTTACTCCTTCTGATCAGGCTTTAATAATGGTAGCTTCTTCCCGTGGTGCTACGGGCTGGGTGGGTTCTATGTGTCCGTTTCTTGCTTTTTGTTGGGAGAATATTTGGGGGTGGAGGGTATTTGCCTACTTTTATGGAGTAACAGTGGCTACCCCCTTATCTGTAGGGCTGATTCTGGGGGTGCTGGTGGTTCTCTTGTACAGAAGATAATTGCCTGGTCTTTAGGTGCGAGACTGCCCTTGGGGGAATGGCCAGACTGGCATGGACCCTCTGAGCTGGCACATCCCGTAGAACAGGGTATTTGGCCATGTAAGTGCTCAGAAGAGGGGCTCTCGCATTAGCATTCAGAATAAGCTTTTTTGAAGATTGGCTATTTTGAGGTTCCTTGTTTTGAGAATCCGTTTTTTGCGGATTGGTTATTTTGTGGTGACTTTTTTCAAGGAACAGCTTTTTAATGTATTGGTTATTTTGAGGTGACTGGTTTCGAGGACCAGCTTTTTGAGGATTGGCTTTTTTGAGATGACTTGTTTTGAGGATCAGATTTTTCGAGGATTGGTTATTTTGATGTGGCTTGTTTTGAGGATCAGCTTTTTAGAGGACTGGTTATTTTGAGGTGACTTTTTACTAGATTCAGGTCTTTGAGGATTGGCTATTTTGAAGTAGCTTTCTTTGAGGATCAGCTTTTTTATGGTTGGCTATTTTGTGGTGACCTTTTTCGAGAATCAGCTGTTTGAAGATTGGCTATTTTGAGGTGATTGTTTTGAGAATCAGATTTTTTGTGGATTGGCTATTTTGAGGTGATAGTTTTGGGGACTTACTATTTTGTGGATTGGCTATTCTAGGTGATAGTTTTGAGGATCAGCTTTTTTGAAGATTGGCTAATCTAGGTGATAGTTTTGAGGATCAGCTTTTTTGAAGATTGGCTATTTTGAGATGGCTGGCTTTGAGGATCAGCTTTTTTGTGGATTGGCTATTTTGTGTTGTTTTGTTTGAGGATCTGCTCTATTATGGATTGGCTATTTTGAGATGATTGTTTTGAGGATCAGCTTTTTGGGGATTGGCTATTTTGAGGTGGCTTGCTTTGAGGGTCCGTTTTTTTGTGGATTGGCTATTTTGAGGGGATTATTTTGAGAATCAGCTTTTTGAGGATTGGCTATTTTGAGGTGATTTATTTTGAGGGTCCGTATTTTGTGGATTGCTATATTGAGGTGATTGCTTTGAGGATCAGCTCAGAGGCTGGGGGATTCTGCCTGCTGGAGTCTGTTCTGGTGGCTGGAGGGTGGAGATGGTGGGGGATTCTGCCTGCTGGAGTATGTTCTGGTGGCTGGAGCGTGGAGAGGGCGGGGGATTCTGCCTGCTGAGGTCTGTTCTGGTGGCTGGAGGGTGGAGAGGGCGGGGGATTCTGCCTACTGGAGTCTGTTCTGGTGGCTGGAAGGTGGGGGATTCTGCCTGCTGGAGGCTGTTCTGGTGGCTGGAAGTTGGAGAGGGCAGGGGATTCTGCCTGCTGGAGTCTTTTCTGGTGGCTGGAGGGTGGGGGATTCCGCCTGCTAGAGTCTGTTCTGGTGGCTGGAGGGTGGAGAGGGTGGTGGATTCTGCCTGCTGGGGTCTGTTCTGGTGGCTGGAGGGTGGAGAGGGTGGGGGATTCTGCCTGCTGGAGTCTGTTCTGGTGGCTGGAGGGTGGAGAGGGTGGGGATTCTGCCTGCTGGAGTCTGTTCTGGTGGCTGGAGGGTGGAGAGGGTGGTGATTCCGCCTGCTGGAGTCTGTTCTGGAGGGTGAGGGATTCTGCCTGCTGGAGTCTGTTCTGGTGGCTGGAGGGTGGAGAGGGTGGGGATTCTGCCTGCTGGAGTCTGTTCTGGTGGCTGGAGGGTGAGAGGGTGGGGGATTCTGCCTGCTGGAGTCTGTTCTGGTGGCTGGAGGGTGGAGAGGGTGGGGGATTCTGCCTGCTGGAGTATGTTCTGGTGGCTGGAGCGTGGAGAGGGCGGGGGATTCTGCCTGCTGAGGTCTGTTCTGGTGGCTGGAGGGTGGAGAGGGCGGGGGATTCTGCCTACTGGAGTCTGTTCTGGTGGCTGGAAGGTGGGGGATTCTGCCTGCTGGAGGCTGTTCTGGTGGCTGGAAGTTGGAGAGGGCAGGGGATTCTGCCTGCTGGAGTCTTTTCTGGTGGCTGGAGGGTGGGGGATTCTGCCTGCTAGAGTCTGTTCTGGCGGCTGGAGGGTGGAGAGGGTGGTGGATTCTGCCTGCTGGGGTCTGTTCTGGTGGCTGGAGGGTGGAGAGGGTGGGGGATTCTGCCTGCTGGAGTCTGTTCTGGTGACTGGAGGGTGGAGAGGGTGGGGATTCTGCCTGCTGGAGTCTGTTCTGGTGGCTGGAGGGTGGAGAGGGTGGTGATTCCGCCTGCTGGAGTCTGTTCTGGAGGGTGAGGGATTCTGCCTGCTGGAGTCTGTTCTGGTGGCTGGAGGGTGGAGAGGGTGGGGATTCTGCCTGCTGGAGTCTGTTCTGGTGGCTGGAGGGTGAGAGGGTGGGGGATTCTGCCTGCTGGAGTCTGTTCTGGTGGCTGGAGGGTGGAGAGGGTGGGGGATTCTGCCTGCTGGAGTCTGTCCTGGTGGCTGGAGAGTGGAGAGGGTGGGGGATTCTGCCTGCTGGGGTCTGTTCTGGTGGCTGGAGGGTGAGAGGGTGGGGGATTCTGCCTGCTGGAGTCTGTTCTGGTGGCTGGAGGGTGGAGAGGGTGGGGGATTCTGCCTGCTGGAGTCTGTTCTGGTGGCTGGAGGGTGAGAGGGTGGGGGATTCTGCCTGCTGGAGTCTGTTCTGGTGGCTGGAGGGTGGAGAGGGTGGTGGATTCTGCCTGCTGGGGTCTGTTCTGGTGGCTGGAGGGTGGAGAGGGTGGGGGATTCTGCCTGCTGGAGTCTGTTCTGGTGGCTGGAGGGTGGAGAGGGCGGGGGATTCTGCCTGCTGCAGTCTATTCTGGTGGCTGGAGGGTGGAGAGGGCGGGGGATTCTGCCTGCTGGGGTCTGTTCTGGTGGCTGGAGGGTGGAGAGGGTGGCAGATTCTGCCTGCTGGAGTCTGTTCTGGTGGCTGGAGGGTGAGAGGGTAGGGGATTCTGCCTGCTGGAGTCTGTACTGGTGGCTGGAGGGTGGAGAGGGTGGGGGATTCTGCCTGCTGGAGTCTGTTCTGGTGACTGGAGGGTGGAGAGTGTGGCGGATTCTGCCTGCTGGAGTCTGTTCTGGTGGCTGGAGGGTGGAGAGGGTGGGGGATTCTGCCTGCTGGTGTCTGTTCTGGTGGCTGGAGGGTGATAGGGTGGGGGATTCTGCCTGCTGGAGTCTGTTCTGGTGGCTGGAGGGTTGAGAGGGTGGGGGATTATGCCTGCTGGAGTCTGTTCTGGTGGCTTGAGGGTGGAGAGGGTGGGGGATTCTGCCTGCTGGAGTCTGGTCTGGTGGCTGGAGGGTGGAGAGGGTGGAGGATTCTGCCTGCTGGAGTCTGTTCTGGTGGCTGGAGGGTGGAGAGGGTGGAGGATTCTGCCTGCTGGAGTCTGTTCTGATGGCTGGAGGGTGGAGAGGGTGGCGGATTCTGCCTGATGGAGTCTGTTCTGGTGGCTGGAGGGTGAGAGGGTAGGGGATTCTGTCTGCTGGAGTCTGTTCTGGCGGGTGGAGAGGGTGGGGGATTCTGCCTGCTGGAGTCTGTTCTGGTGGCTTAAGGGTGGAGAGGGTGGGGTATTCTGCCTGCTGGAGTCTGTTCTGGTGGCTGGAGAGGGTGGAGGATTCTGCCTGCTGGAGTCTGTTCTGGTGGCTGGAGGGTGGGAGTGGGGATTCTGCCTGCTGGAGTCTGTTCTGGTGGCTGGAGGGTGGAGAGGGTGAGAGATTCCGCCTGCTGGAGTCTGTTCTGGTGGCTGGAGGGTGGGGGATTCCGCCTGCTGGAGTCTGTTCTGGAGGGTGGGGGATTCTGCCTGCTGGAGTCTGTTCTGGTGGCTGGAGGGTGGAGATGGTGGGGATTCTGCCTGCTGGAGTCTGTTCTGGTGGCTGGAGGGTGGAGAGGGTGGGGTATTCTGCCTGCTGGGGTCTGTTCTGGTGGCTGGAGGGTGGAGAGGGTGGGGGATTCTGCCTGCTGGGGTCTGTTCTGGTGGCTGGAGGGTGGAGAGGGTGGAGGATTCTGCCTGCTGGGGTCTGTTCTGGTGGCTGGAGGGTGGAGAGAGTGGGGGATTCTGCCTGCTGGAGTCTGTTCTGGGGGCTGGAGGGTGGGGGATTCTGCCTGCTGGAGTCTGGTCGGGTGGCTGGAGGGTGAGAGGGTGGGGGATTCTGCCTGCTGGAGTCTGTTCTGGTGGCTGGAGGGTGGAGAGGGTGGGGGATTCTGTCTGCTGGAGTCTGTTCTGGTGGCTGGAGGGTGGAGAGAGTGGGGGATTCTGCCTACTGGAGTCTGTTCTGGTGGCTGGAGGGTGGAGAGGGTGGGGGATTCTGCCTGCTGGAGTCTGTTCTGGTGGCTGGAGGGTGGAGAGGGTGGGGATTCTGCCTGCTGGAGTCTGTTCTGGTGGCTGGAGGGTGAGAGGGTGGGGGATTCTGCCTGCTGGAGTCTGTTCTGGTGGTTGGAGGGTGGAGAGGGTGGGGATTCTGCCTTCTGGGGTCTGTTCTGGTGGCTGGAGGGTGAGAGGGTGGGGGATTCTTCCTGCTGGAGTCTGTTCTGGTGGCTGGAGGGTGGAGAGGGTGGGGGATTATGCCTGCTGGGGTCTGTTCTGGTGGCTGGAGGGTGGAGAGGGTGGGGGATTCTGCCTGCTGGGGTCTGTCCTGGTGGCTGGAGGGTGAGAGGATGGGGGATTCTGCCTGCTGGAGTCTGTTCTGGTGGCTGGAGGGTGGAGAGGGTGGGGGATTCTGCATGCTGGAGTCTGTTATGGTGGCTGGAGGGTGGAGAGGATGGTGGATTCTGCCTGCTGGAGTTTGTTCTGGTGGCTGGAGGGTGGGGAGGGTGGGGGATTCTGCCTGCTGGAGTCTGTTCTGGTGGCTGGAGGGTGGAGAGGGCGGGGGATTCTGCCTGCTGGGGTCTGTTCTGGTGGCTGGAGGGTGGAGAGGGTGGGGGATTCTGCATGCTGGAGTCTGTTCTGGTGGCTGGAGGGTGAGAGGGTGGTGGATTCTGCCTGCTGGGGTCTGTTCTGGTGGCTGGAGGGTGGAAACGGTGGGGGATTCTGCCTGCTGGAGTCTGTTCTGGTGGCTGGAGGGTGGAGAGGGTGGGGGATTCTGCCTGCTGGAGTCTGTTCTGGTGGCTGGAGGGTGGAGAGGGCGGGGGATTCTGCCTGCTGGAGTCTGTTCTGGTGGCTGGAGGGTGGAGAGGGTGGGGGATTCTGCCTGCTGGAGTCTGTTCTGGTGGCTGGAGGGTGGAGAGTGTGGAGGATTCTGCCTGCTGGAGTCTGTTCTGGTGGCTGGAGGGTGGAGAGGGTGGGGGATTCTGCCTGCTGGAGTCTGTTCTGGTGGCTGGAGGGTGAGAGGGTGGGGGATTCTGCCTGCTGGAGTCTGTTCTGGTGGCTGGAGGGTTGAGAGGGTGGGGGATTCTGCCTGCTGGAGTCTGTTCTGATGGCTGGAGGGTGGAGAGGGTGGCGGATTCTGCCTGCTGGCGTCTGTTCTGGTGGCTGGAGGGTGGAGAGGGCGGGGGATTCTGCCTGCTGGAGTCTGTTCTGGTGGCTGGAGGGTGGAGAGGGTGGGGGATTCTGCCTGCTGGGGTCTGTTCTGGTGGCTGGAGGGTGGAGAGGGCGGGGGATTCTGCCTGCTGGAGTCTGTTCTGGTGGCTGGAGGGTGAGAGGGTGGGGGATTCTGCCTGCTGGAGTCTGTTCTGGTGGCTGGAGGGTGGAGAGGGTGGTGGATTCTGCCTGCTGGAGTCTGTTCTGGTGGCTGGAGGGTGGAGAGGGCGGGGGATTCTGCCTGCTGGAGTCTGTTCTGGTGGCTGGAGGGTGGAGAGGGCGGGGGATTCTGCCTGCTGGGGTCTGTTCTGGTGGCTGGAGGGTGGAGAGGGCGGGGGATTCTGCCTGCTGGAGTCTGTTCTGGTGGCTGGAGGGTGGAGAGGGCGGGGGATTCTGCCTGCTGGAATCTGTTCTGGTGACTGGAGGGTGGAGAGGGTGGGGGATTCTGCATGCTGGGGTCTGTTCTGGTGGCTGGAGGGTGGAGAGGGTGGGGGATTCTGCATGCTGGAGTCTGTTCTGGTGGCTGGAGGGTGAGAGGGTGGGGGATTCTGCCTGCTGGAGTCTGTTCTGGTGGCTGGAGGGTGGAGAGGGTGGTGGATTCTGCCTGCTGGAGTCTGTTCTGGTGGCTGGAGGGTGGAGAGGGCGGGGGCTTCTGCCTGCTGGAGTCTGTTCTGGTGGCTGGAGGGTGGAGAGGGCGGGGGATTCTGCCTGCTGGGGTCTGTTCTGGTGGCTGGAGGGTGGAGAGGGCGGGGGATTCTGCCTGCTGGAGTCTGTTCTGGTGGCTGGAGGGTGGAAGGGTGGTGGATTCTGCCTGCTGGGGTCTGTTCTGGTGGCTGGAGGGTGGAGACGGTGGGGGATTCTGCCTGCTGGAGTCTGTTCTGGTGGCTGGAGGGTGGAGAGGGAGGAGGATTCTGCCTACTGGAGTCTGTTCTGGTGGCTGGAGGGTGAGAGGGTGGGGGATTCTGCCTGCTGGAGTCTGTTCTGGTGGCTGGAGGGTGGAGAGGGTGGTGGATTCTGCCTGCTGGAGTCTGTTCTGGTGGCTGGAGGGTGGAGAGGGTGGGGGATTCTGCCTGCTGGAGTCTGTTCTGGTGGCTGGAGGGTGGAGAGGGTGGGGGATTCTGCCTGCTGGGGTCTGTTCTGGTGGCTGGAGGGTGGGAGGGTGGTGGATTCTGCCTGCTGGGGTCTGTTCTGGTGGCTGGAGGGTGGAGAGGGTGGGGGATTCTGCCTGCTGGAATCTGTTCTGGTGGCTGGAGGGTGGAGAGGGTGGAGGATTCTGCCTGCTGGAGTCTGTTCTGGTGGCTGGAGGGTGAGAGGGTGGGGGATTCTGCCTGCTGGAGTCTGTTCTGGTGACTGGAGGGTGGAGAGGGTGGAGGATTCTGCCTGCTGGAGTCTGTTCTGGTGGCTGGAGGGTGGAGAGGGTGGGGGATTCTGCCTGCTGAAGTCTGTTCTGGTGGCTTGAAGGTGAGAGGGTGGGGGATTCTGCCTGCTGGAGCCTGTTCTGGTGGCCGGAGGGTGGAGAGGGTGGGGGATTCTGCCTGCTGGAGTCTGTTCTGGTGGCTTGAGGGTGGAGAGGGTGGGGGATTCTGCCTGCTGGAGTCTGTTCTGGTGGCTGGAGGGTGGAGAGGGTGGGGGATTCTGCCTGCTGGAGTCTGTTCTGGTGGCTGGAGGTTGGAGAGGGCGGGGGATTCTGCCTGCTGAGGTCTGTTCTGGTGGCTGGAGAGTGGAGAGGGTGGGGGATTCTGCCTGCTGGAGTCTGTTCTGGTAGCTGGAGGTTGAAGAGGGTGGGGGATTCTTCCTGCTGGAATCTGTTCTGGTGGCTGGAGGGTGGAAGGGTGGTGGATTCTGCCTGCTGGAGTCTGTTCTGGTGGCTGGAGGTTGAGGAGGGTGGGGGATTCTGCCTGCTGGAGTCTGTTCTGGTGGCTGGAGGGTGGAAGGGTGGTGGATTCTGCCTGCTGGGGTCTGTTCTGGTGGCTGGAGGGTGGAGAGGGTGGGGGATTCTGCCTGCTGGAGTCTGTTCTGGTGGCTGGAGGGTGGAGAGGGTGGGGGATTCTGCCTGCTGGAGTCTGTTCTGGTGGCTGGAGGGTGGAGAGGGTGGGGGATTCTGCCTGCTGGGGTCTGTTCTGGTGGCTGGAGGGTGGGAGGGTGGTGGATTCTGCCTGCTGGGGTCTGTTCTGGTGGCTGGAGGGTGGAGAGGGTGGGGGATTCTGCCTGCTGGAGTCTGTTCTGGTGGCTGGAGGGTGGAGAGGGTGGAGGATTCTGCCTGCTGGAGTCTGTTCTGGTGACTGGAGGGTGAGAGGGTGGGGGATTCTGCCTGCTGGAGTCTGTTCTGGTGGCTGTAGGGTGGAGAGGGTGGGGGATTCTGCCTGCTGGAGCCTGTTCTGGTGGCCAGAGGGTGGAGAGGGTGGGGGATTCTACCTGATGGAGTCTGTTCTGGTGGCTGGAGGGTGAAGAGGGTGGGGGATTCTGCCTGCTAGTGCTGGAGTCTGTTCTGGTGGCTGGAGGTTGGAGAGGGCGGGGGATTCCGCCTGCTGAGGTCTGTTCTGGTGGCTGGAGGGTGGAGAGGGTGGGGGATTCTGCCTGCTGGAGTCTGTTCTGGTGGCTGGAGGTTGAGGAGGGTGGGGGATTCTGCCTGCTGGAGTCTGTTCTGGTGGCTGGAGGGTGAGAGGGTGGGGGATTCTGCCTGCTGGAGTCTGTTCTGGTGGCTGGAGCGTGGAGAGGGGGATTCTGCCTGCTGGAGTCTGTTCTGGTGGCTGGAGGGTGGAGAGGGTGGGGGATTCTGCCTGCTGGAGTCTGTTCTGGTGGCTGGAGGGTGGAGAGGGTGGGGATTCTGCCTGCTGGAGTCTGTTCTGGTGGCAGGAGGGTGGAGAGGGCGGGGGATTCTGCCTGCTGGAGTCTGTTCTGGTGGCTGGAGGGTGGAGAGGGTGGGGGATTCTGCCTGCTGGGGTCTGTTCTGGTGGCTGGAGGGTGGAGAGGGTGGGGGATTCTGCCTGCTGGAGTCTGTTCTGGTGGCTGGAGGGTGAGAGGGTGGGGGATTCTGCCTGCTGGAGTCTGTTCTGGTGGCTGGAGGGTGGAGAGGGCGGGGGATTCTGCCTGCTGGAGTCTGTTCTGGTGGCTGGAGGGTGGAGAGGGTGGGGGATTCTGCCTGCTGGGGTCTGTTCTGGTGGCTGGAGGGTGGAGAGGGTGGGGGATTCTGCCTGCTGGAGTCTGTTCTGGTGGCTGGAGGGTGGAAGGGTGGTGGATTCTGCCTGCTGGGGTATGTTCTGGTGGCTGGAGGGTGGGGAGGGTGGCGGATTCTGCCTGCTGGGGTCTGTTCTGGTGGCTGGAGGGTGGGAGGGTGGTGGATTCTGCCTGCTGGGGTCTGTTCTGGTGGCTGGAGGGTGGAGAGGGTGGGGGGTTCTGCCTGCTGGAGTCTGTTCTGGTGGCTGGAGGGTGGAGAGGGTTGAGGATTCTGCCTGCTGGAGTCTGTTCTGGTGGCTGGAGGGTGAGAGGGTGGGGGATTCTGCCTGCTGGAGTCTGTTCTGGTGACTGGAGGGTGGAGAGGGTGGAGGATTCTGCCTGCTGGAGTCTGTTCTGGTGGCTGGAGGGTGGAGAGGGTGGGGGATTCTGCCTGCTGGAGTCTGTTCTGGTGGCTGGAGAGTGTGAGGGTGGGGTATTCTGCCTGCTGGAGCCTGTTCTGGTGGCCAGAGGGTGGAGAGGGTGGGGGATTCTGCCTGCTGGAGTCTGTTCTGGTGGCTTGAGGGTGGAGAGGGTGTGGGATTCTGCCTGCTGGAGTCTGTTCTGGTGGCTGGAGGGTGGAGAGGGTGGGGGATTCTGCCTTCTGGAGTCTGTTCTGGTGGCTGGAGGTTGGAGAGGGTGGGGGTTTCTGCCTGCTGAGGTCTGTTCTGGTGGCTGGAGGGTGGAGAGGGTGGGGGATTCTGCCTGCTGGAGTCTGTTCTGGTGGCTGGAGGGTGAGAGGGTGGGGGATTCTGCCTGCTGGAGTCTGTTCTGGTGGCTGGAGGGTGGAGAGGGTGGGGATTCTGCCTGCTGGGTTCTGTTCTGGTGGGTGGAGTGTGGAGAGGGGATTCTGCATGCTGGAGTCTGTTCTGGTGGCTGGAGGGTGGAGAGGGTGGGGGATTCTGCCTGCTGGAGTCTGTTCTAGTGGCTGGAGGGTGGAGAGGGTGGGGATTCTGCCTGCTGGAGTCTGTTCTGGTGGCTGGAGGGTGAGAGGGTGGGGGATTCTGCCTGCTGGAGTCTGTTCTGGTGGCTGGATGGTGGGGAAGGTGGGGATTCTGCCTGCTGGGGTCGGTTCTGGTGGCTGGAGGGTGAGAGGGTGGGGGATTCTTCCTGCTGGAGTCTGTTCTGGTGGCTGGAGGGTGGAGAGGGTGGGGGATTCTGCCTGCTGGGGTCTGTTCTGGTGGCTGGAGGGTGGAGAGGGTGGGGGATTCTGCCTGCTGGGGTCTGTTCTGGTGGCTGGAGGGTGGAGAGGGTGGGGGATTCTGCCTGCTGGAGTCTGTTCTGGTGGCTGGAGGGTGGAGAGGGTGGTGGATTCTGCCTGCTGGAGTCTGTTCTGGTGGCTGGAGGGTGGAGAAGGCGGGGGATTCTGCCTGCTGGAGTCTGTTCTGGTGGCTGGAGGGTGGAGAGGGTGGGGGATTCTGCCTGCTGGGGTCTGTTCTGGTGGCTGGAGGGTGGAGAGGGAGGGGGATTCTGCCTGCTGGAGTCTGTTCTGGTGGCTGGAGACGTTAGGGGATTCTGCCTGCTGGAGTCTGTTCTGGTGGCTGCAGGGTGGAGAGGGTGGAGGATTCTGCCTGCTGGAGTCTGTTCTGGTGGCTAGAGGGTGAGAAGGTGGGGGATTCTGCCTGCTGGAGTCTGTTCTGGTGGCTGGAGTGTGGAGAGGGTGGTGGATTCTGCCTGCTGGAGTCTGTTCCGGTGGCTGGAGGGTGGAGAGGGTGGAGGATTCTGCCTGCTGGAGTCTTTTCTGGTGGCTGGAGGGTGGAGAGGGCGGGGGATTCAGCCTGCTGGAGTCTGTTCTGGTGGCTGGAGGGTGGAGAGGGTGGGGGATTCTGCATGCTGGAGTCTGTTCTGGTGGCTGGAGGGTGAGAGGGTGGGGGATTCTGCCTGCTGGAGTCTGTTCTGGTGGCTGGAGGGTGGAGAGGGTGGTGGATTCTGCCTGCTGGAGTCTGTTCTGGTGGCTGGAGGGTGGAGAGGGCGGGGGCTTCTGCATGCTGGAGTCTGTTCTGGTGGCTGGAGGGTGAGAGGGTGGGGGATTCTGCCTGCTGGAGTCTGTTCTGGTGGCTGGAGGGTGGAGAGGGTGGTGGATTCTGCCTGCTGGAGTCTGTTCTGGTGGCTGGAGGGTGGAGAGGGCGGGGGCTTCTGCCTGCTGGAGTCTGTTCTGGTGGCTGGAGGGTGGAGAGGGCGGGGGATTCTGCCTGCTGGGGTCTGTTCTGGTGGCTGGAGGGTGGAGAGGGCGGGGGATTCTGCCTGCTGGAGTCTGTTCTGGTGGCTGGAGGGTGGAAGGGTGGTGGATTCTGCCTGCTGGGGTCTTTTCTGGTGGCTGGAGGGTGGAGACGGTGGGGGATTCTGCCTGCTGGAGTCTGTTCTGGTGGCTGGAGGGTGGAGAGGGAGGAGGATTCTGCCTACTGGAGTCTGTTCTGGTGGCTGGAGGGTGAGAGGGTGGGGGATTCTGCCTGCTGGAGTCTGTTCTGGTGGCTGGAGGGTGGAGAGGGTGGTGGATTCTGCCTGCTGGAGTCTGTTCTGGTGGCTGGAGGGTGGAGAGGGTGGGGGATTCTGCCTGCTGGAGTCTGTTCTGGTGGCTGGAGGGTGGAGAGGGTGGGGGATTCTGCCTGCTGGGGTCTGATCTGGTGGCTGGAGGGTGGGAGGGTGGTGGATTCTGCCTGCTGGGGTCTGTTCTGGTGGCTGGAGGGTGGAGAGGGTGGGGGATTCTGCCTGCTGGAATCTGTTCTGGTGGCTGGAGGGTGGAGAGGGTGGAGGATTCTGCCTGCTGGAGTCTGTTCTGGTGGCTGGAGGGTGAGAGGGTGGGGGATTCTGCCTGCTGGAGTCTGTTCTGGTGACTGGAGGGTGGAGAGGGTGGAGGATTCTGCCTGCTGGAGTCTGTTCTGGTGGCTGGAGGGTGGAGAGGGTGGGGGATTCTGCCTGCTGAAGTCTGTTCTGGTGGCTTGAAGGTGAGAGGGTGGGGGATTCTGCCTGCTGGAGCCTGTTCTGGTGGCCGGAGGGTGGAGAGGGTGGGGGATTCTGCCTGCTGGAGTCTGTTCTGGTGGCTTGAGGGTGGAGAGGGTGGGGGATTCTGCCTGCTGGAGTCTGTTCTGGTGGCTGGAGGGTGGAGAGGGTGGGGGATTCTGCCTGCTGGAGTCTGTTCTGGTGGCTGGAGGTTGGAGAGGGCGGGGGATTCTGCCTGCTGAGGTCTGTTCTGGTGGCTGGAGAGTGGAGAGGGTGGGGGATTCTGCCTGCTGGAGTCTGTTCTGGTAGCTGGAGGTTGAAGAGGGTGGGGGATTCTTCCTTCTGGAATCTGTTCTGGTGGCTGGAGGGTGAAAGGGTGTTGGATTCTGCCTGCTGGAGTCTGTTCTGGTGGCTGGAGGTTGAGGAGGGTGGGGGATTCTGCCTGCTGGAGTCTGTTCTGGTGGCTGGAGGGTGGAAGGGTGGTGGATTCTGCCTGCTGGGGTCTGTTCTGGTGGCTGGAGGGTGGAGACGGTGGGGGATTCTGCCTGCTGGAGTGTGTTCTGGTGGCTGGAGGGTGGAGAGGGTGGAGGATTCTGCCTACTGGAGTCTGTTCTGGTGGCTGGAGGGTGGAGAGGGTGGAGGATTCTGCCTGCTGGAGTCTGTTCTGGTGGCTGGAGGGTGGAGAGGGTGGGGGATTCTGCCTGCTGGAGTCTGTTCTGGTGGCTGGAGGGTGGAGAGGGTGGGGGATTCTGCCTGCTGGGGTCTGTTCTGGTGGCTGGAGGGTGGGAGGGTGGTGGATTCTGCCTGCTGGGGTCTGTTCTGGTGGCTGGAGGGTGGAGAGGGTGGGGGATTCTGCCTGCTGGAGTCTGTTCTGGTGGCTGGAGGGTGGAGAGGGTGGAGGATTCTGCCTGCTGGAGTCTGTTCTGGTGGCTGGAGGGTGGAGAGGGTGGAGGATTCTGCCTGCTGGAGTCTGTTCTGGTGACTGGAGGGTGAGAGGGTGGGGGATTCTGCCTGCTGGAGTCTGTTCTGGTGGCTGTAGGGTGGAGAGGGTGGGGGATTCTGCCTGCTGGAGCCTGTTCTGGTGGCCAGAGGGTGGAGAGGGTGGGGGATTCTACCTGATGGAGTCTGTTCTGGTGGCTGGAGGGTGAAGAGGGTGGGGGATTCTGCCTGCTAGTGCTGGAGTCTGTTCTGGTGGCTGGAGGTTGGAGAGGGCGGGGGATTCTGCCTGCTGAGGTCTGTTCTGGTGGCTGGAGGGTGGAGAGGATGGGGGATTCTGCCTGCTGGAGTCTGTTCTGGTGGCTGGAGGTTGAGGAGGGTGGGGGATTCTTCCTGCTGGAGTCTGTTCTGGTGGCTGGAGGGTGGGGGATTCTGCCTGCTGGAGTCTGTTCTGGTGGCTGGAGGGTGAGAGGGTGGGGGATTCTGCCTGCTGGAGTCTGTTCTGGTGGCTGGAGCGTGGAGAGGAGGATTCTGCCTGCTGGAGTCTGTTCTGGTGGCTGGAGGGTGGAGAGGGTGGGGGATTCTGCCTGCTGGAGTCTGTTCTGGTGGCTGGAGGGTGGAGAGGGTGGGGATTCTGCCTGCTGGAGTCTGTTCTGGTGGCAGGAGGGTGGAGAGGGCGGGGGATTCTGCCTGCTGGAGTCTGTTCTGGTGGCTGGAGGGTGGAGAGGGTGGGGGATTCTGCCTGCTGGGGTCTGTTCTGGTGGCTGGAGGGTGGAGAGGGCGGGGGATTCTGCCTGCTGGAGTCTGTTCTGGTGGCTGGAGGGTGAGAGGGTGGGGGATTCTGCCTGCTGGAGTCTGTTCTGGTGGCTGGAGGGTGGAGAGGGTGGTGGATTCTGCCTGCTGGAGTCTGTTCTGGTGGCTGGAGGGTGGAGAGGGCGGGGGATTCTGCCTGCTGGAGTCTGTTCTGGTGGCTGGAGGGTGGAGAGGGTGGGGGATTCTGCCTGCTGGGGTCTGTTCTGGTGGCTGGAGGGTGGAGAGGGCGGGGGATTCTGCCTGCTGGAGTCTGTTCTGGTGGCTGGAGGGTGGAAGGGTGGTGGATTCTGCCTGCTGGGGTATGTTCTGGTGGCTGGAGGGTGGAGAGGGTGGCGGATTCTGCCTGCTGGGGTCTGTTCTGGCGGCTGGAGGGTGGGAGGGTGGTGGATTCTGCCTGCTGGGGTCTGTTCTGGTGGCTGGAGGGTGGAGAGGGTGGGGGGTTCTGCCTGCTGGAGTCTGTTCTGGTGGCTGGAGGGTGGAGAGGGTTGAGGATTCTGCCTGCTGGAGTCTGTTCTGGTGGCTGGAGGGTGAGAGGGTGGGGGATTCTGCCTGCTGGAGTCTGTTCTGGTGACTGGAGGGTGGAGAGGGTGGAGGATTCTGCCTGCTGGAGTCTGTTCTGGTGGCTGGAGGGTGGAGAGGGTGGGGGATTCTGCCTGCTGGAGTCTGTTCTGGTGGCTGGAGAGTGTGAGGGTGGGGTATTCTGCCTGCTGGAGCCTGTTCTGGTGGCCAGAGGGTGGAGAGGGTGGGGGATTCTGCCTGCTGGAGTCTGTTCTGGTGGCTTGAGGGTGGAGAGGGTGTGGGATTCTGCCTGCTGGAGTCTGTTCTGGTGGCTGGAGGGTGGAGAGGGTGGGGGATTCTGCCTGCTGGAGTCTGTTCTGGGGGCTGGAGGGTGGGGGATTCTGCCTGCTGGAGTCTGTTCTGGTGGCTGGAGGGTGGAAGGGTGGTGGATTCTGCCTGCTGGGGTCTGTTCTGGTGGCTGGAGGGTGGAGACGGTGGGGGATTCTGCCTGCTGGAGTGTGTTCTGGTGGCTGGAGGGTGGAGAGGGTGGAGGATTCTGCCTACTGGAGTCTGTTCTGGTGGCTGGAGGGTGGAGAGGGTGGAGGATTCTGCCTGCTGGAGTCTGTTCTGGTGGCTGGAGGGTGGAGAGGGTGGGGGATTCTGCCTGCTGGAGTCTGTTCTGGTGGCTGGAGGGTGGAGAGGGTGGGGGATTCTGCCTGCTGGGGTCTGTTCTGGTGGCTGGAGGGTGGGAGGGTGGTGGATTCTGCCTGCTGGGGTCTGTTCTGGTGGCTGGAGGGTGGAGAGGGTGGGGGATTCTGCCTGCTGGAGTCTGTTCTGGTGGCTGGAGGGTGGAGAGGGTGGAGGATTCTGCCTGCTGGAGTCTGTTCTGGTGGCTGGAGGGTGGAGAGGGTGGAGGATTCTGCCTGCTGGAGTCTGTTCTGGTGACTGGAGGGTGAGAGGGTGGGGGATTCTGCCTGCTGGAGTCTGTTCTGGTGGCTGTAGGGTGGAGAGGGTGGGGGATTCTGCCTGCTGGAGCCTGTTCTGGTGGCCAGAGGGTGGAGAGGGTGGGGGATTCTACCTGATGGAGTCTGTTCTGGTGGCTGGAGGGTGAAGAGGGTGGGGGATTCTGCCTGCTAGTGCTGGAGTCTGTTCTGGTGGCTGGAGGTTGGAGAGGGCGGGGGATTCTGCCTGCTGAGGTCTGTTCTGGTGGCTGGAGGGTGGAGAGGATGGGGGATTCTGCCTGCTGGAGTCTGTTCTGGTGGCTGGAGGTTGAGGAGGGTGGGGGATTCTTCCTGCTGGAGTCTGTTCTGGTGGCTGGAGGGTGGGGGATTCTGCCTGCTGGAGTCTGTTCTGGTGGCTGGAGGGTGAGAGGGTGGGGGATTCTGCCTGCTGGAGTCTGTTCTGGTGGCTGGAGCGTGGAGAGGAGGATTCTGCCTGCTGGAGTCTGTTCTGGTGGCTGGAGGGTGGAGAGGGTGGGGGATTCTGCCTGCTGGAGTCTGTTCTGGTGGCTGGAGGGTGGAGAGGGTGGGGATTCTGCCTGCTGGAGTCTGTTCTGGTGGCAGGAGGGTGGAGAGGGCGGGGGATTCTGCCTGCTGGAGTCTGTTCTGGTGGCTGGAGGGTGGAGAGGGTGGGGGATTCTGCCTGCTGGGGTCTGTTCTGGTGGCTGGAGGGTGGAGAGGGCGGGGGATTCTGCCTGCTGGAGTCTGTTCTGGTGGCTGGAGGGTGAGAGGGTGGGGGATTCTGCCTGCTGGAGTCTGTTCTGGTGGCTGGAGGGTGGAGAGGGTGGTGGATTCTGCCTGCTGGAGTCTGTTCTGGTGGCTGGAGGGTGGAGAGGGCGGGGGATTCTGCCTGCTGGAGTCTGTTCTGGTGGCTGGAGGGTGGAGAGGGTGGGGGATTCTGCCTGCTGGGGTCTGTTCTGGTGGCTGGAGGGTGGAGAGGGCGGGGGATTCTGCCTGCTGGAGTCTGTTCTGGTGGCTGGAGGGTGGAAGGGTGGTGGATTCTGCCTGCTGGGGTATGTTCTGGTGGCTGGAGGGTGGAGAGGGTGGCGGATTCTGCCTGCTGGGGTCTGTTCTGGTGGCTGGAGGGTGGGAGGGTGGTGGATTCTGCCTGCTGGGGTCTGTTCTGGTGGCTGGAGGGTGGAGAGGGTGGGGGGTTCTGCCTGCTGGAGTCTGTTCTGGTGGCTGGAGGGTGGAGAGGGTTGAGGATTCTGCCTGCTGGAGTCTGTTCTGGTGGCTGGAGGGTGAGAGGGTGGGGGATTCTGCCTGCTGGAGTCTGTTCTGGTGACTGGAGGGTGGAGAGGGTGGAGGATTCTGCCTGCTGGAGTCTGTTCTGGTGGCTGGAGGGTGGAGAGGGTGGGGGATTCTGCCTGCTGGAGTCTGTTCTGGTGGCTGGAGAGTGTGAGGGTGGGGTATTCTGCCTGCTGGAGCCTGTTCTGGTGGCCAGAGGGTGGAGAGGGTGGGGGATTCTGCCTGCTGGAGTCTGTTCTGGTGGCTTGAGGGTGGAGAGGGTGTGGGATTCTGCCTGCTGGAGTCTGTTCTGGTGGCTGGAGGGTGGAGAGGGTGGGGGATTCTGCCTGCTGGAGTCTGTTCTGGTGGCTGGAGGTTGGAGAGGGCGGGGGTTTCTGCCTGCTGAGGTCTGTTCTGGTGGCTGGAGGGTGGAGAGGGTGGGGGATTCTGCCTGCTGGAGTCTGTTCTGGTGGCTGGAGGGTGAGAGGGTGGGGGATTCTGCCTGCTGGAGTCTGTTCTGGTGGCTGGAGGGTGGAGAGGGTGGGGATTCTGCCTGCTGGGTTCTGTTCTGGTGGGTGGAGTGTGGAGAGGGGATTCTGCATGCTGGAGTCTGTTCTGGTGGCTGGAGGGTGGAGAGGGTGGGGGATTCTGCCTGCTGGAGTCTGTTCTAGTGGCTGGAGGGTGGAGAGGGTGGGGATTCTGCCTGCTGGAGTCTGTTCTGGTGGCTGGAGGGTGAGAGGGTGGGGGATTCTGCCTGCTGGAGTCTGTTCTGGTGGCTGGAGGGTGGGGAAGGTGGGGATTCTGCCTGCTGGGGTCGGTTCTGGTGGCTGGAGGGTGAGAGGGTGGGGGATTCTTCCTGCTGGAGTCTGTTCTGGTGGCTGGAGGGTGGAGAGGGTGGGGGATTCTGCCTGCTGGGGTCTGTTCTGGTGGCTGGAGGGTGGAGAGGGTGGGGGATTCTGCCTGCTGGGGTCTGTTCTGGTGGCTGGAGGGTGGAGAGGGTGGGGGATTCTGCCTGCTGGAGTCTGTTCTGGTGGCTGGAGGGTGGAGAGGGTGGTGGATTCTGCCTGCTGGAGTCTGTTCTGGTGGCTGGAGGGTGGAGAAGGCGGGGGATTCTGCCTGCTGGAGTCTGTTCTGGTGGCTGGAGGGTGGAGAGGGTGGGGGATTCTGCCTGCTGGGGTCTGTTCTGGTGGCTGGAGGGTGGAGAGGGAGGGGGATTCTGCCTGCTGGAGTCTGTTCTGGTGGCTGGAGACGTTAGGGGATTCTGCCTGCTGGAGTCTGTTCTGGTGGCTGCAGGGTGGAGAGGGTGGAGGATTCTGCCTGCTGGAGTCTGTTCTGGTGGCTAGAGGGTGAGAAGGTGGGGGATTCTGCCTGCTGGAGTCTGTTCTGGTGGCTGGAGGGTGGAGAGGGTGGTGGATTCTGCCTGCTGGAGTCTGTTCCGGTGGCTGGAGGGTGGAGAGGGTGGAGGATTCTGCCTGCTGGAGTCTTTTCTGGTGGCTGGAGGGTGGAGAGGGCGGGGGATTCAGCCTGCTGGGTTCTGTTCTGGTGGGTGGAGTGTGGAGAGGGGATTCTGCATGCTGGAGTCTGTTCTGGTGGCTGGAGGGTGGAGAGGGTGGGGGATTCTGCCTGCTGGAGTCTGTTCTAGTGGCTGGAGGGTGGAGAGGGTGGGGATTCTGCCTGCTGGAGTCTGTTCTGGTGGCTGGAGGGTGAGAGGGTGGGGGATTCTGCCTGCTGGAGTCTGTTCTGGTGGCTGGAGGGTGGGGAAGGTGGGGATTCTGCCTGCTGGGGTCGGTTCTGGTGGCTGGAGGGTGAGAGGGTGGGGGATTCTTCCTGCTGGAGTCTGTTCTGGTGGCTGGAGGGTGGAGAGGGTGGGGGATTCTGCCTGCTGGGGTCTGTTCTGGTGGCTGGAGGGTGGAGAGGGTGGGGGATTCTGCCTGCTGGGGTCTGTTCTGGTGGCTGGAGGGTGGAGAGGGTGGGGGATTCTGCCTGCTGGAGTCTGTTCTGGTGGCTGGAGGGTGGAGAGGGTGGTGGATTCTGCCTGCTGGAGTCTGTTCTGGTGGCTGGAGGGTGGAGAAGGCGGGGGATTCTGCCTGCTGGAGTCTGTTCTGGTGGCTGGAGGGTGGAGAGGGTGGGGGATTCTGCCTGCTGGGGTCTGTTCTGGTGGCTGGAGGGTGGAGAGGGAGGGGGATTCTGCCTGCTGGAGTCTGTTCTGGTGGCTGGAGACGTTAGGGGATTCTGCCTGCTGGAGTCTGTTCTGGTGGCTGCAGGGTGGAGAGGGTGGAGGATTCTGCCTGCTGGAGTCTGTTCTGGTGGCTGCAGGGTGGAGAGGGTGGAGGATTCTGCCTGCTGGAGTCTGTTCTGGTGGCTAGAGGGTGAGAAGGTGGGGGATTCTGCCTGCTGGAGTCTGTTCTGGTGGCTGGAGGGTGGAGAGGGTGGTGGATTCTGCCTGCTGGAGTCTGTTCCGGTGGCTGGAGGGTGGAGAGGGTGGAGGATTCTGCCTGCTGGAGTCTTTTCTGGTGGCTGGAGGGTGGAGAGGGCGGGGGATTCAGCCTGCTGGAGTCTGTTCTGGTGGCTGGAGGGTGGAGAGGGCAGGGGATTCTGCCTGCTGGGGTCTGTTCTGGTGGCTGGAGGGTGGAGAGGGTGGCGGATTCTGCCTGCTGGGGTCTGTTCTGGTGGCTGGAGGGTGGAGAGGGTGGCGGATTCTGCCTGCTGGAGTCTGTTCTGGTGGCTGGAGGGTGAGAGGGTAGGGGATTCTGCCTGCTGGAGTCTGTTCTGGTGGCTGGAGGGTGGAGAGGGTGGGGGATTCTGCCTGCTGGAGTCTGTTCTGGTGGCTGGAGGGTGAGAGGGTGGGGGATTCTGCCTGCTGGAGTCTGTTCTGGTGGCTGGAGGGTTGAGAGGGTGGGGGATTATGCCTGCTGGAGTCTGTTCTGGTGGCTTCAGGGTGGAGAGGGTGGGGGATTATGCCTGCTGGAGTCTGTTCTGGTGGCTGGAAGGTGGAGAGGGTGGAGGATTCTGCCTGCTGGAGTCTGTTCTGGTGGCTGGAGGGTGAGAGGGTAGGGGATTCTGCCTGCTGGAGTCTGTTCTGGCGGCTGGAGGGTGGAGAGGGTGGGGGATTCTGCCTGCTGGAGTCTGTACTGGTGGCTTGAGGGTGGAGAGGGTGGGGGATTCTGCCTGCTGGAGTCTGTTCTGGTGGCTGGAGAGGGTGGAGGATTCTGCCTGCTGGAGTCTGTTCTGGTGGCTGGAGGGTGAGAGGGTGGGGGATTCTGCCTGCTGGAGTCTGTTCTGGTGGCTGGAGGGTGGGGAAGGTGGGGATTCTGCCTGCTGGGGTCGGTTCTGGTGGCTGGAGGGTGAGAGGGTGGGGGATTCTTCCTGCTGGAGTCTGTTCTGGTGGCTGGAGGGTGGAGAGGGTGGGGGATTCTGCCTGCTGGGGTCTGTTCTGGTGGCTGGAGGGTGGAGAGGGTGGGGGATTCTGCCTGCTGGGGTCTGTTCTGGTGGCTGGAGGGTGGAGAGGGTGGGGGATTCTGCCTGCTGGAGTCTGTTCTGGTGGCTGGAGGGTGGAGAGGGTGGTGGATTCTGCCTGCTGGAGTCTGTTCTGGTGGCTGGAGGGTGGAGAAGGCGGGGGATTCTGCCTGCTGGAGTCTGTTCTGGTGGCTGGAGGGTGGAGAGGGTGGGGGATTCTGCCTGCTGGGGTCTGTTCTGGTGGCTGGAGGGTGGAGAGGGAGGGGGATTCTGCCTGCTGGAGTCTGTTCTGGTGGCTGGAGACGTTAGGGGATTCTGCCTGCTGGAGTCTGTTCTGGTGGCTGCAGGGTGGAGAGGGTGGAGGATTCTGCCTGCTGGAGTCTGTTCTGGTGGCTGCAGGGTGGAGAGGGTGGAGGATTCTGCCTGCTGGAGTCTGTTCTGGTGGCTAGAGGGTGAGAAGGTGGGGGATTCTGCCTGCTGGAGTCTGTTCTGGTGGCTGGAGGGTGGAGAGGGTGGTGGATTCTGCCTGCTGGAGTCTGTTCCGGTGGCTGGAGGGTGGAGAGGGTGGAGGATTCTGCCTGCTGGAGTCTTTTCTGGTGGCTGGAGGGTGGAGAGGGCGGGGGATTCAGCCTGCTGGAGTCTGTTCTGGTGGCTGGAGGGTGGAGAGGGCAGGGGATTCTGCCTGCTGGGGTCTGTTCTGGTGGCTGGAGGGTGGGGAGGGTGGCGGATTCTGCCTGCTGGGGTCTGTTCTGGTGGCTGGAGGGTGGAGAGGGTGGCGGATTCTGCCTGCTGGAGTCTGTTCTGGTGGCTGGAGGGTGAGAGGGTAGGGGATTCTGCCTGCTGGAGTCTGTTCTGGTGGCTGGAGGGTGGAGAGGGTGGGGGATTCTGCCTGCTGGAGTCTGTTCTGGTGGCTGGAGGGTGAGAGGGTGGGGGATTCTGCCTGCTGGAGTCTGTTCTGGTGGCTGGAGGGTTGAGAGGGTGGGGGATTATGCCTGCTGGAGTCTGTTCTGGTGGCTTCAGGGTGGAGAGGGTGGGGGATTATGCCTGCTGGAGTCTGTTCTGGTGGCTGGAAGGTGGAGAGGGTGGAGGATTCTGCCTGCTGGAGTCTGTTCTGGTGGCTGGAGGGTGAGAGGGTAGGGGATTCTGCCTGCTGGAGTCTGTTCTGGCGGCTGGAGGGTGGAGAGGGTGGGGGATTCTGCCTGCTGGAGTCTGTACTGGTGGCTTGAGGGTGGAGAGGGTGGGGGATTCTGCCTGCTGGAGTCTGTTCTGGTGGCTGGAGAGGGTGGAGGATTCTGCCTGCTGGAGTCTGTTCTGGTGGCTGGAGTGTGGGAGTGGGGATTCTGCCTGCTGGAGTCTGTTCTGGTGGCTGGAGGGTGGAGAGGGTGGGGGATTCTGGCTGCTGGAGTCTGTTCTGGTGGCTGGAGGGTGGGGGATTCCGCCTGCTGGAGTCTGTTCTGGAGTGTGGGGGATTCTGCTTGCTGGAGTCTGTTCTGGTGGCTGGAGAGTGGAGAGGGTGGGGGATTCTGCCTGCTGGAGTCTGTTCTGGTGGCTGGAGGGTGGAGAGGGTGGGGGGTTCTGCCTGCTGGGGTCTGTTCTGGTGGCTGGAGGGTGAGAGGGTGGGGGATTCTGCCTGCTGGAGTCTGTTCTGGTGGCTGGAGGGTGGAGAGGGTGGTGGATTCTGCCTGCTGGAGTCTGTTCTGGTGGCTGGAGGGTGGAGAGGGCGGGGGATTCTGCCTGCTGGAGTCTGTTCTGGTGGCTGGAGGGTGGAGAGGGCGGGGGATTCTGCCTGCTGGGGTCTGTTCTGGTGGCTGGAGGGTGAGAGGGTGGGGGATTCTGCCTGCTGGAGTCTGTTCTGGTGGCTGGAGGGTGGAGAGGGTGGTGGATTCTGCCTGCTGGAGTCTGTTCTGGTGGCTGGAGGGTGGAGAGGGCGCGGATTCTGCCTGCTGGAGTCTGTTCTGGTGGCTGGAGGGTGGAGAGGGTGGGGGATTCTGCCTGCTGGTGTCTGTTCTGGTGGCTGGAGGGTGGAGACGGTGGGGGATTCTGCCTGCTGGAGTCTGTTCTGGTGGCTGGAGGGTGAGAGGGTGGTGGATTCTGCCTGCTGGGGTCTGTTCTGGTGGCTGGAGGGTGGAGACGGTGGGGGATTCTGCCTGCTGGAGTCTGTTCTGGTGGCTGGAGGGTGGAGAGGGTGGAGGATTCTGCCTGCTGGAGTCTGTTCTGGTGGCTCGAGGGTGAGAGGGTGGGGGATTCTGCCTGCTGGAGTCTGTTCTTGTGGCTGGAGGGTGGGAGGGTGGTGGATTCTGCCTGCTGGGGTCTGTTCAGGTGGCTGGAGGGTGGAGAGGGTGGGGGGTTCTGCCTGCTGGAGTCTGTTCTGGTGGCTGGAGGGTGGAGAGGGTTGAGGATTCTGCCTGCTGGAGTCTGTTCTGGTGGCTGGAGGGTGAGAGGGTGGGGGATTCTGCCTGCTGGAGTCTGTTCTGGTGACTGGAGGGTGGAGAGGGTGGAGGATTCTGCCTGCTGGAGTCTGTTCTGGTGGCTGGAGGGTGGAGAGGGTGGGGGATTCTGCCTGCTGGAGTCTGTTCTGGTGGCTGGAGAGTGTGAGGGTGGGGTATTCTGCCTGCTGGAGCCTGTTCTGGTGGCCAGAGGGTGGAGAGGGTGGGGGATTCTGCCTGCTGGAGTCTGTTCTGGTGGCTTGAGGGTGGAGAGGGTGTGGGATTCTGCCTGCTGGAGTCTGTTCTGGTGGCTGGAGGGTGGAGAGGGTGGGGGATTCTGCCTGCTGGAGTCTGTTCTGGTGGCTGGAGGTTGGAGAGGGCGGGGGTTTCTGCCTGCTGAGGTCTGTTCTGGTGGCTGGAGGGTGGAGAGGGTGGGGGATTCTGCCTGCTGGAGTCTGTTCTGGTGGCTGGAGGGTGAGAGGGTGGGGGATTCTGCCTGCTGGAGTCTGTTCTGGTGGCTGGAGGGTGGAGAGGGTGGGGATTCTGCCTGCTGGGTTCTGTTCTGGTGGGTGGAGTGTGGAGAGGGGATTCTGCATGCTGGAGTCTGTTCTGGTGGCTGGAGGGTGGAGAGGGTGGGGGATTCTGCCTGCTGGAGTCTGTTCTAGTGGCTGGAGGGTGGAGAGGGTGGGGATTCTGCCTGCTGGAGTCTGTTCTGGTGGCTGGAGGGTGAGAGGGTGGGGGATTCTGCCTGCTGGAGTCTGTTCTGGTGGCTGGAGGGTGGGGAAGGTGGGGATTCTGCCTGCTGGGGTCGGTTCTGGTGGCTGGAGGGTGAGAGGGTGGGGGATTCTTCCTGCTGGAGTCTGTTCTGGTGGCTGGAGGGTGGAGAGGGTGGGGGATTCTGCCTGCTGGGGTCTGTTCTGGTGGCTGGAGGGTGGGGGATTCTGCCTGCTGGGGTCTGTTCTGGTGGCTGGAGGGTGGAGAGGGTGGGGGATTCTGCCTGCTGGAGTCTGTTCTGGTGGCTGGAGGGTGGAGAGGGTGGTGGATTCTGCCTGCTGGAGTCTGTTCTGGTGGCTGGAGGGTGGAGAAGGCGGGGGATTCTGCCTGCTGGAGTCTGTTCTGGTGGCTGGAGGGTGGAGAGGGTGGGGGATTCTGCCTGCTGGGGTCTGTTCTGGTGGCTGGAGGGTGGAGAGGGAGGGGGATTCTGCCTGCTGGAGTCTGTTCTGGTGGCTGGAGACGTTAGGGGATTCTGCCTGCTGGAGTCTGTTCTGGTGGCTGCAGGGTGGAGAGGGTGGAGGATTCTGCCTGCTGGAGTCTGTTCTGGTGGCTAGAGGGTGAGAAGGTGGGGGATTCTGCCTGCTGGAGTCTGTTCTGGTGGCTGGAGGGTGGAGAGGGTGGTGGATTCTGCCTGCTGGAGTCTGTTCCGGTGGCTGGAGGGTGGAGAGGGTGGAGGATTCTGCCTGCTGGAGTCTTTTCTGGTGGCTGGAGGGTGGAGAGGGCGGGGGATTCAGCCTGCTGGGTTCTGTTCTGGTGGGTGGAGTGTGGAGAGGGGATTCTGCATGCTGGAGTCTGTTCTGGTGGCTGGAGGGTGGAGAGGGTGGGGGATTCTGCCTGCTGGAGTCTGTTCTAGTGGCTGGAGGGTGGAGAGGGTGGGGATTCTGCCTGCTGGAGTCTGTTCTGGTGGCTGGAGGGTGAGAGGGTGGGGGATTCTGCCTGCTGGAGTCTGTTCTGGTGGCTGGAGGGTGGGGAAGGTGGGGATTCTGCCTGCTGGGGTCGGTTCTGGTGGCTGGAGGGTGAGAGGGTGGGGGATTCTTCCTGCTGGAGTCTGTTCTGGTGGCTGGAGGGTGGAGAGGGTGGGGGATTCTGCCTGCTGGGGTCTGTTCTGGTGGCTGGAGGGTGGAGAGGGTGGGGGATTCTGCCTGCTGGGGTCTGTTCTGGTGGCTGGAGGGTGGAGAGGGTGGGGGATTCTGCCTGCTGGAGTCTGTTCTGGTGGCTGGAGGGTGGAGAGGGTGGTGGATTCTGCCTGCTGGAGTCTGTTCTGGTGGCTGGAGGGTGGAGAAGGCGGGGGATTCTGCCTGCTGGAGTCTGTTCTGGTGGCTGGAGGGTGGAGAGGGTGGGGGATTCTGCCTGCTGGGGTCTGTTCTGGTGGCTAGAGGGTGGAGAGGGAGGGGGATTCTGCCTGCTGGAGTCTGTTCTGGTGGCTGGAGACGTTAGGGGATTCTGCCTGCTGGAGTCTGTTCTGGTGGCTGCAGGGTGGAGAGGGTGGAGGATTCTGCCTGCTGGAGTCTGTTCTGGTGGCTGCAGGGTGGAGAGGGTGGAGGATTCTGCCTGCTGGAGTCTGTTCTGGTGGCTAGAGGGTGAGAAGGTGGGGGATTCTGCCTGCTGGAGTCTGTTCTGGTGGCTGGAGGGTGGAGAGGGTGGTGGATTCTGCCTGCTGGAGTCTGTTCCGGTGGCTGGAGGGTGGAGAGGGTGGAGGATTCTGCCTGCTGGAGTCTTTTCTGGTGGCTGGAGGGTGGAGAGGGCGGGGGATTCAGCCTGCTGGAGTCTGTTCTGGTGGCTGGAGGGTGGAGAGGGCAGGGGATTCTGCCTGCTGGGGTCTGTTCTGGTGGCTGGAGGGTGGAGAGGGTGGCGGATTCTGCCTGCTGGGGTCTGTTCTGGTGGCTGGAGGGTGGAGAGGGTGGCGGATTCTGCCTGCTGGAGTCTGTTCTGGTGGCTGGAGGGTGAGAGGGTAGGGGATTCTGCCTGCTGGAGTCTGTTCTGGTGGCTGGAGGGTGGAGAGGGTGGGGGATTCTGCCTGCTGGAGTCTGTTCTGGTGGCTGGAGGGTGAGAGGGTGGGGGATTCTGCCTGCTGGAGTCTGTTCTGGTGGCTGGAGGGTTGAGAGGGTGGGGGATTATGCCTGCTGGAGTCTGTTCTGGTGGCTTCAGGGTGGAGAGGGTGGGGGATTATGCCTGCTGGAGTCTGTTCTGGTGGCTGGAAGGTGGAGAGGGTGGAGGATTCTGCCTGCTGGAGTCTGTTCTGGTGGCTGGAGGGTGAGAGGGTAGGGGATTCTGCCTGCTGGAGTCTGTTCTGGCGGCTGGAGGGTGGAGAGGGTGGGGGATTCTGCCTGCTGGAGTCTGTACTGGTGGCTTGAGGGTGGAGAGGGTGGGGGATTCTGCCTGCTGGAGTCTGTTCTGGTGGCTGGAGAGGGTGGAGGATTCTGCCTGCTGGAGTCTGTTCTGGTGGCTGGAGTGTGGGAGTGGGGATTCTGCCTGCTGGAGTCTGTTCTGGTGGCTGGAGGGTGGAGAGGGTGGGGGATTCTGGCTGCTGGAGTCTGTTCTGGTGGCTGGAGGGTGGGGGATTCCGCCTGCTGGAGTCTGTTCTGGAGTGTGGGGGATTCTGCTTGCTGGAGTCTGTTCTGGTGGCTGGAGAGTGGAGAGGGTGGGGGATTCTGCCTGCTGGAGTCTGTTCTGGTGGCTGGAGGGTGGAGAGGGTGGGGGGTTCTGCCTGCTGGGGTCTGTTCTGGTGGCTGGAGGGTGAGAGGGTGGGGGATTCTGCCTGCTGGAGTCTGTTCTGGTGGCTGGAGGGTGGAGAGGGTGGTGGATTCTGCCTGCTGGAGTCTGTTCTGGTGGCTGGAGGGTGGAGAGGGCGGGGGATTCTGCCTGCTGGAGTCTGTTCTGGTGGCTGGAGGGTGGAGAGGGCGGGGGATTCTGCCTGCTGGGGTCTGTTCTGGTGGCTGGAGGGTGAGAGGGTGGGGGATTCTGCCTGCTGGAGTCTGTTCTGGTGGCTGGAGGGTGGAGAGGGTGGTGGATTCTGCCTGCTGGAGTCTGTTCTGGTGGCTGGAGGGTGGAGAGGGCGCGGATTCTGCCTGCTGGAGTCTGTTCTGGTGGCTGGAGGGTGGAGAGGGTGGGGGATTCTGCCTGCTGGTGTCTGTTCTGGTGGCTGGAGGGTGGAGACGGTGGGGGATTCTGCCTGCTGGAGTCTGTTCTGGTGGCTGGAGGGTGAGAGGGTGGTGGATTCTGCCTGCTGGGGTCTGTTCTGGTGGCTGGAGGGTGGAGACGGTGGGGGATTCTGCCTGCTGGAGTCTGTTCTGGTGGCTGGAGGGTGGAGAGGGTGGAGGATTCTGCCTGCTGGAGTCTGTTCTGGTGGCTCGAGGGTGAGAGGGTGGGGGATTCTGCCTGCTGGAGTCTGTTCTTGTGGCTGGAGGGTGGAGAGGGTGGTGGATTCTGCCTGCTGGAGTCTGTTCTGGTGGCTGGATTGTGGAGAGGGTGGGGGATTCTGCCTGCTGGAGTCTGTTCTGGTGGCTGGAGGGTGGAGAGGGCGGGGGATTCTGCCTGCCGGAGTCTGTTCTGGTGGCTGGAGGGTGGAGAGGGTGGGGGATTCTGCCTGCTGGGGTCTGTTCTGGTGGTTGGAGCGTGGAGAGGGTGGCGGATTCTGCCTGCTGGAGTCTGTTCTGGTGGCTGGAGGGTGAGAGGATAGGGGATTCTGCCTGCTGGAGTCTGTTCTGGTGGCTGGAGGGTGGAGAGGGTGGGGGATTCTGCCTGCTGGAGTCTGTTCTGGTGACTGGAGGGTGGAGAGTGTGGAGGATTCTGCCTGCTGGAGTCTGTTCTGGTGGCTGGAGGGTGGAGAGGGTGGAGGATTCTGCCTGCTGGAGTCTGTTCTGGTGGCTGGAGGGTTGAGAGGGTGGGGGATTATGCCTGCTGGAGTCTGTTCTGGTGGCTGGAGGGTGGAGAGGGTGGGGGATTCTGCCTGCTGGAGTCTGTTCTGGTGGCTGGAGGGTGGAGAGGGTGGAGGATTCTGCCTGCTGGAGTCTGTTCTGGTGGCTGGAGGGTGGAGAGGGTGGAGGATTCTGCCTGCTGGAGTCTGTTCTGATGGCTGGAGGGTGGAGAGGGTGGCGGATTCTGCCTGCTGGAGTCTGTTCTGGTGGCTGGAGGGTGTGTGGGTAGGGGATTCTGCCTGCTGGAGTCTGTTCTGGCGGCTGGAGGGTGGAGAGGGTGGGGGATTCTGCCTGCTGGAGTCTGTTCTGGTGGCTGGAGGGTGGAGAGGGTGGGGGATTCTGCCTGCTGGAGTCTGTTCTGGTGGCTGGAGAGGGTGGACGTTTCTGCCTGCTGGAGTCTGTTCTGGTGGCTGGAGGGTGGGGATTCTGCCTGCTGGAGTCTGTTCTGGTGGCTGGAGGGTGGAGAGGGTGGGGGATTCTGCCTGCTGGAGTCTGTTCTGGTGGCTGGAGGGTGGGGGATTCTGCCTGCTGGAGTCTGTTCTGGAGGGTGGGGGATTCTGCCTGCTGGAGTCTGTTCTGGTGGCTGGAGGGTGGAGAGGGTGGGGATTCTGCCTGCTGGAGTCTGTTCTGGTGGCTGGAGGATGGAGAGGGTGGGGGATTCTGCCTGCTGGGGTCTGTTCTGGTGGCTGGAGGGTGGAGAGGGTGGGGGATTCTGCCTGCTGGAGTCTGTTCTGGTGGCTGGAGGGTGGAGAGGGTGGGGGATTCTGCCTGCTGGGGTCTGTTCTGGTGGCTGGAGGGTGGAGAGGGTGGGGGATTCTGCCTGCTGGAGTCTGTTCTGGTGGCTGGAGGGTGAGAGGGTGGTGGATTCTGCCTGCTGGGGTCTGTTCTGGTGGCTGGAGGGTGGAGAGGGTGGGGGATTCTGCCTGCTGGAGTCTGTTCTGGTGGCTGGAGGGTGGAGAGGGTGGAGGATTCTCTGTTCTGGTGGCTGGAGGGTGGAGAGGGTCGGGGATTCTGCCTGCTTGAGTCTGTTCTGGTGGCTGGAGGGTGGAGAGGGCGGGGATTCTGCCTGCTGGAGTCTGTTCTGGTGGCTGGAGGGTGGAGAGGGTGGGGGATTCTGCCTGCTGGGGTCTGTTCTGGTGGCTGGAGGGTGGAGAGGGTGGGGGTTCCTGCCTGCTGGGGTCTGTTCTGGTGGCTGGAGGGTGGAGAGGGTGGGGGATTCTGCCTGCTGGGGTCTGTTCTGGTGGCTGGAGGGTGGAGAGGGTGGGGGATTCTGCCTGCTGGAGTCTGTTCTGGTGGCTGGAGGGTGAGAGGGTGGTGGATTCTGCCTGCTGGGGTCTGTTCTGGTGGCTGGAGAGGGTGGGAGATTCTGCCTGCTGGAGTCTTTTCTGGTGGCTGGAGGGTGGAGAGGGTGGGGGGTTCTGCCTGCTGGAGTCTGTTCTGGTGGCTGGAGGGTGAGAGGGTGGGGGATTCTGCCTGCTGGAGTCTGTTCTGGTGGCTGGAGGGTGAGAGGGTGGTGGATTCTGCCTGCGGGGTCTGTTCTGGTGGCTGGAGGGTGGAGAGGGTGGGGGATTCTGCCTGCTGGAGTCTGTTCTGGTGGCTGGAGGGTGGAGAGGGTGGAGGATTCTCTGTTCTGGTGGCTGGGGGGTGGAGAGGGTCGGGGATTCTGCCTGCTTGAGTCTGTTCTGGTGGCTGGAGGGTGGAGAGGGCGGGGATTCTGCCTGCTGGAGTCTGTTCTGGTGGCTGGAGGGCGGAGAGGGTGGGGGATTCTGCCTGCTGGGACTGTTCTGGTGGCTGGAGGGTGGAGAGGGTGGGGGTTCCTGCCTGCTGGGGTCTGTTCTGGTGGCTGGAGGGTGGAGAGGGTGGGGGATTCTGCCTGCTGGGGTCTGTTCTGGTGGCTGGAGGGTGGAGAGGGTGGGGGATTCTGCCTGCTGGAGTCTGTTCTGGTGGCTGGAGGGTGAGAGGGTGGTGGATTCTGCCTGCTGGGGTCTGTTCTGGTGGCTGGAGAGGGTGGGAGATTCTGCCTGCTGGAGTCTGTTCTGGTGGCTGGAGGGTGGAGAGGGTGGGGGTTCTGCCTGCTGGAGTCTGTTCTGGTGGCTGGAGGGTGAGAGGGTGGGGGATTCTGCCTGCTGGAGTCTGTTCTGGTGGCTGGAGCGTGAGAGGGTGGTGGATTCTGCCTGCGGGGGTCTGTTCTGGTGGCTGGAGGGTGGAGAGGGTGGGGGATTCTGTCTGCTGGCGTCTGTTCTGGTGGCTGGAGGGTGTAGAGGGTGGGGGATTCTGCCTGCTGGAGTCTGTTCTGGTGACTGGAGGGTGAGAGGGTGGTGGATTCTGCCTGCTGGGGTCTGTTCTGGTGGCTGGAGGGTGGGGAGGGTGGGGGTTTCTGCCTGCTGGAGTCTGTTCTGGTGGCTGGAGGGTGGAGAGGGTGGGGGATTCTGCCTGCTGGAGTCTGTTCTGGTGGCTGAAGGGTGGAGAGGGTGGGGGATTCTGCCTGCTGGAGTCTGTTCTGGTGGCTGGAGGGTGGAGGGAGCGGGGGATTCTGGAAAGCAAGTCCTGCCTTCGTCTTCATGTGTCTGACTCTGCCCCAGCTCGACAGACTTTTAGGAGGGACGGCCTACAGTCTCCACGTTTCCCCACAGGCCAGTCCTTCCCTGAGCATCAAGCAAGGCAGGCGCTTCTAGCAAATATCTGGCGAGCGACAGGTGACTTTTGTTACTCGTCCACTCGTGCACATCTGGACAGCTGTCTCCAGGGGGAAAGGTACAAGGATAGAAGCAGGTAGAGAGACATTGCAGAGAGGGGGCCCGGGTGGGTAGTAGTGTACGTGACGCCCTTGCCGTTGTAGCGGGTGGGAGACTACAGGGTGATGGGTGAGAGTGCTGGGGGGGTCTCCCCTGCACGTACTGCCACTCCCCCAGCTCTGGAACAGCACAGTCAGTGAAGCCCCAGTTACAGCGGCCCAAAGCACAGCCCATCCCCGCCCAGCCTTTGTGGGGAGTGGGCCCGCTGGGTTTATTGCATGCGGGCAGGAGCAAGGGGGGGTTTCTCCCCCAGGCACTCGAGCTCAGGGCGATCCTGAGAGCTCACATCTGTCCCAGATGTGCCCAGGTGTGCTGGGCTGGCGTCCTTCAGCCCCGGTAGGAGCTGCGCTCTTTCATCTCTTTCGTGGGAGCGGGGGAGGGGGGGCTGCAAGGAATCCCAGGGTGGGGGTGGTGCTGTAACTGGACATTGCTGATTGAGGTGTTTCAGGTGAGAGCCCCCACTCACTTCACAAGGTGTCATTACTGCATTCCTGTGTCCCCCCGAGTCATGCCTGCGGGTGGGGGAGCGCGCGCGGGGGGGGGGGGCGTGAGGGGAGGGGGGGGGGGTACAGGGCTGGAATGCTCACTTGCTCCCTGGCTCTGACACCTGGTCTTGTCAGACAGTTTTAACTCGTGTGGGGACACGCAAAGTCCCTGGACCGGGACTGCAGGGGGAGCGCGCCTCTTACCCATAACTACAGCTCACAGCTTTCAGAAAAGTCTATTTGCATCGACAACCCTAGTTTAGGCCGGAGACGTTGCGACCCCAATACCAGCCCACCTGGCTTTTCTATCAAATCCCCTATAGCGCCCAGAGCAGAGGGTGGTCTTTTGGTTTTCCCGGCTAAGGCTGGAGGGGGCTGGCAGCAATAACAACAAAAAAGTCCCATTGTAAGTGTAGGGACTTTCACGAAACTGGCTTTCCCCTGGCCCAGAGACCATGCATATGGCAGCTCTGCGAGGTAAACAGCCTGAAAACAGCACACAACCTCAAGGTTCCCCCTCTGAGGTTAAGAGTGCCGAGCACCCAGAATTTAATGAAATGGAACAAAAAGAGAGAGCAGAGGCGATGTGTGCAAGCTTGCTCCTGGGTCCAGATCCCGGGGACTGATACGGCTGCAACAGCCATTGCACCCCAGTCGCTCACACTCATCAGCTGTTGGTGACGCAAGGCTATTGCACTCCAGTCCTTGCCATGTACTGGGTTTGGGTGCCAGTCTGACCCTGCACTGATGGCTACTTCCCTCCAGTCCTTGCTATATACTGGCCTTTGGTGCTGATGGCTACTTCCCTCCAGTCCTTGCCATGTACTGGCATTTGGTGCCAGGCTGGCCCTGCACTGACGATATTGCCCTCCAGCCCTTGCCATACGTTGGGTGTTGGTGCTGGACTTGGCCTAGTTATGACACCATTACTCTGTAGTCCCTCCTAGGCACCTGGTGTTGGAGCAGAGCCTGGCCTGACTCTGGCAGGTCTAGCATTCAGGCCGCTGGAACTTGCTTGCTATTCGTGCTGGACCTGACCCCTATCCATCAGGCATTGACTATAGGTTACTGCTGGTCCCACGTGTTAGTTCCACGCCTCCCCGCGCCCCCCTAAAACCCCCTTTCATACTTTGCTGGGAGGCATTGCACCCCAACATCTGCCATTCCCAGACCTGGCCTGATGCTGACAGGCCCATTCAATTCCCTGCTGTTTACAAGGTATTGTTGCAGAAAGGGTCAGGATTCTGTGAGATAGAGAACGTCCCCAGCACCCAAACTGCAGACAGAGAGTGACTGCAGTATCGAGACTGCTAGCAATGCCTAAACTGGGATTTAAAGAGGCAGAGACTGCCTGCGATGCCCAGACAGCGACACTAGGGACAGACACGTCAGACAGTACCCTGGAAGGAACATGTGGAGGCAGTGACTACTATCAATACAAGCCATGGGGTAACGGTGGCAGAGCCTACTATCGTGGCAAGCAAGAAGTGTATGAGTTAATCTCAGTGCTAGGCATGGATCTCCATTACACCAACTACTATCAGTCAAGTCTCATATCTCTGGTGGCAGTAACTACTATCAATGCAAATCATGGGGTTACTGTGGCAGAGACTACTATCAGGGCAAGCAAGAAGTGTATGAGTTACTCTCAGTGCCAGGTATGGATTTAAATGGCACTGACTACTATCAGTGCAAGTCTCATGTCTCTGGTGGCAGAAACTATCAATGCAAGACATGGGGTTATGGTGGCAGAGACTACTGTCAGGGCAAGCAAGAAGTGTATGAGTTACTCTCAGTGCCAGGTATGGATCTACAATGGCACAGACTACTATCAGTGCAATTCTCATGTCTCTGGTGGCAGAAACTACTATTAGGGCCTCATTACAAGTCAGGCGGAATGGGTTAACGGAGTCGGCTAATGGGTGCGGACCCGTTATTCCCATTCCGCCTGATTACGAGGTCCCCTCGCGGGACCCGGGAAGGATGCCTGGTAAAACCAGGCATCGTTACCGGGTCCCGCGAGGGAACCAGGGAGCTAACAACGGGCCGGTCGTAATCGGCACCTTGTTAGATCCCTCTCCCATTCCCTGGGTTCCCTGAGGGAGGAATTACCGGGCCCTCTGAACTCGGAATGGCCCGGTAATTCCCCATTCTGGGAACCCGGACCCGGTTTTGGAGGCAGCCATGCTGCCAATAATGGCATGGCTACCGCCAAACCCGTAGTGAGGCCCTTAGTGTGAGAAACTTTTATTGGTTCAAGACAAGGGCCTGTAATGTCATAAACTGCTATCAGTTAAAGAGAGGAGGTGATTAGGGGCAGATACTACTGTTAGTTCAAGGCAGGTCTCTACAGTTTTATAGACTACTATCAGTGCAAGGCAGGGGTCTCCAGTGACACTAAATAATATCAGTGCAAGACTGGGGGTCTACAGTGACAGTACCTAATATCAGTGAAAAACTGGAGGTCTACAGTTGCAGAGACTACTATCAGTGCAAGACAGGGGTCTACAGAGACAGTACCTAATATCAGTGAAAGACTGGAGGTCTACAGTTGCAGAGACTACTATCTGTGCAAGACAGGGGTCTACAGTGACAGTACCTAATATCAGTGAAAGACTGGAGGTCTACAGTGGCAGAGACTACTATCAGTGCAAGACAGGGGTCTACAGAGACAGTACCTAATATCAGTGAAAGACTGGAGGTCTACAGTTGCAGAGACTACTATCAGTGCAAGACAGGGGTCTACAGTGACAGTACCTAATATCAGTGAAAGACTGGAGGTCTACAGTTGCAGAGACTACTATCTGTTTAAGTGAAGAAGGGGCAGCAGCTGATCCCACTTGCGACCCATAATTGATGTCAGACTATATCCATGTACTTATTCATGAGATTTGACAAGCGCTACACGCAGAGGGGCAGCTTCTCAGCGCTTGCACTTGCACTAAGCATTTGCACTTTTATACTGACTCAAACTCAAACCGGGCAGCCTGCATCCAAGAGCGGCCTTTTGCACCTTTGTGAACCCCTGTTTTTCAGAGCCTGCAGCTCTCTAAATGCACCCAAAAATGCATTTTGGGAATGCACTATTTCCATGTAGGCGTGTGTGAATGGTAAGCACTTTGTATTCTGGACTATGTAGTCTTAATGCCTTTGACCCATGTGGCCTCGTTCATGGAAACGCTCACCCAATCACTGCACGATTTTAAGAAGGTCTTTTCAGCTGCACTACTAAGGGTTAATAATAGTTGCGTGAAGTCAAGTACTGTCTTGTATATATTGTTGTATGCCACACCTCCCTCGTCCTTTGGAAGATGCTCATTCAGATTTCCTTTTAACTTTGCATTTTGGGACATGTAGTACTGACCACTTGATGGACAAAACAAAACTACAAGTCACAAAATGCAAAAAAAACAAGAACTGGATGGGTGTCTTCCGGCTTACATGGAGACATGCACACACCCACACAGACACTGCAAACTCACACTCGACCTGTCACAATGCTCACATGCGCACACGGGTGCACACGCGTACGTACACACTACACTCCTTCACAGAGCCAATGCACACTGCACGCACAAACCCTCACACACATACCTTCACACCATGTACACCCACACACCCTCACATCAAACACGTTTAGAGACACGCAACCTCCATCTAATAGATTATGCAGAATGTAAAGAAACCGTGGAGGTCACTATTGATGTGATATGATATTTGACTTGTTATCGCGCTCATACACAAGAGTTTCACAAGGGCACTGCAGCCATTACATTTGGCGTGAGGGCGTTTAGACGGGGCTGCTTTTAAACATCCCTTGCGCCAAATGAACAGCACCGGAATGGCCGCTCCAAAAGAAGAGCTGCGCCAAAACATCCCGCGCTGAAACGACAAAGGCCAAAAAGGGGTGTGCTGTTGTCCGTGGAGTGCAGGGATGTAGATTTGGGCTGGCAGGCCAAGAGAATGTTCCTTCTAAGAGCACCTCCTGGTGGTGGGGCAGGGCTGTGTGTTTGGGATTATCTCACAAGGTTCTGATCCTATAGCTGGGCTTTTCGCTCCTCCCTCTGGAGTAGATGAGAGCTTGAGAGATCTACACCCTCCATTATTGGTGGACCACAGGAAGTCCATTCTAGGACCCGGTGGCGCAGGTCGTCCTGTGAAAGGCAGCACATTTTCATTATTTATTTTTTTTACGAGACCTTGTCATGGATGATAGGAATTTCATCATCACCAACACTGAGAAGCCAGCTGGGAAAGAACCCAGAGATGCACTAAGGAACCGAGCTTTGGCCTGGCTCCGTCAATAAAGTGGGCCAGGGGTGATTAGACGCATAGATCTGAACATTTTACGTAGGTTGGAAATTGACGAGTGGTGTACCCAGAAAAATAGGGACTGTGTCTTGGTTTAATGTGGGGCTAGTAACTTCCCAAGTTACCTTAGTAACTGCAAGTATGTGCCCAGAGGTTCCTCAAACTTGAACGTTATGTAGACCAGCCCGGGGGTTTGTACTTCCTGTTCAGAAGGGCTGCATTAAGATGAATTTTAGTCTGTTATACCCATTGTGTTGAAGGTTTGTTGCTTCCTTTTTTGTATTGCATGTTGTAAGTTGTGTTTTTGTTACGGCGCTCTGATGCCCGCAGGCTTTCAGCGCTTTATAAATAAATAAATAAATATTTAAAAAGGTCCTGCCGTGGCATAGTCAGTGGGGACTTTGAGTCAAGAGGTGGGACACGTGCAGCGCAGTTAAGAAGAGGCCTGAGCATCTGGCATAACAATACAAATAGATGTAAGAAGATGCAACAGGATAATGCTCCTGACCCAGACTTTCACCCTGATAAAATGAGTACCATTAAATCGCCATTATCAACATCTTCAATGTGCAGCACTGCGAAGCTCTAAAGTGGTGTACCTAGGCACTATAAGACATAAAGCACAACTCTGATGATTCCTGTTGGGAAAAGGGAGGGGAAACTTACTGGCCATTCTTGGTCCACTGCATCTGTGGCGCCGGCACACCTGTGCTTCGACAGAGCATCTGCACCTCTGCACCTGCCCGGGCAGAGATATCCTGCCTGGAACTGGACCCAGACACCACTGGAGGAGCTGTGGGAGACATGAGCAGAAAGGTGCTGTGAGAGGGCAGTAGAACGCGGGCAGAGGGCGAGGCGCCCTGCAGAACCAGACTGCAGCTTGCGTAAAACCTGGGGTGGGGGCAAGGGTGTGTATGAACCCCCAGCAGAGATTCTACAGAGTGAGATATCCTCTAATTAGCCCGGGGTCAGAGGGGGCCATACCACTCTGTGGTACACCCTTACCAGTCAGGAGGCAGCTCATACGCACACTTTGATATCCCCAAACCAGGGTCAGTATAGACCAAACAATGCCTGCGAGACCCCCATACCCACCCATGGGTCAGGGGAGGTCACACACACATACACTATGAGGCCCCATAGCCACCCATGGGTCAGGGGAGGTCACACACACACACTATGAGACCCCATACCCACCCATGGGTCAGGGGAGGTCACACACACTATAATAGCCCATAGCCACCCATGGGTAATGGGAGGTAACACACCCACTGTGAGACCCCATAACCATCCATGGGTCAGGGGAGGTAACACAAACACACTGCCAGACCCCATAACCACCCATGGGCCAGTGGAGGTAGCACACACACTATGAGACCCCATAGCCACCCCTGGTTCAGGGAAGGTCACACACGTACTGTGAGACCCCATAAGCCCCCCGGGCCGGGAAAGGTCGTACACAAACTGTGAGACCCAATAACCACCCATGGGTCAGGGGAGGTCACACACAGACTGTAAGACCACATGACCACCCATGAGTCAGGACACACACACACACACAAACACACACACATACACACACCCCATAACCACACACACACACACACACACACACACACCCCATAACCATTCAGGGCTCAGGGAAGAACACACACATACACACTGTTGGGCCCCATTAGGAGCCAGAGAACAGGAGGGAGTTTACAAACACAGTGAGTACCCCATGAACCGCCAGGTGCTAGAAGAGGACACACAAATACTTTGACACTATAGGCAGCCATGTCAGAGAAGGTCGAGAGGGGCATCTTGCACTCGTGCACTCACCTGACCACCCCAGCACCCATCCACATGCCTGACCATCATGGATAGCTTACTGGGGCATGGCCACCCCATTCATCCCCCTATCTCAGCCTAATGTGCACCCTCATTCTATTCTTGCTGGCAAGTTCCCATACATTGGACTATGGTCCCCAGAGGGCGTTACCCCCTCAAGCTCATTGAGGCCATACGAATGGGATAAAGGCGCTATATAAATGACAAACTACTACATATTATACAAAAAGAGCTCTAGCTATTCAATGAGACCACAAAGAATAAGGGAACATACAACTAGCAAAAATAGATTGAACACACACTATAAAACCCAATAATCAGACAAGGGAAGCCCTGCCCAAAGAATGAGGCCCCATACAACTTGGTTCCCTATGGTGCAGCGAGCAAGGGACCCACGTCTGGGCATACCCTCTCTCACATAGTGAGATAAACTATAACCACAAATGTGACCACTAGAACCAAGCTGCGCCTCACTAAGGAGGCCCAACAACGCCAAAACATGCCTGGGTTGCTTGTGTTTCTGTCCAGAGGGGCCTGACCTAGCAGTTCAAGCTGGGCTGCTACCATTTGTGGCAGTACCTTACTGATTCGCATATGGCTGGACCCCTTTTGCAATGGCACAGCCGGGCTAAAAAACAGTGGTGTGGAAGGTTGCCCAGAGCATTTCCAGTGGTTCAGATGTATTCAAAACCTTCCACCCATGACTTTTTTGATTGTGCTTTACCAAATATGCCTAGTAAAAAATGTCATGCCATAGTAAGAAATGGCTAGACTGGCTGCACCAAAATGCCTCTGAAACACTTGTGTACGAGCGCAATATAAATAAAATATCCTTTCATTTAATTTCATTCCATTTACCCACATAATAACACTTATTATGCCTGCTTTACCAATTATGCCTAGTAAAATCATGGCACGGCTCGAAATAGCTAGACTGGCTGCACCAAAATGCTAGTCTACCCACAAAATAACACGTATCATGCCTGCTTTATCAAATATGCACAATAAAAAATATCATGCCACAGTAAGAAATAGCTAGAGTGGCTGCACCAAAGGGCCCCAAAATGGCAATATGGCCATGTAATAACACTTCTCTTGCCTTATTTTTCAAATATGCTCAGTAAAACAAGTCATGACACAGTAAGAAATGGATAAACTGGCTTTACCAAAATGGCAATTTAGCAATGTAATAACACTTATCCTGGTTACTGCTTCAGAGATGCCCAGTAATAAACGTGCTGTGCATCTTTCATGTTGCCGTCCACATCCACCCTTTACCCACCCCCCCATCAGTGGCCCAGGCCAGCCCAGCACAAACATACAAACATACACCACCGCACACATGCACAAAACATTCACTTGCTCATTCACAGAGCATTCACTTGCACACCCATACACCATACACTCGCTCATTTATACGCACAGTCAGGACCCAGCCATGCACCGTACACTCACTCATTCATTCCCACACACACACATATGCACACATATTAAATACATTATTGTTACCATCAGCCCTAGTCCAGACTCTGCTCTTTTCTGTGCTCCGGCCTTCTGGCAGGGAACATGGAAGCCTTCTGGCTTCCACACCACATGAACAGGAACCAAGAAGCAAAGAGAGCCTCCTGCTTCCTGAAAATGTGCACAGGAGATGGGGCGCTGCTTTTGTTCTTCCCCAGCCCCTCTGAATGTGCAGGGAGACACAGGAACCTCACTGTGGCCTGTCAGGTGAACAAAAGTACTTAACTAAGAATCACATACTGAGTCTAATTGCAGCCTGGAAGTTGAACAGAAGGACCTACATAGGCTCAGCAACATTCACTGCCCCTACCTTGAACCAGAAGCACAAGCTGCCTCTAACTGGGGCCTGGCTGTGCTGACAGCTTAGGACCAGCAGCATGGACTGTATCTGTCTTGTGCCTGGCTGTTCTGGCAGCTTAGGACAAGCAGCATGGACTGTATCTGTCTGGGGCCTGGCTGTACCGGCAGTTTAGGACAAGCAGCATGGACTGTATCTGTCTGGGGCCTGACTGTACCGGCAGCTTAAAACCAGCAGTATGGATTGCATCTGTCTGGGGGCCTGGCTGTTCCGGCAGCTTAGGGCCAGCAGCATGGACTGCATCTGTCTGGGGCCTGGCTGTGCCGGCAGCTTAGGGCCAGCAGCATGGACTGTATCTGTCTGGGGCCTGGCTGTACCGGCAGCTTAGGACCAGCAGCATGGATTGCATCTGTCTGGGGCCTGGCTGTTCCGGCAGCTTAGGACCAGCAGCATGGATTGCATCTGTCTGGGGCCTGGCTGTGCCGGCAGCTTAGGACCAGCAGCATGGACTGCATCTGTCTGGGGCCTGGCTGTTCCGGCAGCTTAGGACCAGCAGCATGGACTGTATCTGTCTGGGGCCTGGCTGTAACGGCAGCTTAGGACGAGCAGCATGGACAGTATCTGTCTGGGGCCTGGCTGTGCCGGCAGCTTAGGACCAGCAGCATGGACTGCATCTGTCTGGGGCGTGGCTGTGCCGGCAACTTCGGACCAGCAGCAGCATAGACTGCATCTGTCTGGAGCCTGGCTGTGCCGGCGTCTTAGGACCAGCAGCATGGACTGTATCTTGTTATGTTGCTGTCTGGGGCCTGGCTGTACTGGCAGCTTAGGACCAGCAGCATGGACTGCATCTGTCTGGGGCCTGGCTGTACCGGCAGCTTAGGACCAGCAGCATGGACTGCATCTGTCTGGGGCCTGGCAGATGAGCACAAGTACCTAACTACGACCAACAACACCCACTGCCTCTGCCTGGAGACTGGCATATGGAGCATAGCTACTCACCTAGGACCAGCACGGTGTAGTGCCTCTGTGCTTTACCAGCCTTGTTAGTGGCCCTGCAACTGTAAGACCCTGAGTCGTCCTTCCGGGCCCGTTGGAACACAAGGGAATGAGTCCCATTGAGGGAATGGCTTCCTCCAGCATCTGCCACCTGGGGAGGGAGGAGAGGAAAGTTAGAGGGAAAGAGGAGATCCTTATTCACCCACCTTCTCATGACTACACCTCATTCTGTCATTATTCCTCATACATCTTCATCTTCCCCCACTCCACCATCCATCCTAACTACCCCTTCACTAAATAATTCATCCTCACCTCTCTTATGCCCCATCATTCATCCTCACTTCCCATTCACACAATCATTCATCCTCACCTCTCTTATGCCACATCTTTCATCCTAACTACCCCTTCACTAAATAATTCATCCTCACCTCTCTTATGCCCCATCATTCATCCTCACTTCCCATTCACTCAATCATTCATCCTCACCTCTCTTATGCCACATCTTTCATCCTCACTTCCCATTCACTCAATCATTCATCCTCACCTCTCTTTCATCCTCACCTCTCTTATGCCCCATCATTCATCCTCACTTCCCATTCACTCAATCATTCATCCTCACCTCTCTTATGCCCCATCATTCATCCTCACTTCCCATTCACTCAATCATTCATTCTCACCTCTCTTTCATCCTCACCTCTCTTATGCCCCATCATTCATCCTCACTTCCCATTCACTCAATCATTCATCCTCACCTCTCTTATGCCACATCTTTCATCCTCACTTCTCATTCACTCATTCATTCATCCTCACCTCTCTTATGCCACATCTTTCATCCTCACTTCCCATTCACTCAATCATTCATCCTCACCTCTCTTATGCCACATCTTTCATCCTCACTTCCCATTCACTCAATCATTCATTCTCACCTCTCTTATGCCCCATCATTCATCCTCACTTCCCATTCACTCAATCATTCATCCTCACCTCTCTTTCATCCTCACCTCTCTTATGCCCCATCATTCATCCTCACTTCCCATTCATTCAATCATTCATCCTCACCTCTCTTATGCCCCATCATTCATCCTCACTTCCCATTCACTCAATCATTCATCCTCACCTCTCTTATGCCACATCTTTCATCCTCACTTCCCATTCACTCAATCATTCATCCTCACCTCTCTTTCATCCTCACCTCTCTTATGCCCCATCATTCATCCTCACTTCCCATTCACTCAATCATTCATCCTCACCTCTCTTATGCCCCATCATTCATCCTCACTTCCCATTCACTCAATCATTCATCCTCACCTCTCTTTCATCCTCACCTCTCTTATGCCCCATCATTCATCCTCACTTCCCATTCACTCAATCATTCATCCTCACCTCTCTTATGCCACATCTTTCATCCTCACTTCCCATTCACTCATTCATTCATCCTCACCTCTCTTATGCCACATCTTTCATCCTCACTTCCCATTCACTCAATCATTCATCCTCACCTCTCTTATGCCACATCTTTCATCCTCACTTCCCATTCACTCAATCATTCATCCTCACCTCTCTTTCATCCTCACCTCTCTTATGCCCCATCATTCATCCTCACTTCCCATTCACTCAATCATTCATCCTCACCTCTCTTATGCCCCATCATTCATCCTCACTTCCCATTCACTCAATCATTCATTCTCACCTCTCTTTCATCCTCACCTCTCTTATGCCCCATCATTCATCCTCACTTCCCATTCACTCAATCATTCATCCTCACCTCTCTTATGCCACATCTTTCATCCTCACTCCCCATTCACTCATTCATTCATCCTCACCTCTCTTATGCCACATCTTTCATCCTCACTTCCCATTCACTCAATCATTTATCCTCACCTCTCTTATGCCACATCTTTCATCCTCACTTCCCATTCACTCAATCATTCATTCTCACCTCTCTTATGCCCCATCATTCATCCTCACTTCCCATTCACTCAATCATTCATCCTCACCTCTCTTTCATCCTCACCTCTCTTATGCCCCATCATTCATCCTCACTTCCCATTCACTCAATCATTCATCCTCACCTCTCTTATGCCCCATCATTCATCCTCACTTCCCATTCACTCAATCATTCATCCTCACCTCTCTTATGCCACATCTTTCATCCTCACTTCCCATTCACTCAATCATTCATCCTCACCTCTCTTTCATCCTCACCTCTCTTATGCCCCATCATTCATCCTCACTTCCCATTCACTCAATCATTCATCCTCACCTCTCTTATGCCCCATCATTCATCCTCACTTCCCATTCACTCAATCATTCATCCTCACCTCTCTTTCATCCTCACCTCTCTTATGCCCCATCATTCATCCTCACTTCCCATTCACTCAATCATTCATCCTCACCTCTCTTATGCCACATCTTTCATCCTCACTTCCCATTCACTCATTCATTCATCCTCACCTCTCTTATGCCACATCTTTCATCCTCACTTCCCATTCACTCAATCATTCATCCTCACCTCTCTTATGCCACATCTTTCATCCTCACTTCCCATTCACTCAATCATTCATCCTCACCTCTCTTATGCCCCATCATTCATCCTCACTTCCCATTCACTCAATCATTCATCCTCACCTCTCTTTCATCCTCACCTCTCTTATGCCCCATCATTCATCCTCACTTCCCATTCACTCAATCATTCATCCTCACCTCTCTTATGCCCCATCATTCATCCTCACTTCCCATTCACTCAATCATTCATCCTCACCTCTCTTATGCCACATCTTTCATCCTCACTTCCCATTCACTCAATCATTCATCCTCACCTCTCTTTCATCCTCACCTCTCTTATGCCCCATCATTCATCCTCACTTCCCATTCACTCAATCATTCATCCTCACCTCTCTTATGCCCCATCATTCATCCTCACTTCCCATTCACTCATTCATTCATCCTCACCTCTCTTATGCCCCATCATTCATCCTCACTTCCCATTCACTCAATCATTCATCCTCACCTCTCTTATGCCCCATCATTCATCCTCACTTCCCATTCACTCAATCATTCATCCTCACCTCTCTTATGCCACATCTTTCATCCTCACTTCCCATTCACTCATTCATTCATCCTCACATCTCTTATGCCCCCTCATTCATCCTCACTTCCCATTCACTCAATCATTCATCCTCACCTTTCTTATGCCCCATCATTCATCCTCACTTCCCATTCACTCATTCATTCATCCTCACCTCTCTTATGTCCCATCATTCATCCTCACTTCCCATTCACTCAATCATTCATCCTCACCTCTCTTATGCCCCATCATTCATCCTCACTTCCCATTCACTCAAACATTAATCGTCACCTCTCTTATGCCCCATCATTCATCCTCACTTCCCATTCACTCAATCATTCATCCTCACCTCTCTTATGCCCCATCATTCATCCTCACTACCCCTTCACTCAATCATTCACCCCCACCTTCTCCATGCTCCATCAACCATTGTCACTACCCCTTCACTCAGTCATTCGTTCTCACATCCATTATGCCCCATTATTCATCCTCACTCCTCTTGTACTCAATCACTCATCCACACCTCCTCCACCAACCATCAATCATTCTCTCTACCCGTTCACTCAATCATTCATCTTCACTATTTGCCCAGGTGATAATTTGCCATCCCATTTTTCTCCTCGCCTTCCCTCCCAACCCCCACACTCCATCACACATCCCCAGTCTCATAATTCATAAGGTCTTGGTTTTAGAACATTTACAAAATTCAAACCTGTCAATCCTACAAGCATGAAAAAGTAAACCCATTTTAGTCACCCCATAACTACGTGAAAATACCACCACTATACGAGTATTATACGAGCATTTTAAGTGTGCATGTGAGTGCAGGACAAGACACAATATTCAGTCTTGACTCACTGCAACATTAAAAGTACACATTAATTTCATCATTGTTAATTACATAAGATTCAATCTTAGTTTGTTTTAACAATAAAAATGAAAATGTTGTGCCAGTGCTTTTTGAGGTTTCGTAGTGCTCCGATGTCATGAAGGGGCCAAGAGATTGGACCCTAAAATATTCCAGTGTTCATGGGGAAATAAGGGGGTGATAGACATTAGGGTCCTTTGGGGTCTCTAGAGTCACCCCATCACGCAGCGTCATCTTTGAGTAGAGCTGGCACCCACTTCTGCCCATCCTTCCCTTTTGGGACTCAGTCCTGAGTGGGCGGAGGATGAATGGCAACATGGCCTTCGATTCTAGCCGCAGTCAAGACCTAAGAGAGGCTTCCGTAGAAAGCCTCCAGGGGAGTCCAGAACCCCCAGATTTCCACACCATGTAGTACCACTGGACCGACCATGGAGGTCCAAGGTGTTGATCGAGTCCGCCCGAAGCCGCTGCACTGCAGAAGCCAAGCCCCTTGTGTTAGTTGTTGCCTGAGAAGTTGATGACTCCAGCTCAATCAGCAGGTACACAGCACCCCCAGAGAGAGGCGCATACCCCCAGGAGCCGGCAAATCCCCCTTCAGCCTTCCTTCCATACAGTTTGTCCTACCAAGAAGAAAGATTACCCATGTTCGTCCTATTAATGACCATGTAGTTCACTTTAGAGAATTCCTCCATTGGGGGCAATAGGTCCCGAGTGTCAGTCCCCGCTCCCACCCGTAGGTGTCAACGCAGAGCATGAGTTCAACAGTTGCCACTTCTTGTGAGCCTGTCAGGCAAGGTAGGAAGGGAGGCAGTGGTACAGCACGGTCCAAAAGCGGGCATTCCTTCCTTTGACCCGGCAGAATGGATCGGAAAGACCCCACGCCTCCTCCGCCCTGGCAGGCGGCCACTCCAAAACAGTCCCAGGTGTTTTCCCTTAACTGTCTCATCTCTAAAGATGATGGAAAGATGCTGGGTCTCCTCTTGATCCCAACTAAAGGTCTTTGCCAAGAACAGGGAATCTTTGCACATGTTAATGTTAATGCTAGTGTCCAAAACAACTTGCTGTCTTTCCTTCTAAGTATTTCAAACTTTGAATCCCAACTGTTTTGCTACTAAATCATTAGATATTCAATGTCTGCCCGTCTTCGGAGAACTTCCGGTATCCAGTAATATTAACGAATAGAGAATAACGAAAAACATTTTTAACGAAACCAAAATATCGAAAAATACTAATGTGTATGAGGTGGGGTAAAGGATTAAGACGGTGTGTTTGAGTGGGGTTATAAACTTAAGGAAACATGGGGTTTGAAGGGGGTGACCCCCAAATAAAATTAAGAAATCTGGATTTTTTCTGTATTTTCTGGTTTGTTAAAACAATGTTTTCACTATGACATTTTTGTGAACATCCCAGCTTCCCGAACCTTCCTTATTTCGGCATTACGGCTTCTTTGGGCTTCCAGCCTCAGTCCTGAACGCAGTGATCCCTCAGGGCACCCACCTCCCTCTAGTCAAGGCTGGGAGTGCCCACAGCGTCTTCTGTTCTTTGGACTGTGAGTTCCAGGGAGCTTCTGGGCCAGGGTCCCCATGTGCCATGCCAGGTAAGAACGCAAGGCCATGAGGTCCCCAGCCAATAGCTGAAATCCATGTTAACCTTTGGCCCCCAGATCCAGAAAAAGTAACGTTTTGTGGGTCGGGCTCTTCTGCCCACCTCTGAGATACTGAAGGTCTGCGAGATGCCACGGCATTCACAGGGGAGCAGGGTATGGTCCCCCATAAAGGGGGTCCCAGGTCATCTGAGCGGTCACAGATGTAGGTATACCCCAAATCAGGACACCCCGCTTCTTATGGGGACATCTTGAGAAGATTTGTAGCCAAGCCCAGTGTTGTGCCAGTGTCAGGCAAACACCAGCTGCTGCATGACACCTTCTCATCGGCAGGAGAGCCCCCACCCCCTTTTCCATGCCATTTGGAGCATTGTCCTGGGTTGCTCTGAGATCACAGAGTACACAACCGTTTCTAACTCCCACCCCCCTTTCCACTGCGGTCCATTGAATCTTTTCTTTGGGGTGTGCTTGAATTCTGTATGGAAGGTAAATTAGTCCGGACTGTGCTTTAGAACCCCAATATTCTATGACGGACCACATACGCCAGGATCGCGTGGACACTCAGCGAGCCCTGCACCCTACTTGCGACCCCGCGGGGGTGTCCCTTTGTACAGCACTCATTTATCTGTTTATCTCCGAAGGGAACATTCAAGAACCAGTAGAGGACAAAAGGCGGAAATGAGAGCATTAACCTCGAGATGGTGAAAAGGAGGAGCAGACACAGAAGGACCACTGGGGGAGGCTGGCCAGCAGGGGGTGCCATGTAGTCCCAGAATCAAAGGGATTGGCTTCCTCCTCCCCGCCAGGAGTGGGCGCCTTCCTGCTCTCCACATTGAGAGATGGTTGGGAAATGGCAGCCTCTATCCTGAAGAGGAGGTAATTAAGGCGCGTTCTTCTAGCAGCTGTTTGTGAACTTTGCCGGAGGCATCGGCCGGTTTAAAGCAACATGCACTTAAACAGCGGTTCCTCTGCACTTTGCTCCGCGGAGTTTCATGTTCTCGCTGGCAGTCATTACGCACTTACAAGCGCTTTTTTAGTTCCTTCTAGGAGGACGGTCGTTAATCATTCTAACTCAGTGCGGTGCGGGTTTTTAAATCCACCCAGGCGTCTTTTTAGAAATATGTGTGCAAATCTTCCCGGAAAGGTCGGGCGTGGCCCGGAAGTGTTAGCACATGCATCCAGGTCATTGCTGCGAGGGGCTGAGTGACACTAAAGTCCACATGTGGCCGCAGAGAGGTCTGGGAAGGAGTGGTCTAGTTAGGAGTGGTCTGGCAAGGAGTGGTCCTGCCATCACCATGTTTGACTTTTTCTCTACAGGAATCACAGGTTGAATCACAGATATTAAAATGCCCCTCATTCCAAGATCCCTGTTAGATATGTTCTGGGTTAAGACCCTGGAGCCACGCGTAACCCTACACTATATGGGGCATTATAAAGGGGAAGAGCCTGGACCATGTGTGACCCTACACTATATGGGCATTGTAAAGGGGAAGAGCCTGGACCACGCGTGACCCTACACTATATGGGCATTGTAAAGGGGAAGAGCCCGGAGCCACGCGTGACCCTACATTATATGGGGCATTGTAAAGGGGAAAAGCCGGAGCCACGCGTGACCCTACACTATATGGGGCATTGTAAAGGGGAAGAGGCCGGAGCCACATGCACGTTTGACCCTACACTATATGGGGCATTGTAAAGGGGAAGAGCCTGGACCACGCGTGACCCTACACTATATGGGCATTGTAAAGGGGAAGAGCCTGGACCACGCGTGACCCTACACTATATGGGCATTGTAAAGGGGAAGAGCCCGGAGCCACGCGTGACCCTACATTATATGGGGAATTGTAAAGGGGAAGAACCGGAGCCACGCGTGACCGTACACTATATGGGGCATTGTAAAGGGGAAGAGCCCGGAGCCACGCGTGACCCTACACTATATGGGGCATTGTAAAGGGGAAGAGCCTGGACTACGCGTGACCCTACACTATATGGGGCATTTTAATGGGGAAATCCTTTCTTTGGACTGCGTCCCAGATCAGTGACTTCGGCTGCGCAGTCCCCACTCCCAGGCATGCAACTCACGTTAAGCCCCCGAAATGTCGTCTTAGTATGACTTCCTCTGGTAATTCAGAATGAAAGGGGGGAAGGAAGAGAGCGGCCACTAGTAGGCCTGGTTCTTAGGTGAAGGAAGAGAGCAGCCCCTAGTTGGCCTGGTTCTTAGGGGAAAGGAAGAGAGTGGCCCCTAGTTGGCCTGGTTCTTTGGGGGGAAGGAAGAGAGCTGCCATAGTTGGCCTGGTTCTTTAGGGGGAAGGAAGAGAGCTGCCACTAGTAGGCCTGGTTCTTTAGGAGGAAGGAAGAGAGTGGCCACAAATAGGCCTGGTTCTTTGGGGGGAAGGAAGAGAGCGGCCCCTAGTTGGCCTGATTCTTTGGGGGGAAGGAAGAGTTGCCACTAGTAGGCCTGGTTCTTAGGTGGAAGGAAGAGAGCGGTCCCTAGTAGGCCTGGTTCTTAGGGGGAAGGAAGAGAGTGGTCACTAGTAGGCCTGGTTCTTAGGGGGAAGGAAGAGAGCGGCCACCAGTAGGCCTGGTTCTTTGGGGGGAAGGAAGAGAGCGGTCACTTGTAGGCCTGGTTCTTAGGGGGAAGGAAGAGAGCGGCCACCAGTAGGCCTGGTTCTTTGGGGGGGAGGAAGAGAGCTTCCACTGGTAGGCCTGGTTCTTAGGGGGAAGGAAGAGAGTGGCCCCTAGTAGGCCTGGTTCTTTAGGGGGAAGGAAGAGAGCGGCCACAAATAGGCCTGGTTCTTTAGGGGGAAGGAAGAGAGCTGCCACTAGTAGGCCTGGTTCTTAGGGGGAAGGAAGAGAGCAGCCCCTAGTAGGACTGGTTCTTAGGGGGAAGGAAGAGAGCGGCCCCTAGTAAGCCTGGTTCTTTGGGGGGAAAGAAAAGAGCGGTCACTTGTTGGCCTGGTTCTTTGGGGGAAGGAAGAGAGCTGCCACTAGTAGGCCTGGTTCTTAGGGGGAAGGAAGAGAGTGGCCCCTAGTAGGCCTGGTTCTTTAGGGGGAAGGAAGAGAGCAGCCACTACTAAGCCTGGTTCTTTAGGGGAAGGAAGAGAGCAGCCACGAATAGGCCTGGTTCTTTAGGGGGAAGGAAGAGAGCAGCCCCTTGTAGGGCTGGTTCTTTGTGGGGAAGGAAGAGAGCGGCCACTAGTAGGCCTGGTTCTTTTGGGGGAAGGAAGAGAGCGCTCCCTAGTTGGCCTGGTTCTTAGGGGGAAGGAAGAGAGTGGCCCCTAGTAGGCCTGGTTCTTTAGGGGCAAGGAAGAGAGCGGCCACAAATAGGTCTGGTTCTTTAGGGGGAAGGAAGTGAGCAGCCACTAGTAGGCCTGGTTCTTTGGGGGGGAAGGAACAGAGCGGTCACTAGTACACCTGGTTCTTTGGTGAAGGAAGAGGGCTGTCACGAGTAGGCCTGGTTCTTTGGGGGGGAAGGAACAGAGCGGTCACTAGTAGGCCTGGTTCTCTGAGGGAAGGAAGAGAGTGGTCACTGTTAGGCCTTCATTGGGGGAGGAACGAAGAAAGCAGTCCCTAGTTGGCCTGGTTCTTTGGGGGTAAGGAAGAGAGCAGCCCCTAGTAGGCCTGGTTCTTAGGGGGAAGGAAGAGAGTGGTCCCTAGTTGGCCTGGTTCTTTAGGGGGAAGGAAGAGAGCGGCCCCTAGTAGGCCTGGTTCTTTAGGGGGAAGGAAGAGAGCTGCCACTAGTAGGCCTGGTTCTTAGGGGGGAGGAAGGGAGCAGCCACTAGTAGGCCTGGTTCTTTAGGAGGAAGGAATAGAGCTGCCACTAGTAGGCCTGGTTCTTTAGGGGGAAGGAAGAGAGTGGTCACTAGTAGGCCTGCTTCATTGGGGGAAGGAAGAGAGCAGCCACTAGCAGGCCTGGTTCTTTAGGGGGAAGGAAGAGAGTGGCCACTAGTAGGCCTGGTTCTTAGGGGGAAGGAAGAGAGCTGCCACTAGTAGGCTTGGTTCTTTAGGGGGAAGGAAGAGAGTGGTCACTAGTAGGCCTGCTTCGTTGGGGGAATGAAGAGAGCAGCTACTAGTAGGCCTGGTTCTTTAGGGGGAAGGAAGAGAGCGGCCCCTAGTAGCCCTGGTTCGTTAGGGGGAAGGAAGAGAGTGGACACTAGTAGGCCTAGTTCTTAGGGGGAACGAAGAGAGCGGTCCCTAGTTGGCCTGGTTCTTTGGGGGGAAGGAAGAGAGCTGCCACTAGTAGGCTTGGTTTTTTGGGGGGGAAGGAACAGAGCGGTCACTAGTACGCCTGGTTCTTTGGGGAAGGAAGAGGGCTGTCTCGAGTAGGCCTGGTTCTTTGGGGGGAAGGAACAGAGCAGTCACTAGTAAGCCTGGTTCTCTGAGTGAAGGAAGAGAGTGGTCACTATTAGGCCTTCTTTGGGGGGAAGGAAGAGAGCGCTCCCTAGTTGGCCTGGTTCTTATGGGGAAGGAAGAGAGTGGCCCCTAGTAGGCCTGGTTCTTTAGGGGCAAGGAAGAGAGCGGCCACGAATAGGTCTGGTTCTTTAGGGGGAAGGAAGTGAGCAGCCACTAGTAGGCCTGGTTCTTTGGGTGGGAAGGAAAAGAGCGGTCACTAGTACACCTGGGTCTTTGGGGAAGGAAGAGGGCTGTCACGAGTAGGCCTGGTTCTTTGGGGGGGAAGGAACAGAGCGGTCACTAGTAGGCCTGGTTCTCTGAGGGAAGGAAGAGAGTGGTCACTATTAGGCCTTCATTGGGGGGGAACGAAGAAAGCAGCCCCTAGTAGGCCTGGTTCTTAGGGGGAAGGAAGAGAGTGGTCCCTAGTTGGCCTGGTTCTTTAGGGGGAAGGAAGAGAGCTGCCACTAGTAGGCCTGGTTCTTTAGGGGGAAGGAAGAGAGTGGTCACTAGTAGGCCTGCTTCGTTGGGGGAAGGAAGAGAGCAGCCACTAGCAGGCCTGGTTCTTTAGGGGGAAGGAAGAGAGTGGCCACTAGTAGGCCTGGTTCTTAGGGGGAAGTAAGAGAGCTGCCACTAGTAGGCCTGGTTCTTTAGGGGGAAGGAAGAGAGTGGCCAGTAGTAGGCCTGGTTCTTTAGGGGGAAGGAAGAGAGCTGCCACTAGTAGGCCTGGTTCTTAGGGGGGAGGAAGGGAGCAGCCACTAGTAGGCCTGGTTCTTTAGGAGGAAGGAATAGAGCTGCCACTAGTAGGCCTGGTTCTTTAGGGGGAAGGAAGAGAGTGGTCACTAGTAGGCCTGCTTCATTGGGGGAAGGAAGAGAGCAGCCACTAGCAGGCTTGGTTCTTTAGGGGGAAGGAAGAGAGTGGCCACTAGTAGGCCTGGTTCTTAGGGGGAAGGAAGAGTGCTGCCACTAGTAGGCTTGGTTCTTTAGGGGGAAGGAAGAGAGTGGTCACTAGTAGGCCTGCTTCGTTGGGGGAATGAAGAGAGCAGCTACTAGTAGGCCTGGTTCTTTAGGGGGAAGGAAGAGAGCGGCCCCTAGTAGGCCTGGTTCGTTAGGGGGAAGGAAGAGAGTGGACACTAGTAGGCCTAGTTCTTAGGGGGAACGAAGATAGCGGTCCCTAGTTGGCCTGGTTCTTTGGGGGAAGGAAGAGAGCTGCCACTAGTAGGCCTGGTTTTTTGGGGGGGAAGGAACAGAGCGGTCACTAGTACGCCTGGTTCTTTGGGGAAGGAAGAGGGCTGTCTCGAGTAGGCCTGGTTCTTTGGGGGGAAGGAACAGAGCAGTCACTAGTAAGCCTGGTTCTCTGAGTGAAGGAAGAGAGTGGTCACTATTAGGCCTTCTTTGGGGGGAAGGAAGAGAGCGCTCCCTAGTTGGCCTGGTTCTTAGGGGGAAGGAAGAGAGTGGCCCCTAGTAGGCCTGGTTCTTTAGGGGCAAGGAAGAGAGTGGCCACGAATAGGTCTGGTTCTTTAGGGGGAAGGAAGTGAGCAGCCACTAGTAGGCCTGGTTCTTTGGGGGGGAAGGAACAGAGCGGTCACTAGTACACCTGGTTCTTTGGGGAAGGAAGAGGGCTGTCACGAGTAGGCCTGGTTCTTTGGGGGGGAAGGAACAGAGCGGTCACTAGTAGGCCTGGTTCTCTGAGGGAAGGAAGAGAGTGGTCACTATTAGGCCTTCATTGGGGGGGGGACGAAGAAAGCGGTCCCTAGTTGGCCTGGTTCTTTGGGGGGAAGGAAGAGAGCAGCCCCTAGTAGGCCTGGTTCTTAGGGGGAAGGAAGAGAGTGGTCCCTAGTTGGCCTGGTTCTTTAGGGGGAAGGAAGAGAGCGGCCCCTAGTAGGCCTGGTTCTTTAGGGGGAAGGAAGAGAGCTGCCACTAGTAGGCCTGGTTCTTAGGGGGGAGGAAGGGAGCAGCCACTAGTAGGCCTGGTTCTTTAGGGGGAAGGAAGAGAGTGGTCACTAGTAGGCCTGCTTCGTTGGGGGAAGGAAGAGAGCAGCCACTAGCAGGCCTGGTTCTTTAGGGGGAAGGAAGAGAGTGGCCACTAGTAGGCCTGGTTCTTAGGGGGAAGGAAGAGAGCTGCCACTAGTAGGCCTGGTTCTTTAGGGGGAAGGAAGAGAGTGGCCAGTAGTAGGCCTGGTTCTTTAGGGGGAAGGAAGAGAGTGGTCACTAGTAGGCCTGCTTCATTGGGGGAATGAAGAGAGCAGCCACTAGTAGGCCTGGTTCTTTAGGGGGAAGGAAGAGAGCGGCCCCTAGTAGGCCTGGTTCGTTAGGAGGAAGGAAGAGAGTGGCCACTAGTAGGCCTGGTTCTTAGGGGGAACGAAGAGAGCGGTCCCTAGTTGGCCTGGTTCTTTGGGGGGAAAGAAGAGAGCTGCCACTAGTAGGCCTGGTTCTTTGGGGCGGGAAGGAACACAGCGGTCACTAGTACGCCTGGTTCTTTGGGGAAGGAAGAGGGCTGTCTCGAGTAGGCCTGGTTCTTTGGGGGGAAGGAACAGAGCGGTCACTAGTAGGCCTGGTTCTCTGAGTGAAGGAAGAGAGTGGTCACTATTAGGCCTTCTTTGGGGGGAAGGAAGAGAGCGCTCCCTAGTTGGCCTGGTTCTTAGGGGGAAGGAAGAGAGTGGCCCCTAGTAGGCCTGGTTCTTAAGGGGCAAGGAAGAGAGCAGCCACCAATAGGTCTGGTTCTTTAGGGGGAAGGAAGAGAGCAGCCACTAGTAGGCCTGGTTCTTTGGGGGGGGAAGGAACAGAGCGGTCACTAGTACACCTGGTTCTTTGGGGAAGGAAGAGGGCTGTCATGAGTAGGCCTGGTTCTTTGGGGGGAAGGAACAGAGCAGTCACTAGTAGGCCTGGTTCTCTGAGGGAAGGAAGAGAGTGGTCACTATTAGGCCTTCATTGGGGGGAACGAAGAGAGCGGTCCCTAGTTGGCCTGGTTCTTTGGGGGGAAGGAAGAGAGCTGCCACTAGTAGGCCTGGTTCTTAGGGGGAAGGAAGAGAGTGGCCCCTTGTAGGCCTGGTTCTTTAGGGGGAAGGAAGCGAGCGGCCACAAATAGGCCTGGTTCTTTAGGGGGAAGGAAGAGAGCAGCCACTAGTAGGCCTGGTTCTTTAGGGGGAAGGAAGAGAGCAGACCGTAGTAGGCCTGGTTCTTAGGGGGAAGGAGGAGAGCGCCGACTAGAAGGCCTGGTTCTTTAGGGGGAAGGAAGAGAGCAGCCACAAATAGGCCTGATTCTTTAGGGGGAAGGAAGAGAGCAGCCACTAGTAGGGCTGGTTCTTTGGGGGGAAGGAAGAGAGCAGCCCCTAGTAGGCCTGGTTCTTTGGGGGGAAGGAAGAGAGCAGCCACGAATAGGCCTGCTTCTTTAGGGTGAAGGAAGAGAGCAGCCACTAGTAGGGCTAGTTCTTTGGGGGGAAGGAAGAGAGAAGCCCCTAAAAGGCCTGGTTCTTTAGGGGGAAGGAAGAGAGCGGCAACGATTAGGCCTGCTTCTTTGGGGGGAAGGAAGAGAGCAGCCCCTAGTAGGGCTGGTTCTTTCGGGGGAAGGAAGAGAGCGGCCACTAGTAGGCCTGGTTCTTAGGGGGAAGGGAGAGAGCAGTCCCTAGTTGGCCTGGTTCTTTAGGGGGAAGGAAGAGAGTGGTCACCAGTAGGCCCGCTTCTTCGGGGGAAGGTAGAGAGCAGCCACTAGTAGGCCTGGTTCTTTAGGGGGAAGGAAGAGAGAGGCCACTAATAGGCCTGGTTCTTAGGGGGAAGCGAGAGAGCTGCCACTAGTAGGCCTGGTTCTTTAGGGGGAAGGGAGAGAGTGGCCACTAGTAGGCATGGTTCTTTAGGGGGAAGGAAGAGAGTGGTCACTAGTAGGCCTGCTTCGTTGGGGGAAGGAAGAGAGCAGCCCCTAGAAGGCCTGGTTCTTCAGGGGGAAGGAATAGAGCGGCCACAAATAGGCCTGCTTCTTTAGGGGGAAGGAAGAGAGCAGCCACTAGTAGGGCTGGTTCTTTGTGGGGAAGGAAGAGAGCTGCCACTTGTAGGCCAGGTTCTTTGTGGGGGAAGGAACAGAGCGATCACTAGTACACCTGGTTCTTTGGGGAAGGAAGAGGGCTGTCACGAGTAGGCCTGGTTCTTTGGGGGGAAGGAACAGAGTGGTCACTAGTAGGCCTGGTTCTCTGAGGAAAGGAAGAGAGTGGTCACTATTAGGCCTGATTCTTTGGGGAGAAGGAAGACTGAGGTCACTGGTGGGCCTGGTTTGTTGGGGGAAGGAAGAGAGCATCACTATTAGGCCTGGTTCTTTAGGGGAAGGAAGAGAGTGGTCACTAGTAGGCCTGGTTCTTTGTGGGAAGGTAGGCCTGGTTCTTTGGGGGAAGGAAGAGAGAGGTCACTAGTAGGCCTGGTTCTTTTGGGGAAGGTAGACCTGGTTCTTTGGGGGAAGAAAGAGAGCTGCCACTAGTAGGCCTGGTTCTTTGGGGAGAAGGAAGAGAGCGGCCCCTACAAGGCCTGGTTTTATTTCATCTAGAGATTCAGGGGTTCATTTACCCCTGGTAGTATACACGATATATGCTCTTCAGGGATCTCTGCAATAGGTCCTCACCTTCCTCATCCCCTCTCCTTCCCACATCCTCACCTTAATGAGGACCGCAAAATTCGTCCTCACTTTCCCCAGTCAATCATTCTCCACAAACCCCTCCTTACTTCATCCTCAATCCCCACCTTCCCCCACTAGGCTATTCAGCCTCACTGCTTCCGTAGAACTCACCCACTCAATAATACATCCTCACTTTCCCGACTCCACTATTCAGCCTCACTGCTCCCGTAGAAATCCCCCACTCAATCATACATCCTCACCTTCCATCACTCCGCTGATCAGCCTCACTTCTACCCTAAACCCCCCCACACAGTCATACATCATGAACTTCCTCCACTCCGCCATTCAGCCTCACTGTTCCCGTAGAACTCATCCACTCAATAAGACGTCCTCACCTTCCATCACTCCGCTGATCAACCTCACTTCTAGCCTAAAACCCCCCCACTCAGTCAAACATCATGAACTTTCCCCACTCTGCCGTTCAGCTTCACTGCTCCAGTAGAACTACCCCACTCAATCATACATCCTCCCCTTCCGCCACTCCGCTGACCAGCCTCACTTTTACCGTAAAACTCCCCCACTCAGTCATACATCATGAACTTCCTCCACTCTGCCATTCAGCCTCACTGCTCCTCTAGAACTCACCCACTCAATAATACATCCTCACCTTTCCCACTCCACTATTCAGCCTCACTGCTCCTCTAGAACTCACCCACTCAATCATACATCCCCACTATTCAGCCTCACTGCTTCTCTAGAACTCACCCACTCAATCATACATCCTCCCCTTTCCCACTCTGCCATTCAGCCTCACTGCTCCTCTAGAACTCACCCACTCAATAATACATCCTCACCTTTCCCACTCCACTATTCAGCCTCACTGCTCCTCTAGAACTCACCCACTCAATCATACATCCTCCCCTTCCGCCACTCCGCTGACCAGCCTCACTTCTACTCTAAAACTCGCCCACTCAGTCATACATCATGAATTTCTTCCACTCTGCCATTCAGCCTCACTGCTCCTCTAGAACTCACCCACTCAATAATACATCCTCACCTTCTGCCACTCTGCTTTCAGCCTCACTGTTCCCGTGGAAATACCCCACTCAATCATACATCCTCACCTTCCGCCACTCCGCTATTCAGACTCACTGCTCCTGTACTCTTCCCCACTCAATCATAGATCGTGATGTCTGCCCCTCAGTCAACAAAGTAATCTTTCCGCCACAATATCCTTTATCCTCACCTCAACTCTCACGAAATCATTCATCCTTGCTTTCTCCAACATCTTCATAATTCCTCACACACCCTTACACCATCTCCCATCCTCATCAACTCACTACTCTTTCCATTATCATCACTTCCCCTTAATTGCAAGCTCTCCGTCCACCACTGCACCATCACCCCCAATCGAGCCTTCATTCTCACCTTAAATATCGCTCCACCTTTCATCCTGCCCTATCCTTCCCATTCATCAGCATGAGCGCTTCTCATACTCCACTCACACCTTGCTTGCCCCTCTCATTCCGGCCATGGTTCTTTATTCTTCGTCCCACACCCTCTCATTCCTGCCTCCACTCTTTCCTCACTTGTCCAGGACTTCTCATTCCTGCCGCCACTCTTTCCTTCCTTGTCCCACACCCTCTCATTCCTGCCTCCACTCTTTCCTTCACTGTCCTACACCCCCTAATTCCTGCCTCCACTCTTTCCTTCATTGTTTTACACCCTCTCATTCCTGCCCCACTCTTTCCTTCGTTTCACCACACTTTTTCATTCCAGCCTCACATCTTTTCTTCCTTTTTTCTAGACCCTCTCATTCCTGCCTCCACTCTTTCCCTCTTTGTCTCACACCCTTTCATTTCTGCCTCCACTCTTTGCTTCCTTGTCCAGGCCCTCTCATTCCTGCCTCCACTCTTTTCTTCCATGTCCCACACCGCCTCATTCCTACCTCCACTCTTTCATTCCCTGTACGAAGCCCTCTCATTCTTGCCTCCTGTTAGGAACCACCAGTGACAGTGGTTATTCACTCCGCCCCGTCACCACCACCTGCGGTTCATTGCGCAGTGCTGGCGTTGGCAGTTGCCATGCCTTTGGACAGGCGCTCTCCCTATGGTGTGACATTGGATGGTGAAGCCTGTCATGGGTGATGTTAGCATCCCTATGTATAGGAGCAGGTGGAGGACTGCCCTCTAGTCCCCATCCTGTCACCACTGTCCTATTGGAGTAGCAGACGAAGGGCTGCCATTGGGGATCCATGCGTGAGTTTATGTGACATGCCTATATGTCGTCGAATGTATGAAAGATAACATTGCCTCAGACAGCCATTCAGAAATGTGCTCACATTGAGTCAATGGAGGAAAGTTACCAGGAGGGATGCCAATTACCTAAATGCAAGGAAGCGGCTCTAAGAATCATTGATGAATGTTAAACAAGAATCTAATGATGAAGACATATAAGCCGTAGTCGACACAATATGAAAATACTTAAAACTGTCGATGTAACAGAAGCACTAAGAGAAACATGTACCAAAGTTGGAGTTATCGTGAGAAACAAGAAGATGAAGTAACGTGCTGACCAATAACTGTAAACACGCTGTAAAGCAAGGTAAAAGCAGATAGGAGCTTGCTAAAAAGAGGTATATATATATATATATATATATATATATATATAGCGTTTAGGACGGCCATTGGAAGAAAATGGACGATGGCTCATATTGAAGAGTAAACCCAGCTACTTCAAAAAACAAACCTAGGATTGCAAATTGAAGAATTGATGAAGAAGCTGTTTTAATGTGCAGAATAAGGGAGTATGTTGGCCTGAAGTCAAAGAGGCTATTTCGAGAGATGGGTACAAGGCACAGAGAAGGGCGAATGAATAGAACTTGTGCATGAGACATATTTCTACAAAGATTAGCAGGGCAATGGCATTTGCTGATGCCAAGTATTGAACAACCACGAAGGCAAAAGCCTATGTGAGGTGGAGTGAGCAAGTCTTTAAAGACCAGAGAGGGTAATGACACCCTGGTTAATTAAATCAAATAACAGAAATTGAGAGGCAGAAATTGACAAAATCGTGGTCTCCTGACAAGTGATGAAGAACTCAAAACAAAGGTTATTCATTAGAGCTTCGAGCTAAGATAGTGGTGTGCTCACACTCCCTCGAAGGTCCCAGAACAGTGAGCAGACTACGGGGTCAACTACAAACAATAGACCTTGCTAAGGAACTGGTCAATGACATATGATGGACGGATTGGGAAAACAGAGAACAAATTGACGCAGCTTGAACACCTAGGTTTCACTTTGTTCTCGTGCTGCTAAACGAGTTGAAAGTCCAAGGTTGGATAGGGTTGCCAACCAATCAAAAAGGCCTGGCATGCACTTCCATATACAATGTTGCAATTGTTAGCTTGCTGCCATATTCCCTTCAATAATCAGTATGTGACGTGCGCAAGAAGTAGCTCAGGGCGTATCCTACAGACAAGAGGCAGCCAATGAGTTATTGACACCTATGTTATTCTATAATTAGATATGTTCTCCTAATCCAATCTCTCCTGGTGTAGATTTTCTGTGAAATGCCACGTAGGATGACGTCACAAATGACATACATAAGACTATATAAACTCTGTGCAAACAAACTTTAATGTGAAAAAATGAGCATCTACTTTGATAGCTGTATTTCTCCCTGCTTTCTTTCATTGAGATTAAAGCAGTGTTTTAGAGCACATTTGGTAGTGGTGTGTATGGTTCATGTCTAACGACCTAGATCTAGACCCAGATCCAGACCCTGGACGATCGTTGGCTCCTACCATTAGCCAGACAATCACAGAGTTTCCTGCAGAGAGCAGAGCGTAAAAAGAAAATCACGTGATCAAATATCAGTTTTACAGGTCCCCCTTTGATGAAATTCCTGTCCGGTCCACGCAGGAGTCCCGCAGACTGAAGGCTAATTGGTCGATTGTGGGAGAGCTGATGCCGAGGGACTGGAGCTGAATAGCGGATGTGAGTAGACCATTGAGTATGGTAAAAAATCCAAAGGGGAGGGATTGTGTTGTGGTGGGTTAAATATATATATATATATAAGGGGTTATAAAAAAGAGATGAATACCTCGACTTCACGGGCCCACGAGGGACAGAAAGAATACATGCCATAACTTCAAATAGGAGTGTTAGGGATTCCTGAGGCGTAAAGCCAATAAGAAGGGTGTGTATTAAGCTTCGAGACAGAGATAATAAGAGACGAGATATGTTTACTAAAAATAGCACAGGAAGATGTACATGGGGGAAAATGTAAGTGCCCTCGTGTATGGGGTTTATTATGTTTTTATAAAGTTTTCTGCATGTTTAAACTGATAGATGTAAAACAATACAACACAAAAAGAAAGAAAGAAAAGTGATTTTTGGTACACTTTTTAAACATTGGATTGATGTCAATCGGAAGGTTAAAATCAGATGAAATGAATATGTAAAGAAAGAAAAGAACTATGAGATGCTAAAAATCCAAGAACGATAAAAAAATAATTGATAGAAAATATAAACAAAGGACGAGAAGTGTAGTGGTGTAAAATGTTATCTAAATATTTTGATTTACAGATAATGAGCGGTGATTGATGGTGCTTGCTCAATAGGATTAAAAAAAATATAGTTAGTCAAAACTAGGAAGGAGAATCATAAATTGGGTAGGTATTGACAGTCTGAATTGACTTGTCATCATGGAAGATACACCAAGTTCACATTTATGCAGAACAAGGCCAAGACATACAGCCAAAATGAGAAAGTACCATTCCGAATGGGTCAAGCGCACAACGAATAAAGCACTTATGTGCAGGCTTCAAGAGGGTTTGTTATCAAAATCGATATTGCGTCATATAACGACGACATATTTACATGCTACTCAGAAAGGAAAAACGTTAGAGAAAATGTTGGCAGCTTTAGAACTCTGGAAAATGCAACAGAGTGAGAAATAAGATCCAGTGGAGAGGGAGCGGTTGCTTAATCACATTAAAGGAAAAGACATAAAACCTTGGGCTCCTATTATACCTCCTGAAAAGCAAGATGAAAAGGTGAAGAAAAGGGATTTTATCCACTAATGGAATTAAATGCAGCAGCGGGGTAGGTTAATCCAGCGTATGAGTACCCTGCGTATAACAGTGGAGACACCTCAGAAGAGGGAGGGAATAGAGAGGAAAATAGCAGCGGGATGAGAGAAAAGAAAGGCAGGACAAACCAGTAGAGATAGAGGAAAAACAGAAAGGAACAAAGGAAACAGTTACAGGCATGGCGATAACACAGAATGAATGAATGGGAGGACAAATATTGCTAAAATTGACAGAGTACAGGAAAGAGAGGAAAAGGAGGAGCGAGAGAAAAGAGAAAAAGACAAGGAAGAAAAGAGATTATACAAAGAAGAAAGGGACAAAGAATGTAAGCTAAGGGAGGAACAAAAAAGATGTGAGATATGAAAAGAAAAGGAAAGACAGGAAGAGGAGAAACAAAAAGAGGTAGAAGCCCGAAGATTGACATTACCTAGGTTGCAATGAAGGCGAGAGGAAGGGGAATTAAGGGAATTAAGTAGAGCAAAGGAAGAAATGGACAGGAGTAGGGGATTAAGAGATCACGAAGTAGAATATTTATGCTACAGAGGCATAATTCCCATAGAAGCACAAGAACGACTGGAAGAAGAAAGAGGGTCACAACAGCCCCGATGGGATTTGCAAGGAATGCCATGATCAGCATGGGATGGTGGACAGGACACAGGACATAGAGCAGAGGCTTGGTAAATTATATAGGCAGATGGGGAGCAGAGAAAGGTGTGAGACTCAAGAGAACGTTGAAAGTTTCCTACTAAAGAGAAATGAAGGTAAATTTAAGGGCGCTCTAACAGACGACCATAGAACGATGTCCCTAAGTAGGTTGGACCTTGACGATATAGAAGAAGGGAACAGCCACACGAGCTGGGGCATAATGATTCAGACGAAGAAAGAGAGGAGAATGCGAGGACAAAGAAAGAGGGCACATGCAGATTTTCAAGGGATTCGAGCACAAGTAAAGGGGTAAAATGGTCAGATTTAGAGGACCACATAGAAAAAACACCAAAATCAACACCATATGTGGAATGACTGCAAGCACAGTCACGTAGTACAGGGGATATATCCTCATCGTATATAAGTAGGATAAGAGCATTGCCAGGATGGAGATAGACCAGTGAGGACAACTCTGCTTAGAAAACAAGCAGCGTGGGTGGGTATAATCACAAGCCAGCACTGTCACAGTTCCCACTATTAGTGAAAGGGGTGGTCAACCACAGTATATATCATGGCCCCAAATGGATAAAGAGGATTTAAAGTGCACGCTCCCAAGTTTAACTATGGGTGCAGGAAAATGTATGTCCAATCTAGAAAAAAGAATGTCAGGAGAGACTCTAGCTATTGGTGATATCAAAGGCCTGTTATCAGCCATCCTAAGGGAGAGAGCTGATGATGTGTGGTAAAGAGCAGAATATCCAAACGTCACTGCACAAAACATGGTGCATGATGGAGCACAATTTAATAATTGTAGAGCAGACATCCGGCAATCACGTAAGGTACAACATCCTGGTACATCGGATATTGGGGCAATAAAGACTAGAAAATTAGGGAAGACTGAAGACCCCATTGCCTTTATTCAAGAGATTTAGGACAGGTGGACTTTGGAAACGCATGAATCATGGGACAAGATAGTGGCATTATTTTAGCATATCTTGTGGCAAGGGCGGCCAGAACCAGTGCGGCATCAACTAAAGAAACAGGTAGGAGTGGCAGTCAAGCCATGGCCAGAGATAAAATTGGCGATTGTGCACTATTGTAGAATCTTAAGGGAGAAAGACAAGAAGAAAGCAGAGGGTAGAAAACAGGAAAAGGGTGAAGTTAGTGCAGAAAGAATTAACAAAATATACCCTAGAAGGAGCGGTATTGACAAATAATGAGGGAGCGACAGCACAAACAGTGCAGTTGCCACAGCAGAACACTGCGGCATATGGATCCGAATGGGTATAATTCTATGCCGAGAGGCAGAGGAAATGGGCCTCAGGGAGGAGGACAAGGTGGATTTCGAAACCCTCAAGGAAGGGGAGGGTTTAGTAGTGGACAGCCGCTGCAATGTTGGAGTTGCGGTCAATTAGGACATTTAGCTAGAGTATGCAGAAGTTGTGGAGGATTGTAGCAAAAGAATTGGCAATGTCCAAGAGGGGGGGTGCGATATGCCGCACAGTATAATACAGATTCACAAGGATATTATGCCCAAGATCACATGCAAATTCAGACATATGCACTGCAAGCACAGCAAATACAAGTCCCAATGCACCAGAGGGGCATAAACAGCCAGTACCTATGCAGACGCACCACGCACCGGTACACTCAGTACAATCTATCCCAATGCAACAGACCAATACATCACAATGGCCCACAGACACGGGAGCCACGCAAGTAGCAACACACAAATTGGGGAGCATTACTGTGGTGGGAGGAAATCCTTTCACAGGCACGAGGATGGATTTATACCCACAATAGGATAGCCCACAGGATGACCTGATGTGTTCAGCACTATCTGTAACACTGGACCCCCGAGAGCAACCAAGGGCCAATAGGAGGCAAGATGTTTTCATTTCTTGTCGACACTGGAGCAATTCCTGTGTCCATAAGGGAAAATATCCAAAGTCAGGTGTGGTCAGGAATGCACAGGGATTTTCTGAGTGACTAATTTAGTTCTATTTACAGATGAATTACCGATCTCTATAGGTGAACAGATATGTATGCCATTGTTATATTCTAAGCAAACACCAGTGAATATATTAGGACGTGACTTGATGACAAACCTTAATATGACAATATCTTTTACTGATGAAGGAATAGTGTGTGCCACTCCAGGAATACCTTATGTAAAGGTGAGGGAGTTTATATTAGCATTTACAGGACGAAAAGCTCTATGAGGAGTACCTATAGATGAGGAAGTGTTTTTGTGTGGAGTAACTATTTTATTATCATGGTTGCCTAAATTGATCGGCAGGATGTTGAGAATACCTGATAATTGTTTGTTCAGGCCAGAGATTCCTATGTTTAATGAGGAAGGGCAGATTATCCCTTTAGAAGGAGAAGCAGCAATAGTGAGGGAAGAGAGGGTGATGCTTCATCGGACAGAGAAGAGGGAAGAGGATGGAGAACAGTGATAGACTTCGATGAAGGATACAGGTTGACAGATTTGACTGATGAGGAACTATTTAGGGCTGACGGTTCAAGTGAGGAGACAGTATTCTTCATAAACCTCTCTTATTGGATTAAGATAGAGAATTATGAAATACCACAGAGAATGTCATTGGTAAAAAAGAAGCCGCCATTTTTTCAGGTAGACTTAACAAAAGGTACCAAATATACTATGGGCTACCAGTCAATATGACTTGGGCCTATTGAAAAGAGTAGGAGCAGTGAAAATAAAGCTCAATCCAGGAGCAATTTTGCCTAGTGCAATACAGTAACCCATCTCTAGAGAAGTGGATGAAGGTCTATTTGAAACCATCTCCACTTTAATGAAGCAAGGCATTTTGGTACCATCGGTTTCCCTGAGTAACACGGCTGTGTACCCTGTCAAAAAGGTCAAAGACCCCTAAACAAATATAGTCAAAGCAGAATTTCCTGTGACAATATTATGCGATATCCCACCAAAAGCGAGGTTTTTCACTATTGCAGATGTAAAGAATTCATTTTTCTCAATTCCACTTCATGAAGACTCACAAGATTTAACTTCCTTTTCATACAGAACAATTTGTCTGGAACATACTCGTTTACCTCAGCTCAGGGGTACTGTGTGCCCCCCCTCAATTTTTAGCAGAGTACTTCAGATGGACTTGGGTAATGTTCAACTCAAAGGCTCCATAATTGAATATGTTGATGACATTTTAGTGCACAGTTAGACAGAAGAAAGATGCAGAGAGGATTATGTCAAACTAATGATTATACTCTCAGAGAAAGGGTACAAAGTGGATAAGGAGAAATTACAATATTGCCAAGAAGAAGCACTGTATATAGTGCAGTTTATTCCACACGAAGGAAGAAAAGTGACACCTGAAAGGGCAGACGCTATTATGAGGACTGAACAGCCAAAAACAGTGAGACAAATGCAACAATTCTTAGGTCTATGCAACCATTGCAGGGTCTAGGTGTTTGAGTACAGTGCTCGACTGCTTTTAAAAGGACCCAAGGAAGCACAGGTGGCAAAAAATAAACTAGTACGGACAGAAGCGATGACTGAAGGATTTCAGGAATTAGAAAAGGAGATCAGTACCAACCCTGTGTAAGGGATTCCAAATTATAGCGAAGAATTCTACTTATTCTCTCATTGAAATGGAGAGGTAAAGACGGCTGTACTCACTCAGAAAACAACATTAGAACATGGTCATAAACCATTGGCTTATTACAGTCGGATCTTAGATCCAGTCATTAAAGGACATTACCCTTGTGAGCAATCTTTGGCAGCGGCTGTCTTTGCAATTGAAAAGGCTTCAAGTATGACCATGGAATGTTCAGTAATGCTGTTCGTAGAACATGCATTATTTGCAATTTTGGAGAAACCTAAAAGTACATTGACCACAAAAAGAGCATCGGGATATGAGGTAATTATTTCAAACCCTGTGATTTGAATTGTTAGGTGTAGCAGGTGAATCCAGCAACATTCATAGCGGAACCAGTGGGAAAAGATGATGATATGCATGACTGTACTACATATACCGAGTGTTGTGATGATATTCCGTGAGTTAGAGAAAATGCTCTAGGTGGAAGGGAAGTGGTCTTCAATGACATGTCATCAAGAATTGACCAGAAAGGTGGGTTGAGACTTACTGGATCAGCAGTGGTAAAACTGAACCGAGAGGGTACATTTGAGGTAATGATCAGCTGAAGAATGTCCCCAAATTACTCAGCACAGGCTACAGAATTAGCTGTGCATATTGATGTGCAGCAAAGCTTGGAGGATGAGGAAGTGACTCAGTGTACTCGGACTCTGCCTATGTGACAACAACTGTACACGCAGGTCTGTCACGTTGGAAAAGGAGGGGTTTCCTCCATGCGGCCAGATATAGCTGATATAAATCAACTTTACAATATATTATCTAAAAAGAAAAAAATAAGAACCATACATTAAATTCATACATTAAATTGATACATTCTGGAACTTAGATTTAGAACAAAGTCATACTAGCAAGAAAGAAACAAAGAGAGCAATGTTTTAAACATGTCTACGTACTTTACACAACATTACTAAAGGAGAGAGCATGCTCTTATGTCCACTCACTCAGTTCTAGCATGATAAATTGAACTTGTGCATGAGTGAATAGGTGTTGCTTGTCCTTTACCAAGCTTGTATTACTCTCTTTCAGATTTAAATCATGAAGAAAGGCAATTTCTCTAATTCTCGCAACTGTAGAAAAGCCAGAATGGATTATTGTCCATAAAATTGCAGAAGTTAGGTGTGTAGGGCTCCACGACGTGTTTAAAATACTTCACATGCTATTCTATCAATGCAACACACTCTGTCCATACGGAATTATTAGAAAAATGTATCGAAGCACTGATATTTCCAGAGACCATAGCGATCATGAAATGCGCAGCCCATTCAAAGAGAATAGAGTTAATCTCTCATGGAAATGAAGCCGCAGACTTACAGCCAAAAAAGCAGCCCATAATCCAACTATATCTGGGAGTGAGGTAAAAAATATAAATAAAATGTAAGACAGCCAATAGGGCGATGCATGCTGGTTAAGTAAGGATTCAATATGATGTCCATTGTACAGTTAATTGAAATACAAGGATGAGCATTGCCAGAAGAGAAAGAGTTATGGAAAAAAATGGGGATGTAGCCTGCCCCCTACTGAGGCAATTTGGAAACAGGGTAGCACTGGAAAGCCAGTTATGCCTGTAGCACTATTGAGGGTAGCGTTGGAAGAGCTCCACTACCCAGTGCATATGACTCGAGAGAGTCTAGCTGCGACTATTACAGCAGAATGGTTAGTACCGAAACTATATGAACACGTGGCACAGTTCATTATAAACTGCATGTGTGGGAGAAAATTACTGCAGGACACTTTACAACCATTGAGAGGAGTAATTCCTAGACCCAGTGGATCATTCCAGCATGTGCACATATATTATCTAGATATGTTGCAGATTTGCAATGGATATAGGTATATGTTAGTTGTAGGAAGTCCATTTTTAGATGGATTGAGGTGGTTCCATGCACACACCTTGAAGGCGCATGTGTCACCAAGTTCCTTATGTGGAAAGTCTTTCCAAGATGGGGTGTGTGCAAGGTTTTGCGATCTGACAATGGACTGCACTTCATGAATGAGCTATTTGAAAATATAGTTCTGTTATTAGGTATTAGGCGTACATTTGCTTATGACTATCATCCGCAAGAAAATGGATTCTGTGAAAAACTCAATGGTCTTTGAAAAGAGAGGATAGCAAAAAAAAACCACTTTAAAGAAGGGATGGCTTCATTGCCTACCCCTTGCACTATATGCGCTGCAGAACCAGCCTGGTTCAGATCATCAACTGACGCTCCATGTGTTGGTGAGTGGATGCCGCATGAGAACTTCTCTCACTCCCCTAACAAGAGAAAATATAGATGCCCACAGTATAGTGAGGTCTCTAGGCAATGAAATGCATGATTATCTAAGAACGATGCCTGAAAATGTTTCTTTTATGTCCCAACAGCTCCAGAATCGACAGTGAGGGTTAAGGGAATTTCAGAAAGACAATCAGCCCATTGGTTTGGAAGAGATGCTCAAACCGCTCAGCCTGTACCCAGGGGGCCTTGTGCTGGTGTGTAAATTTGTGCACACCTGGAGAACCCCTTGTTTTGACAGCCCTCATGAAGTGGAGGCAATTACAAAACTGGCGACCATGGATCCACCTACATGATGTTAAACCGTTCAGATGACAAACCTTGGCCTCTCCTGCAGCCCCTACTGAAGCAAGTGAAGAACCTCATCGAATACAAGAGTCAAGACAAGACATAGGAGGAGGGTACAAAATGTGTAGATTAGGATTTCTTAAGAACTAATGGACTCATAGTGATCCTGGAACACTTTCCTTAGACTAAGCACAAGAGATAATGGTACAGAAGCAGAAGTCAGAAGAAAAGAAGAATATTTTATTTGTTCTTATGTTACCCATTGTACACACGTTCTTGCTTGCAGTATTTTCCTATATATTGCAGTCTTACCCAGCATTAATACGAAGGTAAATTGATATAGTTACGTTTCTCGAAAACTCTAAAACTAATAAGATCATTTTGAGAATTATATTGCCAATCATTTGACAGTTCTTGCTATAAAGTTACAAGTAAGCACTAAATGGATATATTTGATGCATGTCAGACGTAATTTAAGAAATAGAAATGTTCCAAGGGGTAACAACTGTACTTCCACCAAGATGTACCAAAGGAACAATCATTATTTGAGCTTTCTGTGGCATTTTGATTTTGACTGTTCTCCTTATAACGTTGGTATTTAAAAGTTACATGCAGTGAGGAGCCAGAAAATAAGACATCCCCCACTAGTCCCAAAAAGAGAGATGCTGAGGAAGATATGATATGATATTTGATATGATATGATATGATATGGCTTTTATAACGTGCCTATACACAAGTGTTTCAAGGCGCGACGAGGCAGGGGGGTTGGAGGGGACAAAGGGAGGACAGACAACGATCCTACTAGGCCAGGTGTCATTCAGATCGCGCAAGTGCATGGGAAGAGGGGAAAGGAAGTGCGCAGGGGGACGGGAGTGGGGAAAGTGCAGTACATGGGGAGTGGAATAATAAGACACGTAAAACAGCCAGCTGGTGGCAAGTGCAAGGAAGTGCAGACCTAAGTGCTGGTAAGGGGACTGATGGGATACAGAAAAAAACGGTCCCCAAGTGCAGGGGTTGCCAGGGAGGTAGTGCAGGTGGGTAATTGACAAGACCTAGGCCAGAGATCAGAAGGGGTGGCCAGGCAACCAGTGCAATTTCAGTCAGGAATTCAGCAAGGGAGGGGAAGAGAGAAAGCAGAAGCAAAGAGGAAGGTTTTGAGGTGTTTCTGAAACTGGAGATGGTTCTCCTCGAGTTTCAGGGAGGCAGGAAGGCTGTTCCAGAGAGAGGTCCCTGCCGAAGAGAGTGATCTGCCACCAACTCATTGCTTGGAGAAGCGACTGACCCTAAGGGAGTTGGAGGCAGATGAGCGAAGAGCTCGAGAAGGAAGGTATTTAGGAAGAGAGAGTTGAAGGTATTACAAGTAATGAAATTATCAACACATACTTAGATAAATCAGATCTTTTGGCAAATAACCTATGGTACCAGCACATGAAAGAAGTGGGAGATCAGAAAATAATTGTTGTGCGTGCTCATTAATACTCTATGTCATGAATGCGGCAAGAACATTTATTGTATAAGAAATGTCCCCACACGATGCAAAATGTCTCAGTCATCTAACAGCCTGCACTACGAGAGGACAATTTGAAGGGAAGTGGGCAACTTTAAGATGGAGATCAAGACTGACTTTTCCATAAGAAGATACATATGTAAAGACAAAAAGGATGGAGAGTGGATTAGGATGGAAAAACAAAAACATGTATGTATCCATCCCAATTTGGAGAGAAGATACAAGCTGTTGACATGAAGAGAATGATTTGGTCAGACATGAATGAAAAATCAGGAGAGCCAGGATGCTGGGAAAGAGCACAGCTGCTGGTGTATGGGCGTGCAGCAACCAGTGCTAGATGGGAAGATGGACTAATATCATGCCATGCACACCAACTAAAGAAAGACTCGGTCCACAGGGTGCAAAAGGTGAATGATGAATGTCTGGAATCATGGGCCAAGCATGCAAAACTATCAACTTGGGTTGACAACGAAGCAGGACCAGTGCATATATTAGAATTGAAGAACGCAACAACCTGCTTCAAGAATGATGTCAAGGTCTATGTTGGAAGGAACAAAGGTTGTGGAGAAAAAATTGAAGCACCAGGAATGAATGGAGGAACTGGAGTTTTGATGGATCGATATTGGGCCTGTGGATCTAGAGCTTACATGCAGTTGCGTAAAGACTGGTGATGAGTGTGCTCCATTGTAAACGTACATGTTCCAGCACTAGTAATTTCCTGCATTGATCTGCATATAGAAGAGTTCCCAAAAATGAATGAAAATAACAGAAAGAAGAGATCATTTCACCTTCGCTGACTGAAGAGAGAGAATTATTTCTCATCGAAATCAATAAAGGCTTATGAAGACATTCCTGATTAACACAAATTGTTCACTAAGACTGCTATGATAATGACATCTATATTTATACTAGGACTTCAAGCTGCAGTGAATGCAAAGTAGTTGCAGATCACTAGAATTGCTGCAGAGGATCAATGCAACAATGAAAGGATTCAATGCCATAAAGGAAGAATTGAGAGCCATCAGGCTGATGACCCTTCTGATAACAGCAATGGAAGGAGGCGTTTGTGCCAAGGTTGAGCCTTCTTGCTGTACATTTATACCATCTCATGATGCAGAAAATGGAACCCTGACAGAGGCAATAACAATGTTAATGGCCCTGCATAGCAAAATGGAAGACAAAGCTGATGAGATGACAGGAGACGATTGCTTCTCATCCCTGTTTTCATGGATTCCATCTCGTTTGGAAAATGCTTTTAAACTACTCCGAGCAATACTAGTGTTGATGTTGCTAGGATTCTGCACCTGTACACATGTGTTTCTAGGCACGACAAGACAAGGAAGGGTACGGAGGGGGGACAAGACAATCGATCTTACTAGGCCTTGTGTCATTCAGATCATGCAAGTGCAGAAATGCAAGTGCAGGGGATGGAACGGGAAAGAGCAAGGGGGAGGGACCAGGGAAGTACAAACAGGATAATAATGCTTTGAGTAAGTGCAGACAGGGCAGCACAGCTCTGGATAAGTGCATGGACGCAGGGGACTGTAGAGGTTACAGTTATAGCTCCTAGTGCATGACAGGCCCGGAGGCAGTGCGGGGGAGATTTGTCGAAAGAGGAGCCTAGTACCGAGCGAGACTCTGAGAGTAACCAAGCAACCAGACAATGCAGCAGACAGGTAGGTTAGCAGGGGAGGGTGGAGAAAGCAGAGGAGAAAAGGATGGATGGTGTTTACTTCCCAATTATTGAGCACTTTGACCATCCTTGTTGGTATAGACTCACGTTATTCTTCTGCACACCACCCACAGGCAGATGGGTCATGGGTCTACAGAATGCACCAATCAGTCAATGGAATAGGTTCAACAAACTATTTGTTTACAGGTCGAGAATACATGTTTGGGGTTATTGCAGTTTGCCAAAATTTGCATACAACAATTTGGTACACTCAGCCAGGAGTTGATCCCCATGTTTTTAATTACTCGGTCACCATCCTTGCTCTTTGCCCGTGGTACCCATTGTTTCATCTCCCACACCGGCGGCTAACAATTGTGTCTTGCACTTCCAACGTGTTCCTGCCTCGGTTCTACAACACCTTCAGGAAGGCCAAGACCGTATGAAGGAATGTGCTGACAAGCACCACCAGCCTGGTCCCACGTATACAGTGGGTGACGTCTATGCATATCTAGTTCAAGAAAGCTGCAGCCTCATTTTGTTGGACCACATCCGATACAGCGGGTTGTAAATGATGTGGCAATCCTATTGAAAATACTGGTGTCGGCATATACACATGGTTTTTCATTCCTATATTTTTGCCTAATACCCTGGGTCAGGGTGTTTGTAATTTTATTCTGATGGTGGTATTTGGAGAAAGGACTATTGTCTCTGTGGAAGTCTCGTACCACAACACCTTCATTCTTTCCTTCCTTGTCCCACACCATCTCTTTCCTATCTCCACCCTTTCCTTCCTAATCCTGCACCCTCTCATTAATGCCTCCACTCTTTCCTTCGTTGCCTCAGTCCATTTAATTCCTGCCTCCATTCTTTCCTTTGTTTCCCTACACCCTCTCATTCTGGTCTCCACTCTTTCCTTTGTTGCCCCACACCCTCTCATTCCTTCCTCCACTCTTTCCTTCTTTGTCTCACACCATCTCATACCTGCCTCCCCGCTTTCCTTTACTGTCCTACAATCGCATTTCTGCTTTCACTATTTCCTTTGGTGTCTCACATCCTCTCATTCCTGCCTCCACTCTTTCCTTCTATATCTCACACGCTCTCATTCCTGCCTCCACTCTTTTCTTTATTGTTTGGTATCTTCTCATTCCTGCCTCCATTCTTTCCTTCGCTGTCCCACACCCTCTCATTCCTGCCTCCATTCTTTCCTTCGCTGTCCCACACCCTCTCATTCCTGCCTCCACTCTTTCCTTCGCTGTCCCACACCCTCCCATTCCTGCCTCCACTCTTTCCTTCGCTGTCCCACACCCTCTCATTCCTGCCTCCACTCTTTCCTTCACTGTCCCACATCCTCTCATTCCTGCCTCCACTCTTTCCTTCGCTGTCCCACACCCTCTCATTCCTGCCTCCACATTTTCTTTCCTTGTCCCACACCCTCTCATTCCAAACACCACTTATTCAGTCCTTGTCCCACAATCTCGAATTCCTGCTTTCACTCTTTCCTTCTATATCTCACACCCTCTCATTCCTGCCTCCACTCTTTCCTTCGCTGTCACACACCCTCTCATTCCTGCCTCCACATTTTTAGTTTGGGCTATTAGGTGGCAGATTAGCGCCTCTGAGTACAGATAGGGAGAAATCGCATATGAGGAGGGATGGAGAGCTTGTAGGTGTTGTTTGGTTATTTGCCCACTGTGAGAAACCTGAGAGCGTCCTCACACCAACTTCCCTTGGATCCTCTGCTCAGGTGGCCAGGGAAAGGCTGTCGCTTTTGGATGCTGACCCTGGGGGTGGAGATGTGAGGCAGGATCACCTGGTTGGAGGGTCCTTGGGGATTGGGGAGAAGATGCCCGCAGATGAGTCATGGTACCCCCCTTTCACCTATGAGAATGAATCCTACCCTCCCCCCTTCCTTCATAGGGTATTGTCAACCCATATCTCTTTCAAGCTCACAGTATGACCTTAAAAGATAGCCCTTTAAAGCTGGGACAAGGAAGATGTGACTAGGAGTAATACACTCGCCTAGTCAGTTTCACCACTATAGTACTGGGACGAGGAAGGTACCTGCAAAGAATCAGGCATGTCATGTTAATTACTGCAATGAGGGTCAGGCAAACTACTCACACCTGCAGCCTGTGGAGAGGCTACAGGTGCTTAAAAGCAGACCCACACTGCAAAGCAGGGAGAACCTGCCTGGAGAGAAGCTGGCAGACGTGCGGCGAGGAGCCGCCCCAAGCAGCAGATCAGGGAGAACCTGCCTGGAGAGAAGCTGGCAGACGTGCGGCGAGGAGCAGCCCCAAGCAGCAGATCAGGGAGAACCTGCCTGGAGAGAAGCTGGCAGACGTGCGGCGAGGAGCAGCCCTAAGCAGCAGATCAGGGAGAACCTGCCTGGAGAGAAGCTGGCAGACGTGCGGCGAGGAGCAGCCCCAAGCAGCAGATCAGGGAGAACCTGCCTGGAGAGAAGCTGGCAGACGTGCGGCGAGGAGCAGCCCCAAGCAGCAGATCAGGGAGAACCTGCCTGGATAGAAGCTGGCAGACGTGCGGCGAGGAGCAGCCCCAAGCAGCAGATCAGGGAGAACCTGCCTGGAGAGAAGCTGGCAAACGTGCGGCGAGGAGCAGCCCCAAGCAGCATATCAGGGCGAACCTGCCTGGAGAGAAGCTGGCAGACGTGCAGCGAGGAGCAGCCCCAAGCAGCAGATCAGGGAGAACCTGCCTGGAGAGAAGCTGGCAGACGTGCAGCAAGGAGCCGCCCCAAGCAGCAGATCAGGGAGAACCTTCCTGGAGAGAAGCTGGCAGACATGCAGCAAGGAGCAGCCCCAAGCCGCAGATCAGGAAGAACCTGCCTGGAGAGAAGACGGAGACGTGCAGTGAGGAGCAGGCCAGCACAGGACTGGCATGGAGGATGCTGCGTGTTCTCAGGGGAGGAAGGAGGTGCCATGACCCGAGCATGCTGCGAGAGGCCCAAAACCCCAACACTTGCCGGTGATACATGTTCCCAGCTGGAGCTGGGGAATACAGAGAGCTTCAGACTGCTGTGGGACACTGCCGAGTTTTTTTTTTAAGTGAGCGCTTCTTGCTGTTGCTCCCAACGCCTATCAGAGAGCAGAGAGCTGAATGAAGAGACACGCGAAGCCGCCCGATGAAGCAGAGCAGTTCTGCTGAGTACAATAGAGAGGATACTCGTTCTGGGGTGCTCTGGGGTGAATGTGAGACCGTTAATGTTTACGTACAATCTAAAGGCGCATAACAAGAGGGTTTGGAACCCAGCAGCCAATATTGAATAACGAACTACAGAAATGACATGAAAATCATGTGAAATTGTGGCACAAGGGGAAAACAGATGCATGCTATGTTAAAAAGAGTGAAACTTGTTATGAATAAGAAGAAACAAAGTTTAAGATGTTATGAACATTCATACCCTGGACGAAAGGCACATGAAAAAGACTAGTTGTTGAACTCTGAGGGGCAAAGTAAATGCGAGGTGGTGGGAGAAGACACACACCATCAAACAAGTTGAATGCAAGTTGTGGCAAAGCCAAAGGACTGCCAATACACAATTGCTGATGAAGCCCTAAGGTGCCAAAGAGAGAAAGAGAAACCGTTGGGTGTTAACACTGGTGCTGAATGGAAAGCCATTGTTAATCAGAAAGGCCTAAAGAACAGCGCAAAGTGCCAAGGATTACTTGTTGCATGGCCTGTAATGGGTGGACCATGTGGTCTGACAACTGCTCCTAGACTGAGTAGCCCAACCTGGGAAAGAGCCAAGAAGAGCCTAAAGACAAAGGCTGTGTGGTGAAAGGGAGCATGTGGCTTTGGTACAAGGCAAAAGGAGTACCAGTGGAAGTTGAGAACATTGGTGAAAAATAAGAGACTTAAACTATTTGGACCTGTGTTACTGTTGGGGAAAGAAACCCTGAGATACCTTGGAACTGTGGCGACCTTGGAGAAGAGACCCCTCAGAGGTTTTGGAGTTGTGTTACACTTTGGGAAGGGAACCCCAAGTCCTGTTACTTTGTGGAACTATTTGAACTTGGGTAAAAGGAAGCTGACCCAAGCTCGAGCTGGAAGAAGCTCAGAACTTTATTTTGAACACTGTCGCTTTTGGTTCTGCCATACCTGCACATTGTGTGCCTTTAGATGTGAGGACAAGCATAGGTTTAGGACACAGACAGACTCTTAAATTGAACTTACTGACACAGACGATCCTTAGTTTCTTTAGGTAGGGAAATCCCACCTTAGCATAGGGCAAGTTCGGCCTTAATCCATCCCGACATATCAAATAAAATCCTTTTTGTTTAAAAGGTGAATCTGTTGTTTGTGTCTTGCTTCATGGTGCTTTCACACCACCAAGTTCCTGCCCCTCCCCGCCCAAAACACCTGCTCATTAGTACTTTTTGTTCTTGCTTCTTTCAAGCTGTACCATCAAACCTTGCACTCTAAGTGCCTGCCAGTGTTTTTTCAAAGCAGTCTTCTGATAATTCATGAATTTATTGGAGTTGTAAACACACTACATGTGTAATAAAAATGCCTGGCTTCAGCCACTCGATTTATAAGCACCATGTGTATCCTTCAATAAAGTCCTGTTGAAAACAAGCATTGGCAAAGCCAACCATTTTGGCATGTGTATACGTATTAGGAATTTGCCAGACGCTGCTTTTAGATGCCCAGGTACCCGCACCTGCTACCATCAATGGCCGGCTTATACCACTGCGACAGTGCCAGTTAAGTGCCTTTGCCATGCCTACACAAAAAGCTAAACTGCTGTTATTGCCAATGCTTGTCATTCATTGTCCTACACTATCCAATTCCTGCCTCCACTCTTTCCCTCGTTGTCCCACACCCTGTCATTCCGGTCTCCACTCTCTCCTTCGTTGGCCCACGTCCTCTCCTTTCTGCCTCTATTCTTTCTACATCGTCTCATCCCTTCATCCACTCTTTCCTTCCTTGTCCCACTCCCCCTCTTTTCTGCTTGGACTCTCTCCTTCATTGTCCCACGCCCACTCATTCCAGCCTCTGCTCTTCCAGGTCCCACACCCACTCATTCCCGCCTCTAAGCGCTTTTCCATGGATGACATGTACCTCTCCGCAAACCACCCGAGAACATTAATAAAGCGGCTGGCTTGTGAATCCCCTGTGACCCTGGGGCTAAGCCCCCATTTGGGTGGAAGCTGCTTCGGATTCCACATATAGCCGCTAATGCAGGCAATTTAAAACCTTGCGCCCCAAATCACTTACCTGCTGCCCGTTCTTGTACCAGGCGACCACCGGTATAGGCACCCCACTCACTTCGCAGGTAAGTGTCAGTGGCTGGTTGGCCATGACAGAGATGTTTGTCACATGACCATTCTCCAGGATCTCAGGTGGAGCTAGAAGGGGTGGGCGAAAAGAATGTCATTAGCACATGGAGATTGTTATTTACCTACTCTCAGCCAAAGAGAATGTTCAGAGAGCAGTCAATAACTAGTGGTATTGACTGCATTCTGATAATGTTGGCTTCCAAGCAGACAGGGAAGCAAAAATGCAATTCCCAGGCAAGACTCTTCGGGCCTCATTACACAGACAGCCGTAAGGGTTTACCGGTACCGGTAAGGGCACCGGTACCGGTAAACCCTTACCGCCTTACTACGAGGTCCCTTTTCAGGTTGGTACTTTAACGCCTGCTGTTTAGCAGGCGTTAAAAACCAACCCGCAAAGGGACCTGGGTGCTAATTACGGTACCGCAATTTGCGGCACCGTAATTAGCACCTTCCCCATTCCCATAGAGCCCTATGGGGCAAAAATGGGAATGGGGAAGGGCAATGGGGGAAGGGGGAATTACCGCCCCGCCAACCTTGGAATAGGGCGGTAATTCCCCTTTCCTCCAAGGCGGTGCTGGTATTTTACAGGCATGGACCAAGGTGCTAGTAGCACCTTGGTCCTCCGCCTACCGTGTAATGAGGCCCTTCCTCTCTAGGGTGGGCCTGTTTTTTCGCTGAAACATCCTATTTAACCCACCAAAGAGAAAGCTAAAACAGGAAACTGCTTTCACGTTCTTGTAGAGAAGCCATTTACTTTGAACAACCCCTTAGGCATTCTCATGTTAAATTCTCTCCAGATTTGCTGGTTTGCAAAGGAAATGCTTAACTTATGAAGACAACCTTGTTATTTAAATTCTTAAACTGAAACCAAATCCTCTTCACTGAGTTGGCATATTTACTTTCTGATTGTTCAACTAATGGTTTTTACTTCAACACCAAAACTCATTTCTTGGGATAATAACCCTTCCCCGACTAATGGCCCGAGGTGAAGGGTGGGTCATTATCACATGATATTGACCTCTCCCTCAGTCTATAAGGCTATATTAATACACTGGTACCTCCACGCCACTGCCCAACTCATGTACAGGCGAGTGGGTCCAGTTTAAAAGTGCAACCAGTGACCAGGGTCTGGAGGGGGCATGATAAAGGCCTGGGCCCTGCATAACATAGTGGCCCTAACATGCTCATGGAAACGTCTTACTTTTCCCGATTAGCTGTTTACAGTACTAAAGGGGCACTTTTGGGAACTTTTTTGCAGAGTGTGCATTCTAAGGACGTATGGTCAGTACCATTAGTCAAAGCTACCAGCTGCAGAGCACACTATAGGGACCTCATCACGAGTTGGGCGGTAGCCCTTAAATGCGGCGGTAACAGTATTACAGCTGCATTCAAGGGCTGGCGCTATTACGAGTTGGGTGCTAAATGGGCTGTTTTACCCCCATCTTTTTACTGGAGGTGAAAAATCCCATTTAGCACCCTGTATTACCGCCAGCTGTATTAGCACGCATATTAGCACCAAAAATACCCCATTGGACCCAATGGGGAATGGGGATTTACTGTTAACGCTGAACCCGTGATCCCGTGGTAATAGGAACGGACCGTGCGCGATAACGCTATTACAGTTGGGCGGTATTACGCCAGGTTACTGCCCAACTCGTGAAAGGCCCACTAAGGGAAGGAGGACCCTGTATAAATTCACGGGTCTGTGTTCTGGCCGCAGGCCTCCCACCTCCGCCAAGCTCCTTGCCTCTGTAAGCACTGGCTTTGTGTAACAGCCCGAGGAATGCAAGAGTTGCCCCCACAAAACATTACTTGCATCCAGGGGTGCAGCCTCACAGACCTGCGCTCACCCCTAAAAAGCACTAAAGCCCTTGCAGCCACAATCAGCGTATCACTCCCAGACAGAGCTCCGACGGGTAAGCACTCCATCGCCTGGGACACTGCCGGTGGCATTCCTCGTCGAACCGCAGCTGCGAAACATTATCTCATCCTAGCTTCTGGCTTGGGAATAGCGTCTGAACATGAAGGCCATCTTGAACGTATGACATCACAGCAGAGCAGGCCTGAGGAGTCATGCAGGAGATGAGGACTGCAGCGCGCGGGCCAGGAGTGGCGTGCATGAGTTGAGGACGGCAGCGCGCGGGCCAGGAGGGGCGTGCATGCGATGAGGACGGCAGCGCGCAGGCCAGGAGGGGCGTGCATGAGATGAGGACGGCAGCGCACAGGCCAGAAGGGGTGTGCATGAGATGAGGACGGCAGCGCGCAGGCCAGGAGGTGCGTGCATGAGCTGAGGACGGCAGGGCGCAGGCCGGGAGGGGCGTGCATGAGATGAGGATGGCAGCACACAGGCCAGGAGGGGCATGCATGAGATGAGGACGGCAGCACGCAGGCCAGGAGGGGCGTGCATGACCTGAGGACGGCAGGGCGCAGGCCAGGAGGTGCGTGCATGAGCTGAGGACGGCAGGGCGCAGGCCGGGAGGGGTGTGCATGAGATGAGGATGGCAGCGCACAGGCCAGAAGGGGTGTGCATGAGATGAGGATGGCCGTGCGCAGGCCGGGGGGGGGGGCATGCATGAGATGAGGACGGCAGCGCGCAGGCCAGGAGGGGCGTGCATGAGATGAGGACGGCAGCGCGAAGGCCAGGGGGGGCGTGCATGAGCTGAGGACGGCAGGGCGCAGGCCGGGAGGGGCGTGCATGAGATGAGGACAGCAGCACGCAGGCCAGGAGGGGCGTGCATGAGCTGAGGCCGGCAGGGCGCAGGCCAGGAGGGGCGTGCATGAGATGAGGATGGCAGAGAGCAGGCCGGGAGGGGCATGCATGAGATGAGGATGGCAGAGAGCAGGCCAGGAGGGGCATGCATGAGATGAGGACAGCAGCACGCAGACCAGGAGGGGCGTGCATGAGCTGAGGACGGCAGGGCGTAGGCCAGGAGGTGCGTGCATGAGATGAGGACAGCAGCGCGCAGGCCAGGAGGTGCGTGCATGAGATGAGGATGGCAGCGCGCAGGCCAGGAGGGGCGTCCATGAGCTGAGGAAGGCAGGGTGCAGGCCGGGAGGTGCATGCATGAGATGAGGATGACAGCGAAAAGGCCAGGAGGGGCGTGCATGGGATGAGGATGGCAGCGAGCAGGCCGGGAGGTGCATGCATGAGATGAGGATGGCAGCGAGAAGGCCAGGAGGGGCGTGCATGAGATGAGGATGGTAGCGACCAGACCGGGAGGGGCGTGCATGAGATGAGAACTGCAGCGAGAAGGCCAGGAGGGGCATGCATGAGATGAGGATGGCAGCACGCAGGCCAGGAGGGGCGTGCATGAGCTGAGGACGACAGGGCACAGGCCGGGAGGGGCGTGCATGAGATGAGGATGGCAGCGAGCAGGCCAGAAGGGGCGTGCATGAGATGAGGATGGCAGCGAGCAGGCCGGGAGGGGCGTGCATGAGATGAGGACTGCAGCGAGAAGGCCAGGAGGGGCGTGCATGAGATGAGGACGACAGCGCGCAGGCCAGGAGGAGCGTGCATGAGCTCAGGACGGCAGCGTGCAGGCCAGGAGGAGTGTGCATGAGCTGAGGACGGCAGGCCTGAGGACGGCAGCGCGCAGGCCAGGAGGGACGTGCATGAGCTGAGGACAGCAGGCCTGAGGATGGCAGCGAGCAGGCCGGGAGGGGCGTGCATGAGATGAGGACTGCAGCGATAAGGCCGGGGGGGCGTGCATGAGATGAGGACCGCAGGGCACAGGCCAGGAGGGGCGTGCATGAGGTGAGGATGGCAGGCCTGAGGACGGCAGCGCGCAGGCCAGGAGTGGCGTGCAGGAGATGAGGACTGCAGCGCGCGGGCCAGGAGTGGCGTGCAGGAGATGGGGACTGCAGCGCGCGGGCCAGGAGGGGCGTGTATGAGATGAGGACGGCAGTGCGTGGGCCAGGAGGGGCGTGCATGCGATGAGGACGGCAGCGCGCAGGCCAGGAGGGGCGTGCAGGAGATGAGGACTGCAGCGCGCGGGCCAGGAGTGGCGTGCAGGCGATGAGGACTGCAGCGCGCGGGCCAGGAGGGGCGTGCATGAGGTGAGGACGGCAGTGCGTGGGCCAGGAGGGGCGTGCATGCGATGAGGACGGCAGCGCGCAGGCCAGGAGGGGCGTGCATGAGATGAGGACGGCAGCGCACAGGCCAGAAGGGGTGTGCATGAGATGAGGACGGCAGCGCGCAGGCCTGGATGTGCGTGCATGAGCTGAGGACGGCAGGGCGCAGGCCGGGAGGGGCGTGCATGAGATGAGGATGGCAGCGCACACGCCAGAAGGCGTGTGCATGTGATGAGGATGGCCGTGCGCAGGCCGGGGCATGCATGAGATGAGGACGGCAGCGCGCAGGCCAGGAGGGGCGTGCATGAGATGAGGACGGCAGCGCGCAGGCCAGGAGGGGCGTGCATGAGCTGAGGACGGCAGGGCGCAGGCCGGGAGGGGCGTGCATGAGATGAGGATGGCAGCACGCAGGCCAGGAGGGGCGTGCATGAGATGAGGACGGCAGCGCGCAGGCCAGGAGGGGCGTGCATGAGCTGAGGCCGGCAGGGCGCAGGCCAGGAGGGGCGTGCATGAGATGAGGATGGCAAAGAGCAGGCCGGGAGGGGCATGCATGAGATGAAGATGGCAGAGAGCAGGCCAGGAGGGGCATGCATGAGATGAGGACGGCAGCACGCAGGCCAGGAGGGGCGTGCATGAGCTGAGGACGGCAGGGCGTAGGCCAGGAGGTGCGTGCATGAGATGAGGACGGCAGCGCGCAGGCCAGGAGGTGCGTGCATGAGATGAGGATGGCAGCGCGCAGGCCAGGAGGGGCGTGCATGAGATGAGGAAGGCAGGGCGCAGGCTGGGAGGTGCATGCATGAGATGAGGATGACAGCGAAAAGGCCAGGAGGGGCGTGCATGGGATGAGGATGGCAGCGAACAGGCCGTGAGGTGCGTGCATGAGATGAGGATGGCAGCGAGAAGGCCAGGAGGGGCGTGCATGAGATGAGGATGGCAGCACGCAGGCCAGGAGGGGCGTGCATGAGCTGAGGACGACAGGGCACAGGCCGGGAGGGGCGTGCATGAGATGAGGATGGCAGCGAGCAGGCCAGAAGGGGCGTGCATGAGATGAGGACTGCAGCGAGAAGGCCAGGAGGGGCGTGCATGAGATGAGGACGACAGTGCGCAGGCCAGGAGGAGCATGCATGAGCTCAGGACGGCAGCGTGCAGGCCAGGAGGGGCGTGCATGAGCTGAGGACGACAGGCCTGAGGACGGCAGCGCGCAGGCCAGGAGGGACGTGCATGAGATGAGGACTGCAGCGATAAGGCCGGGGGGGCGTGCATGAGATGAGGACCGCAGCGCGCAGGCCAGGAGGGGCGTGCATGAGGTGAGGACGGCAGGCCTGAGGACGGCAGCGCGCAGGCCAGGAGGGGCGTGCATGAGCTGAGGACGGCAGGCCTGAGGATAGCAGCGAGCAGGCCGGGAGGGGCGTGCATGAGATGAGGACCGCAGGGCGCAGGCCAGGAGGGGCATGCATGAGATGAGGATGGCAGCAAGAAGGCCAGGGGGGGGCGTGCATGAGATGAGGACCGCAGGGCGCAGGCCAGGAGGGGCATGCATGAGATGAAGACGGCAGGGCACAGGCCGGGAGGGGCGTGCATGAGATGAAGATGGCATCGAGCAGGCCGGGAGGGGCGTGCATGAGATGAGGATTGCAGCGAGAAGGCCAGGAGGGGCGTGCATGAGATGAGGACGGCAGCGCGCAGGCCAGGAGGAGCGTGCATGAGCTGAGGACGGCAGCGTGCAGGCCAGGAGGGGCGTGCATGAGCTGAGGACGGCAGGCCTGAGGACGGCAGCGAGCAGGCCGGGAGGGGCGTGCATGAGATGAGGACTGCAGCGAGAAGGCCAGGGGGTGGCGTGCATGAGATGAGGAAGGCAGCACGCAGGCCAGGAGGGGCATGTATGAGATGAGGACGGCAGCGTACAGGCCGGGAGGGGCGTGCATGAGCTGAGGACGGCAGCGCGCAGGCCAGGAGGGGCGTGCATGAGATGAGAACGGCAGGGCGCAGGCAGGAGGGGCGTGCATGAGATGAGGATGGCAGCGCGCAGGCCAGGAGGGGGTGCATGAGATGAGGACTGCAGCGAGTAGGCCAGGAGGGGCATGCATGAGATGAGGACGGCAGGGCGCAGGCCAGGAGGGGGGTGCATGAGCTGAGGACGGCAGGGCGCTGGCCAGGAGGCGCGTGCATGAGATAAGGACGGCAGCGCGCAGGCCAGGAGGGGCGTGCATGAGATGAGGATGGCAGGGAGCAGGCCAGGAGGGGCGTGCATGAGATGAGGATGGCAGCGCGCAGGCCAGGAGCGGCGTGCCTGAGATGAGGGCTGCAGTGCGCAGGCCAGGAGGGGCGTGCATGAGATGAGGATGGCAGCACGCAGGCCAGGAGGGGCGTGCATGAGCTGAGGACGACAGGGCACAGGCCGGGAGGGGCGTGCATGAGATGAGGATGGCAGCGAGCAGGCCAGAAGGGGCGTGCATGAGATGAGGACTGCAGCGAGAAGGCCAGGAGGGGCGTGCATGAGATGAGGACGACAGTGCGCAGGCCAGGAGGAGCATGCATGAGCTCAGGACGGCAGCGTGCAGGCCAGGAGGGGCGTGCATGAGCTGAGGACGGCAGGCCTGAGGACGGCAGCGCGCAGGCCAGGAGGGACGTGCATGAGATGAGGACTGCAGCGATAAGGCCGGGGGGGCGTGCATGAGATGAGGACCGCAGCGCGCAGGCCAGGAGGGGCGTGCATGAGGTGAGGACGGCAGGCCTGAGGACGGCAGCGCGCAGGCCAGGAGGGGCGTGCATGAGCTGAGGACGGCAGGCCTGAGGATAGCAGCGAGCAGGCCGGGAGGGGCGTGCATGAGATGAGGACCGCAGGGCGCAGGCCAGGAGGGGCATGCATGAGATGAGGATGGCAGCAAGAAGGCCAGGGGGGGCGTGCATGAGATGAGGACCGCAGGGCGCAGGCCAGGAGGGGCATGCATGAGATGAAGACGGCAGGGCACAGGCCGGGAGGGGCGTGCATGAGATGAAGATGGCATCGAGCAGGCCGGGAGGGGCGTGCATGAGATGAGGATTGCAGCGAGAAGGCCAGGAGGGGCGTGCATGAGATGAGGACGGCAGCGCGCAGGCCAGGAGGAGCGTGCATGAGCTGAGGACGGCAGCGTGCAGGCCAGGAGGGGCGTGCATGAGCTGAGGAAGGCAGGCCTGAGGACGGCAGCGAGCAGGCCGGGAGGGGCGTGCATGAGATGAGGACTGCAGCGAGAAGGCCAGGGGGTGGCGTGCATGAGATGAGGAAGGCAGCACGCAGGCCAGGAGGGGCATGTATGAGATGAGGACGGCAGCGTACAGGCCGGGAGGGGCGTGCATGAGCTGAGGACGGCAGCGCGCAGGCCAGGAGGGGCGTGCATGAGATGAGAACGGCAGGGCGCAGGCAGGAGGGGCGTGCATGAGATGAGGATGGCAGCGCGCAGGCCAGGAGGGGGTGCATGAGATGAGGACTGCAGCGAGTAGGCCAGGAGGGGCATGCATGAGATGAGGACGGCAGGGCGCAGGCCAGGAGGGGGGTGCATGAGCTGAGGACGGCAGGGCGCTGGCCAGGAGGCGCGTGCATGAGATAAGGACGGCAGCGCGCAGGCCAGGAGGGGCGTGCATGAGATGAGGATGGCAGGGAGCAGGCCAGGAGGGGCGTGCATGAGATGAGGATGGCAGCGCGCAGGCCAGGAGCGGCGTGCCTGAGATGAGGGCTGCAGTGCGCAGGCCAGGAGGGGCGTGCATGAGATGAGGATGGCAGCGAGCAGGCCGGGAGGGGCGTGCATGAGTTGAGGATGGCAGCGCACAGGCCAGGAAGGGCGTGCATGAGATGAAGACGGCAGCGCGCAGGCCAGGAGAGGCGTGCATGAGATGAGGATGGCAGGCCTGAGGACGGCAGCGTGCAGGCCAGGAGGGGCGTGCATGAGCTGAGGACTACAGGCCGAGGATGGCAGCGAGCAGGCCGGGAGAGGCGTGCATGAGATGAGGACTGCAGCGAGAAGGCCAGGAGGGGCGTGCATGAGATGAGAACGGCAGGGCGCAGGCAGGAGAGGCGTGCATGAGATGAGGATGGCAGCGCACAGGCCAGGAGGGGCATGCATGAGATGAGGACGGCAGCACGCAGGCCAGGAGGGGCGTGCATGAGCTGAGGACGGCAGGGCGCAGGCCAGGAGGCGCGTGCATGAGATGAGGACAGCAGCGCGCAGGCCAGGAGGGCCGTGCATGAGATGAGGATGGCAGGGCACAGGCCAGGAGGGGCGTGCATGAGCTGAGGCCGGCAGGGCGCAGGCCGGGAGGGGCGTGCATGAGATGAGAATGGCAGCGAGCAGGCTGGGAGGGGCGTGCATGAGATGAGGATGGCAGGGCGCAGGCCAGGAGGGGCGTGCATGAGATGAGGATGGCAGGGCACAGGCCAGGAGGGGCGTGCATGAGATGAGGATGGCAGCGCGCACGCCAGGAGGGGCGTGCCTGAGATGAGGGCGGCAGCGCGCAGGCCAGGAAGGGCGTGCATGAGATGAGGACGGCAGCGCGCAGGCCAGGAAGGGCGTGCATGAGATGAGGACGGCAGCGCGCAGGCCAGGAGGGGCGTGCCTGAGAGGAGGGCGGCAGCGCGCAGGCCAAGAGGGGCGCTCTAGAGAGTGCACCTGCTCGGCTCTGAAGCCCTGTGATCACAGCACCAGGGATTCTGGAGCTCCTGTTCTCAGCATTTCAACTGCGCTCTATTCAGGCCTCGCAGGGGGCCGTCGGACGTGGGACTAGCCAAGTAAAAGAAAGCACCAGGCGCGCCTTTATGATATGATATTGTAGTTATATCGCGCTCATACACAGGTGTTTCTTTGCCTCGGGCCATGCCTTCGGGAAGGTTAATTATCTCAGTTGAGGTCGATAAGGCGATTAGCACATAGTGGTGCTGGCAACATAGGTTTTGGAGCTCTGGAGATGAAGTAAATACATCAAATGGGCTGGTCATTTATATGTGCCTTTTATTTTGTAATATTTAACAAACAAGGTTGTCTTTGTACGTTAAGCATTTTAATCGTTCCCACTTTTTGCACGAGCTTGCATTAGGGGTAATGCACTAAAATGCAAAGTGCATGGTTTCTCTATGCAAAAGTCAAAGCATTCTTGCAGGATTTGGTGCATCACATTGGGTGTTGCATGAACGCAGTCCTGCTGGGATATTGCATTGCTGTGCCTGCAATGCAGGTGAATGCTTGCTGTTCTCTCCTCGACTACTTTTGACGTCAGAATGTTTGGAGTCAATATCTGTGGATATTGCATGCACTCTGAGCATTCTGTTTGGCTGAGAGCTGACACATAATTCCCTACATTTGCTCATTAATATCACGTCCCCACCAAGAGTGTGTACCATTGGCAATGCAATCATTATGTTGCCTTTGCCCAAAAGGTGGAAAGCTCAATTTATGAAAAGGGAGAACGAAACATCTAACAATATAATTAAAGGCCTGATGTATGTTTGTCCGATGCAGTAGCTTCGCCTGTTGTCACCACTAGAGGGAGATGTTGCCTTAGTATATATATATATATATATATATATAGTGGTCCTACTGTGTAAATGAAAACATGGACTTGGGCCTGTGTACACGATCTCTCGCACTAGTTATATAATAAACGGACAAATGTAGACAGTCCCAGAAGGATAATCAATATGAAATACTTAGTAAGGGTCTTCGGACCCCTGGGGAAGACCTCAATGAGTGATGACACCTTCGCCAAGAAGGTGAAAACATTGGCATTGCACGAGGAATGCAAGGGTCATCGGACCACCCAGGAGAACCTCAGGGAGTTCTGGCACCATCACCAAGGATGGGACAACATCTGGAACACAGGCTTCCTGGCCACCAAGGAGGACCTCAAGGAGTCACCAGGAAAAGACAGACACTGAGGGTTCCATGGTGACCAAAGACGTCCTCATGCAACTGTAACACTCCCTCCAGGAACGTGGCAACATCCTTAAAACCAAGAAGACTGTGAGGGTCCTTTTACAAACCTAGGAGAAACTGAAGGAATTCTGGCACCATGACCACGAACGCAAACACATCCCTTACACTAAGCAAGCCATGAAAGCATGGGGTCTCTGACCCAAGCGGGACCCACAGGAATTGGAGCACCATTAACACAAACATGAAAACATTCCCACCAGCACGCGGACTGGGTACTTTGGACCACAGAGGAGTGACTCAAGGACCCAGAGCACTGTCCCCAAGAACCTGAATTCAGTTTTAAGAAGTAGATTATCAGTGTTGCCTGAGCACCAAGCAGGGCTGCTGGGGTTATGGCACCATTACAGAGACAATAGCCACATTTCCAACAGCAAGCCGACAATGAGGGCTTACTAACCGCAAAGTATGCCACCGTCACCAAATATGAAAGCACATTGCCAACACCAAGCACAGAGCCCAGGGGGTGGGGGGGTAGAGAGAGGGGTTCTCTGACTATTAAACACAACCTGGGGTGGGGGTGGGGGTATCACACACCAGCAGCAGCAGATCCTGAGGAACATCTGCTCACAGGAAGACCCTGGGACCCCGAGAGGGGTTCTCTGACTATTAAACTTAACCTGGGGGTGGGGGGTATCACACACCAGCAGCAGCAGATCCTGAGAAACATCTGCCCACCAGGAAGACCCTGAGACCCTGAGAGGGGTTCTCTGACTATTAAACTTAACCTGGGGGTGGGGGGTATCACACACCAGCAGCAGCAGATCCTGAGAAACATCTGCTCACAGGAAGCCCCTGGGACCCCGAGAGGGGTTCTCTGACTATTAAACTTAACCTGGGGGTGGGGGGTATCACACACCAGCAGCAGCAGATCCTGAGAAACATCTGCCCACCAGGAAGACCCTGAGACCCTGAGAGGGGTTCTCTGACTATTAAACTTAACCTGGGGGTGGGGGGTATCACACACCAGCAGCAGCAGATCCTGAGAAACATCTGCTCACCAGGAAGACCCTGAGACCCTGAGAGGGTTTCCTCACCGTAGACCACAAGCTTGGTCCTCCTCCAGGCAGAGCCCACCTCGTTGGCTGCCGTGCAGATGAAATCGCCGCTGTGATTGGGTGATGCGGAGTCGATCATCAGGGACCCGCCCTCCAGCTGCCTGATGCCCGCGTGTCCTGCAGCGAGAGCGGCCCCATCTTTCATCCAGCGGATCAGCGGCGTGGGGGCACCTGTAACAGCAGAGAGAGAGGGAAGGTTGCCGGATCAGGGGGCACCTGTAACAGCAGAGAGAGAGGGAGGGTTGCCGGATCAGGGGGCGCTTTACCCTGGAGCTCTGTGCGCCCGAGCCGTTGGGCCCTACACGTGGAGAGAGGCTGGAGCAGACGTGGAGCCTGGCTGGTGGAATAAGGGGTGCAGCCTGGGCCTGGGGATTAGGAGGAGGGGTGCAGCTGGAGGCAATGGGCTGGAGAAGGGGTGAAGGTCTGCGTTGTCAGAGTGGAGAAAGGATGCAGCGTCGGGAGCAGGACAGGGGGCAGCGGAGTAACTGTGTAGAACATTTTGGGGAGACATGACATCTAAAGGAAAGTGGCCCCTGCCAGATGAGGGGGACAAAAAGGCGTGCCAGAAAAGTTGGGGGTGGAGGGGACAAACACCATTACCCCCGCCCCTAAAATGACGCCCAGGAAAGGGGTGCTGTCTGTCCACGTGTAGGAGGAGTGCAGACTGGGGGTTTAAAAGGGGTGAGTCGAGGGTGTGCAGCCTTGCTATATGAGGGGGGAGTGCAGCTTGGGGGGTCAGTAGGGGTGCATCCTAGGGATGCGGAAAGTGCTCTGCATCGGGGGATGGGCAAAGGGTGTAGCTAAGGAGGTGGATAAATAGTGGGGGGGTCCAAAAGGTGAACAAAATGGACTCCATGTGGGGAGGGGGCAACAGGAGCAGACTGATGGGGGGTGCAGAATGGATGCAGAGCCTGGGGACATGCGAGGATGATGTACCCTGGAGTAGAGTAACACTCCCCACACCTTCAATCCCTACCTTACAGCATCTGTCACTTCCCCGCCCTGCACTAACAAAGTGCTACCCTCTCCCTCAACCTCTCAACAGTCACCTCCTTACTCCAACACTTCCCCGCCCTGCACTAACAAAGTGCTACCCTCTCCCTCAACCTCTCAACAGTCACCTCCTTACTCCAACACTTCCCCGCCCTGCACTAACAAAAGTGCTACCCTCTCCCTCAACCTCTCAACAGTCACCTCCTTACTCCAACATTTCCCCGCCCTGCACTAACAAAAGTGCTACCCTCTCCCTCAACCTCTCAACAGTCACCTCCTTACTCCAACACTTCCCCGCCCTGCACTAACAAAAGTGCTACCCTCTCCCTCAACCTCTCAACAGTCACCTCCTTACTCCAACACTTTCCCGCCCTGCACTAACAAAAGTGCCACCCTCTCTCTCAACAGTCACCTCCTTACTCCAACACTTGCCCGCCCCCTGCACTAACAAAAGTGCTACCCTCTCCCTCAACCTCTCAACAGCCACTTCCTTACTCCAACACTTCCCCGCCCTGCACTAACAAAAGTGCCACCCTCTCTCTCAACAGTCACCTCCTTACTCCAACACCTGCCCGCTCCCTGCACTAACAAAGTGCCACCCTCTCTCTCAACCTCTCAACAGTCACCTCCTTACTCCAACACCTGCCCGCTCCCTGCACTAACAAAGTGCCACCCTCTCTCTCAACCTCTCAACAGTCACCTCCTTACTCCAACACTTCCCCGCCCTGCACTAACAAAAGTGCTACCCTCTCCCTCAACCTCTCAACAGTCACCTCCTTACTCCAACACTTCCCCGCCCTGCACTAACAAAAGTGCTACCCTCTACCTCAACCTCTCAACAGTCACCTCCTTACTCCAACACTTCCCCGACCTGCACTAACAAAGGTTCTACCCTCTCCCTCAACCTCTAAACAGTCACCTCCTTACTCCAACACTTTCCCGCCCTGCACTAACAAAAGTGCCACCCTCTCTCTCAACAGTCACCTCCTTACTCCAACACTTCCGCGCCCTGCACTAACAAAAGTGCTACCCTCTCCCTCAACCTCTCAACAGTCACCTCCTTACTCCAACACTTCCCCGCCATGCACAAACAAAAGTGCCGCCCTCTCCCTCAACCTCTCAACAGCCACCTCCTTACTCCAACACTTCCCCGCCCTGCACAAACAAAAGTGCCACCCTCTCCCCCAACCTCTCAACAGTCACTTCCTTACTCCAACACTTGCCCGCCCTGTGCAAACAAAAGTGCCACCCTCTCCCTCATCCTTTCAACAGACACTTCCTTACTCCAACACTTCCCCGCCCTGCACTAACAAAAGTGCTACCCTCTCCCTCAACCTCTCAACAGTCACCTCCTTACTCCAACACTTCCCCGCCCTGCACTAACAAAAGTGCTACCCTCTACCTCAACCTCTCAACAGTCACCTCCTTACTCCAACACTTTCCCGCCCTGCACTAACAAAAGTTCCACCCTCTCTCTCAACAGTCACCTCCTTACTCCAACACTTCCGCGCCCTGCACTAACAAAAGTGCTACCCTCTCCCTCAACCTCTCAACAGCCACCTCCTTACTCCAACACTTCCCCGCCATGCACTAACAAAAGTGCCACCCTCTCCCTCAACCTCTCAACAGTCACCTCCTTACTCCAACACTTCCCCGCCATGCACAAACAAAAGTGCCCCCCTCTCCCTCCAACACTTCCCCGCCATGCACTCACGCTCTGCACTACATGCCCACCCCTCTTTTGTGCACGCTCACGCTTAGCAGTTCCTTGGCTGCACCACAACTAACACAACAGTGCACCTACCCCCAGTAGCTTCCCAACCCTGCAACATGCCAACAGTGTAACCACCTCAATCACTGAGCTCTCACAAGCTGCAATGTCCCTCTGACCCTTACCCCTTCCCCACCGTCCCCCACCTCCCAGTGTGCTGTCCATTCACCCATTGCGTTCCTTTCTCAGCCCTAAACAACGTGCACTCATTGTACTTACTGCACCCCGCCCCCCACTTTGCAGACATTGCGCTGTCTGTTCCAAGTGGTATAGGAGTGGCAGTAGCGCCGCTTAGATGGCTGAATGGGTTGATGTGCCTGCTGAGGGGTGCACCTAGGCTAAAACCTCATGGGGGACTAACCCTTCAAATATTGGGGGGCGCTAACTTCAGAGACTGCGGGGGAGGGGCAACTTACTTCTTTGGGGGAAGCTAACTCCTTTACACATTCTAATGGGACTATTTAGGTGCAGCTTCAATGTTGCAAGCCGGTAACTCTCTCCTTCACGTCTGAAACCACACAGTAAGGGCTGCTGTGAGAGTGAGTGGTCTCCTGCCCCCCAACCCCCTTCCAACCACTCCCCTGAAATGCAAGTACTAACCCCACATCACGATTTCAATTGCCTAAAAATGTACGCATCTGAATGCAGGTGCTGACAGTGAAATGCGTTAGGTTAGTAATTGCAGGGCCTTTACTAACAGGGAAGCCCAGAGGCCTTTCATTTCTGTGTCCTGTTCTGTCCGGCCACGGGTCTGTAGGTCAGCCAGTCAACATAGCCCAAAATGTAAGGGGGGGGGGCAAGAGCACGATCTGCTCGGTGGGGTTCCGCACCTGCTGCAGAAGTGTGTACTGGGCTCAGCCTTTCATCTTTCCACGGCTATGTGAAAGTGACAGCTGCAGTAAACAGCGCCTGGGGCCGGAAGTGACGTAAGGAGGGGCGCCGGGCGACCCCTGGTGGCAGAATAAGGCACCCCTGACACGCCCCTCCCACCCCCTCTCAATGGGATCTTAAACCAGATGTGAGCAGAGGCGGGGCAGGAGGATGAGAGGCTGTGAAAGGACACACTGATTACCAAGGGGTGGGTGAAGCAGTGGCATGGAAAGGGCGGGGGGGGGGGGGCTCTTTCTGGGCCGATACAAGCTGTGGCGGTTTTGTGTGGGTTGGTCTGGCGGAATTCTGGGAAGAGAAGGGGGGTGTTTTGGAGAGACGTGTCAGTGATGGAAAGGATGGCGGGGGTCATGCGGGGGGAGTAATGCAAGTGATTTATGATGTAAGTGTTTTTGTGTAGCGCCTCTCTGCCACTTCTATTGGCTTTAATGCACTGGGCTCTAAGAAAAAAGGGTGTCGCTAGTGGGGCAGTGGGGGGGGGTGGGGGTAGATGGGAAACCTGAGATGTTGAAGGGTGCAGGTTGTAAGGTGGCAAGAGAGGTAGAAGGGAGACGGGTGGTTGGAGGATGGGGTAGGTAGGGCACAGAAAGGCAAAATAACCCGAACCCCTCCTCTCCCAGCACTGGTCTCTCGCAGACTAGGCCCACCTTCCCATCTCAGAATGCCACTCTCAAGATCTCTCTCCCATTATCGCCCTCTCTCTCTCTCCCTCTGTCCCCGTTATATCTCTCTCACTATCTCTCTCTAATCCAGTATCTCTCGCTCGTTATCTCTCTCTCTCCCTCTGTCCCCGTTATATCTCTCTCACTATCTCTCTCTAACCCAGTATCTCTCGCTCGTTATCTCTCTCTCTCCCGTTTTATCGGTCTCTCTCTTTATTTCTCTTTCCCTCTCTCTCTCTCTCTCCTTTTCACTCTCCCTCTCTCTTTCTCGCTCTCCCTCTCCCCTTTCTTTCTCTCTCTCCCCTCTCATTCTCTGTCTCTCTCTTTCTCTCTCTTGTTATTGCTCTCTCTCCGTACTCTCTCCCTCCCTCTCTTTCTCTCTCTCTCCCCTCCTCTTTCTCTTTCTCTCTCTCTTTCTCGCTCTCTCTCTTTCATTCTCTATCTGTCTTTCTTACTATCTCTCTCTTTCTCTCTCTCTCTCCGCTCTCCCTCTCTCGTTATTACTCTCTCCCCACTTCTCTTTCTCTCTCTCCTCTTTCTCATTAATTCGCTCTCTCTTTCTCTCCCACTTCTCTTTCTCTTCATCTCTCTCTTTCTCTCTTCATCTGCCGCTCTCTTTCTCTCTCTCCCTCTCCCTCTCTCGTTATCACTCTCTCCCCACTTCTCTCTCTCTCTCTCTCTCTCTCCTCTTTCTCTCTCTAATTCTCTCTCTCTTGCTCTCCTCCTCTCTCTCTCTTTCACTCTCTTTCTCGCTCTCCCTCTCGCTGGAATAGATACATTGTACCCCACGTGCACGAAAGCAAGCGCCCTCAGATGGGAAGAGGAGAGGAAGTGGCGCCTTGAAGCCCGCTCATGACCATAAGCTGCACGCTGAGGCTTATGGGAAGAAAGAAAGGGCTGCTTACACTGGAGGCCTGCAGGGGTCCGTTTCGCCTTCCTTAGCATGCTGGTTAGCAGCCCGAGAGATTCCCACCCCTCACTGTACCTTGCTCAGAGGCCTGCTCAGGTTTGGCTGTTAGGGTAATCGCCCATTGGGGCTCGCGTCAGGTGTTTTTCAGGCATTAGCCAGGAAGTCGGGGCAGGGGAGGTACCAGTTTGGCCTGTTGCTGCATGCACTGTGTGAGAGAAGATTAGGGCTTGTGGGGGACAGTCAGCAGGGTAGTCCTCTGGGATGAAATGAGGAGCCGAGAAGCTAGAAGCTGGAGCAGAAGCTTGGAACACCTCTGCTGGGGATTGCAGGGGATGTGGCGGTTGCAGGCATAGCAGTAAGAGAAAGGGTGCTTGGGTGGGGGGTATGAGAATTGACAGTCCAATGAGAATACAAGTTCGAATTTGCGGTCTCTCTTGCCTCTTGTAGGAGAGTAAGGGCCTCGGCCCAAGTTGCCTAAATGAAAGTGGCGGGGATCTGAGGGCGTTGATGCCGGGTAGGGATGTTGCCATGCTCCATCCTAGCGATGCCCGGGGTCCAAAATCTGTCCATTGTCTAAAATGGCATCAGATCATGAAAAGCCCCCGACAGCTCGAATCTTGAACACAAGCAAGGGCCACTGGTGACATAATGACAATGGCCCCCACTTCTACACTGCAGGATGGGGTGTGTGGGGCGGGGGGGGTGCAGAGTAAAGGTGCTGTGGAAATACACGTTTCAAGGAGGGGGCAGGTGAGGAATGAGAGGTGGGAAAAAGCAGCAGTGGGCAAGAGAGGTGCTGGTGGAAAGAGGTGCCTCTGAGTGGGGGCAAACCAGGAGAGAGGTGCAGAGTCAGGTGCAAGAGAAAATGCCCCACACCGCACAACGGCAGAGGTGCCCTCAACTTTTGGCATTTTTAGGTCACGTGTTCTTGGCTAAACGAACCATGCTGCCATTTAAAAATCCCAACCCCTGCATGCAAGCCTCGCTTCCCCTTGACCCGTGCTGACCAGCTGAAATTCTGCCCACCCTGCGAGTACCCCCTCCGGCCCGGGCTTGAACCCTTGCTTGGTGGCAGTCTTACCAATAACGTGTTCTGCTACCCTTCATTCTCTGCCTTCACCTCCAAGAGGCTAGACTCCAGCAGCGCCCTCTTTCATGGCCTCAGCACCTGCGCCATGACGTCAGAGCTAGCAAAATGGCGCCACTGCCTCCTCACGAGACTCTGGAAATGTGGGCACAGCCCCCCTGCTCCCACTGCTCTTCACTGGCTCCCAGTGGGCCAAAATGATATATGATTGGTTCGTGCTATCTTGCTTCCAAGGCGAGCACGTTGCCCCTGAGCTATCCTTCAAAGCCTATGGGTTATATCTGGTACCTCCCCCTTCCTCACCAGCCACCTCCCTACCCTACCACACTCCTTTCTTCCTCCGCTTAGGTACTAAAAGGAATACATATTATTCACAGTGTTGGGAATCTCCGCTTTGCAGCTTTGCACCGCAGGAAGCTGTTCCTACTGGAATGTTCCTAAAGTAACCCACAGGTTACATTGGCACCCGCTGAAATATTCCCATTGGCTGCAGGTGTGGGCGCCTATAATATTCTCTGAATGCGACCAGGAGCAGGAGAGACCCCCGTTACAGGTGGGGAAAGGTCCGCCTGTGTGTGCTAAAGAGAGACAGCCCATAATACTCTTCCCAGCCAGAGTAGTGGCAGCTGGAGTTAGAAGGATGGGACACAGGGTCAGGACCCACCAGACATCCCATAATACTCTTCCCAGCCAGAGCAGAGGCATCTGGAGTTAGAAGGATGGGACGTAGGGTCAGGGCCCACCAGACATCCCATAATATTCTACCCATCCAGAGTAGAGGCAGTTGGAGTTTGAAGGATGGGACGCTGGGCCAGGACCCACCAGACATCCCATAATATTCTTCCCAGAGTAGAGTCAGTTGGAGTTAGAAGGTTGGGACGCTGGACCAGGACCCACCAGACATCCCATAATTTTCTTCACAGCCAGAGTAGAGGCATCTGGAATTAGAAGGATGGGACGCGGGGTCAGGGCCCACCAGACATCCCATAATATTCTTCCCATCCAGCGTAGATGCAGTTGACGTTAGAAGGTTGGGACGCTGGGCCAGGACCCACCAGACATCCCATAATATTCTTCCCAGAGTAGAGTCAGTTGGAGTTAGAAGGATGGGACGCAGGGTCAGGACCCACCAGACATCCCATAATATTCTACCCATCCAGAGTAGAAGCAGTTGGAGTTTGAAGGATGGGACGCGGGGTCAGGGCCCACCAGACATCCCATAATATTCTTCCCAGAGTAGAGGCAGTTAGAGTTAGAAGGATGGGACGTAGGGTCAGGGCCCACCAGACATCCCATAATATTCTACCCATCCAGAGTAGAGGCAGTTGGAGTTTGAAGGATGGGACGCGGGGTCAGGGCCCACCAGACATCCCATAATATTCTTCCCATCCAGCGTAGATGCAGTTGACGTTAGAAGGTTGGGACGCTGGGCCAGGACCCACCAGACATCCCATAATATTCTTCCCAGAGTAGAGGCAGTTGGAGTTAGAAGGTTGGGATGCTGGGCCAGGAGCCACCAGACATCTAATAATATTCTTCCCAGAGTAGAGGCAGTTGGAGGTAGAAGGTTAGGACGCTGGGCCAGGACCCACCAGACATCCCATAATATTCTTCCCAGAGTAGAGGCAGTTGGAGTTAGAAGGTTGGAACGCTGGGCCAGGACCCACTAGACATCCCATAATATTCTTCCCAGAGTAGAGGCAGTTGGAGTTAGAAAGTTGGGACAGTGGGCCAGGACCCACCAGGCATCCCATAATATTCTTCCCAGAGTAGAGTCAGTTGGAGTTAGAAGGTTGGGACGCTGGTCCAGGACCCAACAGACATCCCCTAATATTCTTCCCAGAGTAGAGGCAGTTGGAGTTAGAAGGTTGGGACGCTGGGCCAGAACCCACCAGACATCCCATAATATTCTTAACAGAGTAGAGGCAGTTGGAGTTAGAAGGTTGGGACGCTGGGCCAGGACCCACCAGACATCCCATAATACTCTTCCCAGCCAGAGTAGAGGCAGCTGGAGTTAGAAGGATGGGACGCAGGGTCAGGGCCCACCAGACATCCCCTAATATTCTTCCCAGAGTAGAGGCAGTTGGAGTTAGAAGGATGGGACGCAGGGTCGGGGCCCATCAGACATCCCATAATATTCTTCCCATCCAGCATAGATGCAGTTGACGTTAGAAGGTTGGGATGCTGGGCCAGGACCCACCAGACATCCCATAATATTCTTCCCAGAGTAGAGGCAGTTGGAGATAGAAGGTTGGGATGCTGGACCAGGACCCACCAGACATCCCATAATATTCTTCCCAGAGTAGAGGCAGTTGGAGTTAGAAGGTTGGGACGCTGGGCCAGGACCCACCAGACATCCCATAATACTCTTCCCAGCCAGAGTAGAGGCAGCTGGAGTTAGAAGGATGGGACGCAGGGTCAGGGCCCACCAGACATCCCATAATATTCTACCCATCAAGAGTAGATACAGTTGACGTTAGAAGGTTGGGACGTTGGGCCAGGACCCACCAGACATCCCCTAATATTCTTCCCAGAGTAGAGTCAGCTGGATTTAGAAGGATGGGACAGGGGTCAGGGCCCACCAGACATCCCATAATATTCTACCCCTCAAGAGTAGATACAGTTGACGTTAGAAGGTTGGGACGTTGGGCCAGGACCCACCAGACATCCCCTAATATTCTTCCCAGAGTAGAGGCAGCTGGATTTAGAAGGATGGGACAGGGGTCAGGGCCCACCAGACATCCCCTAATATTCTTCCCAGAGTAGAGGCAGTTGGAGTTAGAAGGATGGGACGCAGGGTCGGGGCCCATCAGACATCCCATAATATTCTTCCCATCCAGCATAGATGCAGTTGACGTTAGAAGGTTGGGATGCTGGGCCAGGACCCACCAGACATCCCATAATATTCTTCCCAGAGTAGAGGCAGTTGGAGTTAGAAGGTTGGGACGCTGGGCCAGGACCCACCCGACATCCCATAATATTCTTCGCAGAGTAGAGGCAGTTGGAGTTAGAAGGTTGGTACGCTGGACCAGGACCCACCAGACATCCCATAATATTCTTCCCAGAGTAGAGGCAGTTGGAGTTAGAAGGATGGGACACAGGGTCAGGGCCCAGCAGACATCCCATAATGCTCTTCCCAGCCAGAGTAGAGGCAGTTGGAGTTAGAAGGTTGGGACGCTGGGCCAGGACCCACCAGACATCCCCTAATATTCTTCCCAGAGTAGAGGCAGCTGGAATTAGAAGCATGGGACGCAGGGTCAGGGCCCACCAGACACCATCCCATAATATTCTGCTCATCCTGAGTAGGGGCAGCTGGAGTTAGAAGGATGGGACGTAGGGTCAGAGCCCACCAGACATCCCATAATATTCTTCCCAGAGTAGAGGCAGTTGTGGGCCAGGACCCACCAACCATCCCATAATATTCTTCCAAGAGTAGAGACAGTTGGAGTTTGAAGGATGGATGGAGGGTCAGGGCCCACCACACATCCCATAATATTATTCCCATCCAGAGTAGAGGCAGTTGGAGTTAGAAGGATGGATGGAGGGTCAGGGCCCACCAGACATCCCATCATATTTTCTTCCCAGCCAGAGTAGAGGCAGTTGGAGTTAGAAGGATGGGACGTAGGGTCAGAGCCCACCAGACATCCCATAATATTCTTCCCAGAGTAGAGGCAGTTGGAGTTTGAAGGATGGATGGAGGGTCAGGGCCCACCAGACATCCCATCATATTTTCTTCCCAGCCAGAGTAGAGGCAGTTGGAGTTAGAAGGATGGGACGTAGGGTCAGAGCCCACCAGACATCCCATAATATTCTTCCCAGAGTAGAGGCAGTTGGAGTTTGAAGGATGGGATGCTGGGTCAGGAGCCACCAGACATCCCATAATATTCTTCCCAGAGTAGAGGCAGTTGGAGTTTGAAGGATGGATGGAGGGTCAGGGCCCACCAGACATCCCATCATATTTTCCTCCCAGCCAGAGTAGAGGCAGTTGGAGTTAGAAGGATGGGACGTAGGGTCAGAGCCCACCAGACATCCCATAATATTCTTCCTAGAGTAGAGGCAGTTGGAGTTTGAAGGATGGGATGCTGGGCCAGGAGCCACCAGACATCCCATAATATTCTTCCCAGAGTAGAGGCAGTTGGAGTTTGAAGGATGGATGGAGGGTCAGGGCCCACCAGACATCCCATCATATTTTTTTCCCAGCCAGAGTAGAGGCAGTTGGATTTAGAAGAAGACCATGCAGGGAGTTGGTACACTAGCCATCCTATAATATTCTCCCCAGCTAAAATAGAGGCAGTTAAGGTTAGATAGATGGGGTGGAGGGTCAGGGTACAGGGCCAAGGAAGTTGGAATAATAATAATAATAATTTAGCATTTATATAGTGCTATGAACCCTAAGGTATCTGAGCGCTGCTTATTATTACCCATGGTGTGTGGTGCTCATTTATTGACCTCGAAAGGATGAAAGGCTGAGTTTGACCCTGCCAGGAATCGAACCTGCGCCAGCAGGCTCTGCACAGATGTCAATACTAGCGCTCTACTCTCTGTGCTATCGGACCAGCTAGGTCTGATAGCAGGGTCAGGGCCCACCAGACATCATTATTCTGGAGCGTCACACACCAGAGTGTAGGAACCTGATTGAGCCCTGAGATGATAGGTGGTGCAGGGATGATGTCTTTCCGCTGCACACTCCTTCCTTTACACATTGCGCGGCCTACAGCCAGTAGTGAAGTTCCCCCTGGGACTGCAGAAGCTGCAAGTTTATCAGAAGCATTGTGGTCCTTCCAGGATGGAGGTCCTTCTGATCAGAGCCAGCCTTAGGGCAGGGCGGGCCGTGCCACTGCCCGGGGTGCCATTAGCCCTCCGCCACACCAGCTCGAGGGGGGGGTCTTTCAAGGGCTCCCCCAAGCTATCTATCTTAGTGAGATAGTGAGAGATGGCGTGGCAGCTGCCCTTTTGTTATTAAATGCGCCTACGACAGTCGGATGCATTTAATAACAGTCAGGTGCTTATGCAAGAGCATCAGCACCCTATTGAGATCATTAGCTTGCAAATCCGATGTGAGAGCGAGGTGGTTTTCATTATAATAGGGCGCTCATTCCAGTGATTAACTCCTTGCTCAGGCGCAGGATCTGGAGAGTTAAGCTCAATGACAGAGGCGCAGAATCAGCCTGTCCAGGAAAACGCCTTTATATTGTACCATCCTGCCTGCATGCCTTGAGCCGCATGGAAAGAGTGTCGACTGGAGGTGCCAGCCTGAATCCATTTAGCATGGCCCCTTTTGCGCTTCTAGTGTCCATACTGATGCCTGTATTCTGTCCCTGGCCAAGGAGCTGCCTCTCTGTCCAGAGGCCTACATCAGTGAGCCTCCTGTGTAAAACCAGATAGTATGGAGAAGCCTGGTTTGTTATCATTAGAGAATCATTGCCGATTATTAGAGAATCATTGCCCATTTAGGGATCCAGCTATCCATCATTCATTCTGATTAGTACTGATTAGTAGTGACACGAAGTAGTGACATCATTAGACTAGCCACTTTGTATGCATTTGCAATTTGCTATAGAATGAGGCCTGTTATATTTGAAGTGCCATGTAGAGACACATGTTATATGTATTATGTATGCATTGTAGAGAGACACGCATGAGTGTGCACTTAGAGTATGCATTGCGTCTGCATTATAAATAGCACTGGGGTTTGCGAGTGAAAGACTAAGCACTAGAGAAAGCATGAGGCCTATAGCATTTTGAAGCCATCCTAAATGAGACAGAAGAGAAGTGCCACGGATTGCGAAAGTTATGAGTTACAGTGTACGAAGAATGCATAAACAGTTTCTTAGCAAAGATTAGACGTGACTTTTGCCTTAGTAGCGATACGGAGAAGGGCATGGCATTATCAGCCTAGGCTGGTGTTCGCATGCAGGAAGGCTGGGGGCAGGCAGCAGCAGAGAGCGAGAGGAGCCTTGCACGGAGAGACATGCAAGAAGAGAGGGATTTCAATGAAGTGAATGGAGAAATATGAGGAGATGGTAGGATGGTGAACGCAGACAGAAGAAGGCCATGGCATAGATATGGTATAGATATGATGAGAAATGTCACGATAACAAGAACACGCAGTGATTGAACAAGTACACGCAATGCATCAAAGACTTTTGGGCACTGCTCAGATTTAGAAATGCTGACAGATAGACAGAGAGGCATTTTAGCTTAGAGAGACATGTAACCATGGATATGTATTTATGTCATTGAACAGTATAATGAGAGGTGAGGCTTTGGGAGTTGGTAGTTCTAGTTGGAGATGTAGTTCTGAGATCGAGGGAGCTGCTCTCTGAGATGGAAGCGAGATGTTTGGCGGTGGCATAGGAGAGAATTTTGGATGACTCTGAGAGAGGATGAATTGGAGAAGCATTCTGATGAGAGCTAATAGAGATTGATCTGGCAGGGAGGTTGACAGTGAGAGGCCAAGGAGAGGCCCAGACTGACCGGTTGGTTGCAGAGTTAGCTGGAGAGGAGAGACAGAGCAACACAGAGCAAGAGGGGAGTATTGAGAATAAGACACGTGCATGGGGAATTAGGACAGACACTCGCACAGAGCTTTGGCTGACATGATAGATGGGGTATTCAGACAGGGATTGTCTTAGAGAGAGTGTGTGAAGTATGGTGTGGATTGGAGAGGAATGGTGTGGATTGGAGTTGCTATTAGATTGCTTGCATTAGAAGCATGTAAGGCTTATAGTTATTGCATTGCAGTGTAGATTTGCACCAAAAGCATAAAAGGTGCAAATTCGAGATTTGCATTATAGTAGTGTTTGCATCATGCATTGCTGTGTATGAATAAAAGTGTTTCTATTGTTGAATCGATTCATGTGTTTTCTTTGTGTCTTATGTCAGTGTGTCCATAGCATAGTAACTTAGGAGTAATTTAGGAGTAACACAGTGCACAAAGGCCGTGAGATACAAGAGAAGGGGGGGCATAGTGATCCATAGTCCCCCCCAAGGTAGATTTGTCTGGGCATGACACCTGGTCTTCGCTGCCTTTTGTGGGTAGTCATGCAGCACCAAGAAGATCGGCCAGCAAGCGCTTTAAAGGGTGGGTGTGACTTCCTGTATGCTGGTAGCATCTCCCATAGAACCCTGTCCTCAGGCAATCTTCAGACTCCCACTGCATAGCCCCTAGAAGCCCACTGATCCCCTGAATTCACTGGCACTGGGTGATGACTGGGGCGCAACCGGGGGCTCCTGGCACGATATGAACTATTTCAACACCCTGAACAGAACCGGAAGTCCTCCAGGGCCGATTTCATGTGTAGGCCATGAACCACGTAGGCCAGGGCTCTCTGCAACCTGTGGCTCTCCAGAGGTTTTGACTTATACTCCTGTGATCCCCCAAAGGTCATTATGTTGTACGGGGATGACTGAACAGGCTCTGAGGGCCCATTTCAACACGATGGTTGGGGGCCCCCTTTGCTCAGAGGGGAGAACAAAGTCTGGAGCCAGCCATGGAGACAAGGGGGTTAACAGCCGAAGATTATCACAAGATGGCCGGCCAGCCAGCAGGGAGATGAAACGCTAAACGTCACCTGAAAAGGAACCCAGCATTTCGGTGGGTGGGACCAGACTGATATGCAAATGGATATTTCTCCTCTGTGAAAGGTACAGTGAGCTAAAACCTGGTTGTCAGAAGGGGCTAATGTAGAGAAAAGAAGTATCATAGAGGCACGAGGCGACACCCTGAAGGGCTCCAACAAATCCAGCTTGTAATGCACACTCTGCAAAGCGCACATTTTAAAGTCCAGAATGAAAGGCAAAGATTGCTTTGTCATAAAACTGCCAACATTGGGGCAGTTACTGGATGCCCCCCTAGAGGCCCACAGCCCATTTCAACATAAATGGTTGAAAGGTCTGCAGTCCAGGAGTGGTGTGCCGCCAATGACTTCTGCCTTAACGCTATTAAGACAGAGATCCTCCTCATCAGCATACCTGCAATTCCTTTCCTGTCTCTCTCTGGCTGGCCTCCCTAGGCCCTCTTCCTACTCCCACCTGTGAGGCTAAGAACCTCCGGGTCATCTTCGACTCCACACTTTCCTTTTCTCCTCACATTTCTGACGTCTCTAAGAAGTCAAACTACCAGCTGCACCTCCTCAGAGGTATTCTTACTTACCTCTCCTTGCCTAAGAAGCTCTATGTCTCCAGAGACTCAGGTTCTCTCTAGGCTGGACTACTGCAACATCCTCTTTCTAAATCTGCCTGCTTCTACTCTCTGCCTTCTGCAACTCATCCAGAACAGGACTGCGAGACTTGCCCTTGGGCACAAACCCAGGGGTAGCATCTCTCCAGCACTGAAATCTCTGCACTGGCTCCCAGTGGCTGCAAGGATTAAGTTCAAGATCCTGTGCATTGTCCATAACTCTCCCTTTGGAAATACCTTCCTACTTGAGCTCTTCGCTCCTCCACCTCCAACTCCCTCAGGGTCAGTCGCTTCTCCAAGCAACAAGTTGGTGGTAGAGCTCTTTCTTCAGCAGGGACTTCCCTCTGGAACAGCCTCCCTGCCTCCCTGGAACTTGAGGAGAAGCATTACCGTTTCCGGAAGCGCCTCAAGACCATCCTCTTTGCTTCTGCCTTCTCTCTTCCTCTCACCTGTTGATTTCTGTCTGCTATTGCAAATGGGCACCCGGATACCCTCTGAAAACGGGCCCAGGTCCTTGCCCGCCCAGTTGCACACCTGAACTGCCTCCTGGCAACCCCTGCACTTGGGTCTGTATCTGCAACCCTACAGTCCCCCTACCAGCATTTATTGACAGCTGTTGCCCGCGCTTAACTCTTGCACTCGCCACCTGCTGGCCGTACTACCTGTTGTTGTTTTTTATCACATGTTCAGCACTTTCCACTCCTCATCTTCCCCTGGCACTTTCCCCTCGCCCCTCCCCTGCACTTGCACAATCTCAATGTCACTGGGCCTAGTAAGATTGTTGTCTTGTCTTCCCTTGTATCGCTCCCTGGCCTCGTCTCACCTTGAAACACTTATGTGTAGGCGCGCTATAAATAAAATATCATAGATCATATCAAAGGACCTGACGCCATCCCTCATGTTATAAAGGTCTGATGGGAGTTGTAGTCCAAAACATTTGGCGAGCCAAAGATTGCATAGCTCAGACACAGATCAACATCGACTCCAATCCTGTTTGTGCAGCTGCATTTTCGGTCTCTGACTCACGTACGCCATTTGGGGGCAATAGTTTTCTACGGATGAAGAGAAATTAGCAAAGTTTATGACCTTATCTCTTTCTAGGAAAACACTTCTCTCTGGATATTGTTGGTTTATTGACTGTGGTAGTTATGTATTGACTGTGGTATTGCTGTTCTGCAATAGATCACCCGTGCAATGGTGTGGGAGCACTTCTCCTATTAGATCTGTTGGCAGCCCTCGACACGGGGGTTCATTCCACTCAGATCACCCGGTGTCGGACGCTGTCCTGGGCGTCCAAGTTCTTAAATGGTTCTCTGCCTTTCTCGTTGATCAGTGCTAGTCAGTTTCTCTCCCGCCCTTCTGTTCCAAATCTGTGCTTTTGTCTTGCGGGGTTCCTCAGGCATCCGCTCTCTCGCCTATTTTGTTCAATATTTATATTCAATCCCTTCTTCTTCTTATTCAATGACATGGCTTTAGGTATTACTCCTATGTCAACGACATGCAGATCCTGGTTCGCCTGGATCTCTCCCGCCCTGACACCGCGTCTCGGCTTAGGAGGTGCCTGGAGGATTTAGGTGCCTAGATGTCTCTCAATTGCCGTAAACTCAATGGCAACAAAACAAAGGTTCTGATTGTTGGCACGACCAGTCCTCTGTCATTCTGGACCCTGACTTCTGGCCTGTGTCCTTGGGCACTTTCCCCCTGCCAGCTCTCTCGGTTAAGAACCTGGGAGTGAAGTTAATCACTCTCTATCGATGGCAGATCAGGTGGCCATGGTCTGCAAATCGGGCCATTTCAAACTGCACATCTTGCGGAAGGTCCTCCCTTTCATTCCATCTCAATGTCATGCCGCTGTAGTAGCGGCCCTTGTTCTTAGCATGGCCAACTACTGCAATTCACTGTATTTTGGTCAGCCGTGATACCTGATTAATCAGATCCAGATGCTCCAGAATGCGGCGGCTAGAGTAATCTTGCGATCCCCAATTCCAGCACACATCCCACTGCTTCTTAGACAACACTATTGGCTTCCGATAGAGAAGGGGATTCTATTAGAATCATTGTGTATTGTTCATCGAACCTTCTATAAACTGGGGGTGGAATATTTACAGGACAAAAAGTTGCCCATTATATGCCTGCTCGTCACCTCTGCTCCCAGTCTGCCCTTCTGCTGTCCGTTCCCTGTGTACGCCTGTCACAGAGTGGGGGCCGCGCCTTCTGGAATGACTTACCCTGGGCTCTCCGAGCAACTGCTGACAATCTTGCCTTATGGCGGTCCCTGAAAACCCTTCTGTTTTAGGTCTTTCCTCCTTAGTACCGTCTCACCTGGGCCTCTTAGCGCCAAGATGCCTTCGGGCGTATGTGTAAATATATTTAACATAACATAACATCCAAACTACTTCCTGTAGAACGTGGCCTATCGCGCCACCACCAGTACCAAGAGGGAACTCGAACCAGGGTCAGGGTCCTCGCTTGTCTCTCTAGTGGTGTTACTGCAACCAATGGATCGTCAGGAACTCGGGTCTCCACGCCCTGGGGTGGTCTGTATTGAACCGCGAAGCTTTGACAGGCAGGTGTGTCAGGAGGAGAGGATCCAAACAGAAGAGGCCTCATGTTATGTTATGGAAACTTGTACAGCGATAGGTTCACCTGGAGGTCTCCTGGCGCTGGTTCCAAAGAAGAAAGTGAGGAAAGACTAGAAAGCAGACAGAAGACATTTGAGCGAGCAGAGGAAGGCATAGAGAGCCAAGGTGGAACGGAAGCTTGTTTCGTTCTTGGGCAGCAAGCAAAGAAAAAGACCCCCGCCAATTCGAGAGTGGCAGACTTTGGAGACTGAAGCTCAGAGGAGCAGAGCATCCTGGATGTGGGTAAGGGGGCAAGAATGCTGGGCTGGTTTGATAGAAGCATCTGTGGGCTACACCTGCAGCCTTGAGTCTCGAGCAGATGGGGGGCCAGTGGAGGGAGCGAGGAGTTGGAGTGACGTTGGTGGGGACACTCAGTGCTGTTGGCAGGTCACTCTGGCTGCCACATTCTGGATCAGCGGTAGACAATGGGGTTTATAGGCAGGGAGACCAAGATAAAGCGAGCTGTAACAATGTAGCCGAGATTGCATGAATGCGGTGACTGGGCTGCTTTGTATTGGGGGCGGGGGGGGGTGAGGAAGGGAGGGCTCTGACTCTGGGTTGAAAGTGGGGTGAAGCAACATTGCTGATTTGTGGGGATGAAGCGAGGTGGTCATCACGTTATAATCCTAGACTGTTAACTGTGGGCACAGATGTGGGGCACGCTGAAACAGGGGGAGTCCACATGAGAGTGGAGCACAGAGCAGCGCCCCCCCCCCATGCCCATGACCTCATCAGCACTGTGTTTCACGGAGCTCTTGCGCACCCCGCATGATGGGTGGAAGGCTGGCGTCATGGGTGAGGTGAAGCGGTGGCTGAGCGTCGCCTGCACAGGTTGAGAATGGACAGTCATGAGCTGGCACGAGGGGTGCAAGGGAACCAAGAGCTGGAGATGGCATGACGTGCGGAAGTCTGCCCTGAATGAGGGGAGGAAGCAAAAGGCGTGAGCAGAGGGTAGGAATTTCAGTGCAGAGCAGGGCAATCTGGAGGGCAGCCGAGAGAGGGGGCTGGGCCCGAGGCAGCGTGGAAGGGGGGTGTCGGAGGGAAACCCTCTTCTCAGGGAACTGGCATTTTATACCGCCTCAACGTTCCCTCTGCTGAGACTGGGCACCCCGATGCAAGTGCAATCACCCCCCACACTGACCCCCCCCAACCCCCCAAACACCATTATATAATGCACTCAGCCTGACTCCATCCACTGCAGCACACACTCCCTTGTGAGTGCAGCTCTGCCGCTGCCCCACTATAACGATGTCAGTCTCAGGTAAGTTCCCTGTCACCATGGCCCACATTGTGAGTACGCCACTCAACTACACGCGTGCTCCTCTCTTGTGAGTAATGCCATCTTGTGTGACTATACTCTTACCCTCTAAGTACACCCCTCCACCCCGAGCATGCACCTCCCCAATGAGTACCCCAAGAGCCTCGACTGTGAACACACACCATCCCTGTGATTATGCCTCTCTCCTGTCAGTTTGACTCTTTCCTGTGAGTATGCCTCTCCCCTTTGTGTGTGAACCCTCCCTGTGAGTGTGCCCCTTTGCTTTCTATATGGCCCCTCCCCGTGAGTGTGCCCCTTTGTTTTCTGTATGACCCCTCCCTGTGAGTGTGCCCCTTTGCTTTCTGTAGGGCCCCTCCCCGTGAGTGTGCCCCTTTGATATCTGTATGACCCCTCCCTGTCAGTGTGCCCCTTTGCTTTCTGTATGACTGTGCCCCATGGGGGCTCCCCTTACCTTGAGCGGGACAGGCAAGCTCTACCCTCTCGTGCGCCAGTTTCTCCATCAGGACATCGGCGCCATCTTGGAAGGAGGGGGGCTCTGAAAACAGGAAGAATATTAGGCAGTTTAGAAGTCCAACCTGCTGTCTGTTCATGCTGTGTGTTGAACCTCACCACTCGTATAGTGGTGCCCACCTCCCCTCCATCGTTTGCCCCCAGTGATCACATCTTACCATTCATCCGCCTGTCCCTGGAAGGTCTCACTGCGTCTGTCCATCTGAACCCTGTATGTCACTGACCCCCACTTCCGCTCCAGTCCACTCAAGACAATCGCTCGTCTCCATCCATGCTGCTGGCCAGACTCACACTCCTCTTCACTCCTTGCTGCCGGCGAGACTCACGCTCCTCTTCACTCCTTGCTGCCGGCGAGACTCACGCTCCTCTTCACTCCTTGCTGCTGGCGAGACTCACGCTCCTCTTCACTCCTTGCTGCCGGCGAGACTCACACTCCTCTTCACTCCTTGCTGCTGGCGAGACTCACGCTCCTCTTCACTCCTTGCTGCCGGCGAGACTCACACTCTTCTTCACTCCTTGCTGCTGGCGAGACTCACGCTCCTCTTCACTCCTTGCTGCCGGCGAGACTCACGGTCCTCTTCACTCCTTGCTGCTGGCGAGACTCACACTCCTCTTCACTCCTTGCTTCCTAAAATGACTCTGTTTCCAGTCTCACTAATGGCTTGGACACAGCTAGGTCCAGTTACTAACTGGCCTCTTCAGGTCTCTGGGCTCAAAGCACTTCTAACTCTCCACTACCCCTCAAGCCACACCTCTCCTCCAAGATAAGAGACACTCCAACTTCCCTTCTTTCTCTCTCTCTCTCTCTCTCTCTCTCTCTCCATCCTTCACAGCACCCTTCATCCCTACCGAATCTTCTCTTCTCCCCACTCCCTGGGCGACCCCCCTTCCTGAGCTCCTTTATATCCCATTGCACCACAATGAAGGAACTTGCACCTTTCCCTGCTCCTAGCTGGCCACCGTCTTTACCCTCACTCTTATGGCTGGGAACTTCTCTGCCATCTTCCAAGTAGCACCCATTGCACCCATCCGGGGGCTGCAAGGATCAAGTTCAAGACCCTTTGCCTTGTCCACAAGGCTTTCATGGGCTGGGCCCACACTACATCCAACGCTCTCTTCCAAAATACCTTCCTTCTGGAGCCCTTCGCTCAGCTACCTCCAACTCTCTAAGGGTCAGACGCTTCTCCAGGAAGAGAGTGGGGGGGTAGATCTCTCTCCTCTGCAGGTGCATCCCTCTGGAATGGCCTCCCTGCCCCTCTCAAACTTGAGCCAGACCACCTGAAGTTCCAGAAGCAGCTCAAAACGTTCCTCTTCTCTTCTGCTTTCTCTCTCTCCCTCCCCTGCTGACCTACCTGACCTACCTGTTTTCTGTACCGACTGGTTGCTTAGCTACCCCTGTTTGCTGTACCGACTGGTTGCTTAGCTACGCTCAGAGTTTAACTGGGTACCAGGCTCTTTCTTGATCAGTCACCCTTGCACTGCCTCCAGGCCAACCACGCACTTAGGGGCTGTAACTGGAACCCTACAGTCCCTTGTTCTCCTTGCACTACCAAGAGCCGCGCTGCCCTGGCGGCACTTACTGCGAGCATTGCTACCCTGTTTTCCCCTCCCCTCTCCCTTGCACTTCCCCCCTCCCTTCCCCCTTGCACTTCTCGTTCTCGCACTTGCACGATCTGAATGACACAAGGCCTAGTAAGATCGTTTGTCTTGTCCTCCCTCTGTCTTTCCTTCCTTGTCTTTTTGCGCCTAGAAACACTTGTGTACAGGCGCGTTATAAATGACTTATTATATCATATCCTAAGAAAGACCACTGCTGTCCCCAATGACCCTGCCAACTCCGGGGCCTCTCTTCTTCCACACGAACCCCCGGATCTGCAAATGGACCCCCACCCACCTGGAGGGCAACGCACTTTGAAAATGCCCTCATTTCAGGTTCAGGAGCAGGCCCTCCACGGAAAGAAGACTCCTCGCCTCCATTCCTTCTGAGTCCTAGCTGTCCACAGTTCTGCACATGCCTCGCTCGTATTCCACGTGTCCAGCCATTCCTGTGGAGCACAAGCACCCCCCATCCCGGCCCTCTGCCAGAGGGGGCCCCACAAGGCTCTGTGGATGGATCACTCACTGCTCGTTTCCCTCTGCACCGCTTTTCTTGGTAATCTCGTCTCTTCTTGCAGATGGCTCTCAGACTTTCTTCTCCTTGACCTTTGAACCATCCACCAGGATGTCTAACAGTTGGACCACGATCCACCAATCGATGGCTGTTATTAAGGGCCAGTGCAGGTGCAAACGTCGCTTCTCACGTGCAAGGTTTTACCAGAGCAGAGTTTTTGAATTGCTTTTGAAACAGAAACCGACCTGCTCCGAGTGGCAATCAGCCTTGCGTGCTGTGGCAGCGTCCATTTTGATTGTTGCTGGATGAATTGTTTGCCCTACTGTATTTTGCTCCTTAGGGTGTGAGTTGAGTTTCTCCAACACTAACTCTTAATGCTCGAACACACTATACGCAGACCAACTATGCCACTTGCACACAGCAATTTAAAATTCCTCCCTACAGACATCAAATAATACAACTCTACATTGCAACCAATGTACATAGCACAAGGCCTGCCAATGCACCCTGGCACCACGGGCACAGCAGGCTCCCATCTGAATACAACCAGCCTTATACCCTCAACACAGACCGGCTGCACACATCAACACAGCAGCCAAGCTATCTCGCATTTTACCTCTCTCCCCGGCACTTACCTGACCCACCCCCTCTATCAGATCCACCACAGCACCGAGAGGGCACAGGTGGCAAGGCTGGGAACTACACATTGCCATTAGCATCACTTTGGGGTGCCATGCTGACCTCCCCCAGGATGCTAGTTTGTTGCCTCCTGCCCCTTTGGCAGTGAACTCAAACCCTGCAGCCTCAAGAGGAAGACAGAGCCTCATTAAAATTAAGGAGGTCTGCCCCCTCCGCAGGTACCTCTCTGCCAAACCTCTCCCTCCTTCTCTTGTTCTCTGCAGACCTGATAATTGCTGCAGCCCCCGCTGCCCCCAGGCCTTTCTTCTTCTGTGCCCCTAAAGCTCAGACCTTTGCATTCAAACTCTCCATAACTTTCCCCCGCCCCTGTTCCACCTGTGCCCCCCACCCTGATGCCAGCCACCCTGATGCCAGCTGGCCCCCTGTGAATGTCTCCTTTTTCTCTTTAGATCTATCCAAGTATGTGTCCCCTCTGCCCAGTTCTCTCTATTCCCCCTACTCACCATCCCGCACACTTCCCTCAAATGGCCTGATTGGCCTCCCTCACTCCACCCTCCTTGCGCTGCCTCTGGCTCCCCCACCTTCACCCTTCTTGCTCCCAAACGCTGGAACCCTCCCCTGAAATCAAAGACATCACCACCAATCTAGTATTCAAGCCTGCCCTCAACAAGCACGGCCTTGCCCTTGGATCCACCAATCTAGCAATGAAGCTTACCATTAACAGCACTGTCTCGCCCTTTGAGCCACTAATCTAGCAATCAAGCCTACTTTTAGCAGCACCTCCTCACCTTTGGAGCTACCAATCTAGCATTCAAGTCTGCCCTCAACCAGTAGCTCCTCGCCCTTGGAGCCACCAATCCAGCATTCAAGTCTGCCCTCAACAGCACCTCCTCGCCCTTGGAGCCACCAATCCAGCATTCAAGTCTGCCTTCAAGCAGCACCTCCTCGCCCTTGGTGCCACCAATCCTGCATTCAAGCCTATCCTCAATCAGCACCTCCTCACCCTTGGTGCCACCAATCTAACATTCAGGCCTGCCCTCAACAGCACCTTCTTGCCTTTGGAGCCACCAATCTAGCATTCAAGCCCTTGGAGCCCCAATCTAGCATTCACGCCTGACTCAAACCAGCACCTCCTCGCCCTTGGAGCCGTCAATCTAGCATTCAAGCTTGATTTAACCCAGCACCTCTTCGCCCTTGGAGCCACCAATCTAGATTTCGATCCTGCCCTCAACCAGCACCTCCTCGCACTTGGAGCCATCCTTCTAGCATTCAAGCCTGCCCTCAACAGCACCTCCTCGGCCGTTGGAGCCACCAATCTAGAATTCAAGCCTGCCCTCAAGCAGCACCTCCTCACCCTTGAAGCCACCAATCTAGCATTCAAGCCTCCTCTCAACAACACCTCCGTGCCCATGGAGCCACCAATCTAGCATTCAAGCCTGCCCTCAACAGCACCTCCTCTGCCATTGGAGCCACCAATCTAGAATTCAAGCGTTCCCTCCACCAGCACCTCCTCACCCTTGAAGCCACCAATCTATCACTCAAGCCTGCCCTCAACCAGCATCTCCTCGGCTGTTGGAGCCACCAATCTAGCATTCAAGCCTGCCCTCAACCAACACCTCCTCGCCCTTGGATCCACCAATCTAGAATTCAAGCCTACCCACAACAACACCTCCTCGCCCTTGGAGCCACCAATCTAGCATCAAGCCTGCCCTCACCCAGCACCTCCTCAGCCGTTGGAGCCACCAATCTAGCATTCAAGCCTGCCCTCAACAGCACCTCCTCGGCCGTTGGAGCCACCAATCTAGCATTTAAGCCTGCCCTCAACAGCACCTCCTCAGACGTTGGAGCCACCAATATAGCATTCAAGCTTGCCCTCAACAACACCTCCTCGCCCTTGGAGCCACCAATCTAGCATTCAGGCCTGCCCTCAACAGCACCTCCTTGCCATTGAAGCCACCCATCTATCATTCAAGCCTGCCCTCAACCAGCACCTGCTGGCCTTTGGTGCCACCAATACAGCTTTCAAGCCTTCCCACAAGCAGCACCTCCTCGACCTTGGAGCCACCAATCTAGCATTCAAGTCTGAAGGTCCACCTACACTAGCCCAGCTTGTCATCATCGCCCCTTACCTCTCTCGCCTGCCAGGTGCCCTTCTCACAGCTGCACACAATTGCAAATTAAGTATATTATGAAACTGTTAATGAATCGCCGTGCTCGCTCTAAACATTCTATTGTATTCAGTTATTTATATAGCGCTCTTTCCCCATTTGTATGACCTCAATGCGCTCTGTGACAAGAACGCCTTGGGTGACCACAGTGAATGTGGTGGAGTTTCTAGAGTTTAGATTAGGAGATGCTTGTGAGCATTTCGCCGGTTTAGGGTTTAGGTGGCTGGCTAGGCACCCCAACTGCTAATATGTCCTGGCTGTCCCCCATTGGTGCACCATCGCTATTCTACTGCTATCATAGTCCCTTGAAGCAGGATTGCTCCGCTTACTGTTGCCCCTCTGGTGCAGTATTTGTGTTAAAGCCACTTTGTGACTCGATGCACATGCCTGTAAATACAATGCAAACACTCCATCTCCTGTCATCTCTCACCACCCTCCGACCATCGGTTCCAGGGGGTCCCACCTCCCCTTTATCCTAATGGGTCCCATGTAACTATGCGCTTCCAGGGGGTCCCATCTCCCCATCTCCATCGGTCTCTGGCATGTTTGTGCCCACCCCACAGGGGGCCGCCTACCCTAACCCCAATGACTTCCCAATGTGGTCAAGAGCCAGCACTTACCCAGCACTTCCAGGGTAAACTCGAGCGCGTCCTGTCCAGCGCTGTTGGTGGCGACGCAACGATAGCGCCCTGAGTCCGAGTGCTGAACGTCTTCAGCGCTGATAGAGCCATCGGGGCCAGCCAGGTGTTCATCAGCGCCCACGAACACAGCCACGCCATCTTTGTACCAGCGCAGGGTGGGCATGGGGTCACCCTGTGCCACACAGGGCAGCGCCAGGTTCTGCCCGAGCAGCGCTTTCAGGATCTTCGGCCCAGGGTGCACTCTCGGCGGCACTGAAATGAGAAAAGTGCCAGGGGGGCTGCTGTTAGGCCAGGCATCTCGAAAAGTCGTGCACAGTGGTCTTTCATATACAACGCACTAAAGGCAATGGGTCTGTTTAAGGGCCGGCAGTTTTGGCGGCCACAGCAACTGATGTAGAATAGAAAGGGATTTGGCGAGGATCACACAATTTGTTTAAATAGGAGAACTTGAGATTAGATATCACTGATCTTAATCCCACAGGCTTCACCTTAATAATGTATTCATTGTACAGTGTTTTTATATATAGAGAGAACATGTGTACATACAATTATTATTAACCAAACGAAGTTGGTACTCATGTATCAAGCTCAACAAAATGGCAGGCTGTGTCGGCCTGGATGGGATTTGAACCCGTGCACAGCCGGCCCCCTCTTCGCTGGCCACTCGCATTATGTGGGTGAGCCTATCAGAGCCGCCCCCCAAAGTCCCATCTGAACCTCAGAGCATTGGCCCTACACCTGGGAAAGGGGTGACATGAGTACAGGACCCGTCTGGGCAGTGCAGCAAAGCACGGGGGCGGGCTTGAGGGGGTCGCACAGGGCAGGGGAAGGTTCAGTACCTAGGAAGGCAGTGAGGGTTCAGGGGTGAGAAGTGAGGGCAACCAGCACCCATCTTCGGCCTGCTCAGCACAGGGAAATCCTGGGGTGCTGGAGCTCAGACTTGAGCTGATGGTGGTCAATATCAAAGGACACCGGAGGAAGAGCTGCGAGTGAGGTCCAGTACTAGAACTGCAGAGGATGGGGGGTGGGGGGGCCAAGGTGCAGAGGCAGAGAAGGGGGCTGCTTCCAGCGAGAAGCGAACGTGTAGAGCCAGGCAGAAGAGAACCGAGACGCGACTCATGACAGGGGCTGAGCTGCCGCCTGACCGCCGAAGAGGAGGGCCGAAAGCATGCAAATGGGGGGCAGCCAGGAACGGGGTTCCCCGCCTGCAGGACACACAGCCACTGATGTGATGTTATGCAAACGCAGGGGATCCAGAAACGGGGTTCCCCACCTGCAGGACACGCAGCCCCTGATGTGATGTTACGTTACGTTATGTTGCTCACATTACAACTCAAAATGCAAACAAGAGAAGGTGGGTAAACACAGGCCAAAGCTGCTTACTAAGAACCAAAAGAAGATGTGGGCTGCAAGTGGACACAATATGTGCAACACATCTTTCAGCATATTCTAAGGCAAGTCCCCTGGGAGTGTCCTAAAAAAAGTGGAAGGATTGCACACAAGCTGAGGGGCCTGTGACGAATCCCCTTCCGGGGCACCAGTGTTCCAGGGATGATTATCGATTTCTAAACCATCAATCAACGTCACACCTCTAGTACACCAGAAGGGATCCAAACAGATTGGAATACAAGTAAATTATAAACCTCCTTGTCAAATTTTGGTAACATGGACGGAATGGCAGGCTTATCTCTGTAAGGTCGCGGATCGTTGGTTAGTTGCAAAACAGCGAAAATACAATTATTACCCAATGATAAAAGGGACTGTCCAGTCAAGGTTGTATACACATATCTACTTTATTATTACTACAAGAGACAGTTTTAGCAACACTACAAACTACAACCCACCCTGTAAAGGAACACAGATGACAGACACTTTCACAAAGGAAAGGGAGGCACTCTGGATGCTGACAGGAGGGTAGTTGGTAAAGTAATCTCTTGGACATCCGGCCCATGAAGCGTGTGTCATTGGAGGCTTTCGCTGCCACCGTCTCTCCCCCACCCCCTCCACCTCTGGCTGACTCACATCCTGGCACAGCCCTGTCTCTGCTGTACTCTTCTATTTCCGATACTCTTGATGGTTTTGCCCCTGTCATGGGGATCCGTTTGAAGTCCAAAGCCAAGTAAATTCCTGGTATGATTCTGACCTAGCTACACTTAAACGTAAGTGTAGGGCGGATGAGAGGAAATGGACGACTTTCTGTTCATCCTCTGACAAACTGGCCTGTCACCTGCTTCAAAGGTAATACCGACTCTCTGCCTTCAGCAAGAAGCTCGTGTCTCTGCGGCATCTAACAACTCGGCCGAACTCTTTAAAATCTGCAACGAGATGGCCAACCATGCTGCAGTCTCTTCCTCTCCTGTCGCCTCCCAAGCCCTTTGCACAGTCCTTGCCTCTCACTTCATCTCAAAATCCCAGGACATCCTGTCCACCCTCTCACCACCTCCCACTCCTCTCCCCTCTCCTCTGAATGCTGACCCTCCTTCAGCCACCCCCCTCTTTCTCGTCCTTTCCTCTTTTCTCCCTTGACGAGGTTGCTAGAAAAGTCCGATCTATGAAAGCCTCGTCAAAACAGATACATCCCTGTTCCTCTAAAGCCATCGAGGATCACATTGATACCCTCGCTCCGACCCTTGCCGATTTCTGCAACCTCTCCTTTGCCTCAGGAACCTTCCCCTCTGAAGCACTCCCTTGTACATCCTCTTCTCAAGAAACCCACAGCTGATCCTTCTTTTCCGGCTAACTATCGCCCAATATCCATTACTCCTTTTCTGGGCAAACTCCTGGAAAAGCTGGCCATCTCTCAGCTTAGCCAAGAACATCAGGGTCATCTTTGACTCCACACTTTCCTTCTCTGCCCACATCTCTGATGTCTCTGAAAAGTCAAACTTCCTACTGCACTCTTCCTTTCCTCTCCTTCCCCCAGAAGCTCACTGTCTCCCAAGCCCTGGTTCTCTCTAGGTTGGACTATTGTAACAGCCTCTTTCTAAATCTACCTGCCTCTACTCTCCACCCTTTACAGCTAATCCAGAACAGGACTGCGAGACTTGTCCTTGGCCTCAAGCCATGGGATCGTATCTCTCCAGCTCTGAAATCTCTCCATTGGCTCCCAGTGAATACAAGGATTAAATTCAAAACCCTCTACATTATCCAGAAGGCTTTCTGGGGCCTAGGTCCAAGATACCTTCAGCTATCCTTTCGCAAATACCTCCCCTCTCGAGCCTTTCCCTCCTCTATCTCTAACTCCCTCAGGGTCAGTTGTTTTTCAAAGAAACGAGTTGGGGGTAGATCTCTATCATCATAATGACCATGGAGGGGCAAACGGGGCATTATCAGGGGTCAAGGAACCTGATAAATTAGAAGGCCACGTGCCTATGGGCGCCCAGACTTTGTCAGCTCAGCCATTATAAAAAGGGGAACGGTCAGGAGTAGAAACTGTAGAAAGAGCTGATAGAGGTTTAGGGGACCCCAGGGCACCAGAAAACGGGCTGCTTCTTAAGGAACATATGCTGCGGGACCTTGCGGCATGCTCAAACATCGAGGAACTTCAGTCTTGGGTGGTCTCCATAGGTGCAAAAATGCTTATGCCATATCTGCCAGACTCACAGAAGCCTAGTCAAATGGAACTCAAAAGAACGGAAAAGTCTTCTCAAACCCCCCTCTTTCAGAATGGATTTCATCAGGGCTGCCAAACAGACCCTATTGAGGCTCCTCATAAAGAATAGTCCTTGCAGGCGAAGGTAGCTCTCCCTGTTCTTTTCCCAGTGGGTGAAGTTCCATTGGAGGGTGCCCTGCCACCTTCTTAGCCGGTCGCTTTATCGCCCCCCCCATTTTCTAAGGATACCTGACAATAAAAAGCAAGGATGGCTAAAATGATGGACTCAGGAGGGTGTTAGAAGGCAACAGCCTTGTCCTTTGTCCAGAGACTCTCCGGCACTTCCCACCTAGGAAGCTTGCTGTCAGAGCCTAGCAGGGCATGCAGTGTGCTGGCTGGATACCGGTTCTGGAGCTGCTGGACGTGTCCTCTGAGTCTGGTATCTCCCTCTGTTCCCTGGGAGATATTAAGGGGAGGGATCTTGCTTCTCACTTGGAACTCCTGCCCTTCCTTCACTGGCGTAAGATGTAAGGTAGACTGTACCTTCAGCTTTGGTCCAAATGAGTCCTTCTTACTCCTTGTAAAGTCTTCAGATGATCTGATCAGTGAGGAGCTACATGTTAGAGTTGAGGTGCATTGGGAGATCTGTGTGGGTCCTGGTACTAGACCAGCAGGCAATGCTACAGGTCAGAATTGAGGTGCATTGGGAGATCTGTGTGAGTGCCGGTACTAGACCAGCAGGCAATGCTACAGGTTAGAGTTGAGGTGCATTGGGAGATTTGAGTGGGTCCCGGTACTAGAACAGAAGGCAATAGTACTGCTTAGAGTTGAGGTGCATTGGGAGATCTGTGTGGGTCCCGGTACTCAAACAGCAGGCAATGCTACAGGTTAGAGTTGGGGTGTGTGGGTTCCGGCACTAGACCAGCAGGTAATGCTACAGGTTAGAGTTGAGGTGCATTGGGAGATCTGTGTGGATCCTGGTACTAGACCAGCAGGCAATGCTACAGGTTACAGTTGAGGTGCATTGGGAGATATGTTTGGGTCCTGGTACTTGACCAGCAGGCAATGGTACAGGTTACAGTTGAGGTGCATTGGGAGATCTGTGTGGATCCCGGCACTATACCAGCAGGCAATGCTAAAGGTTAGAGTTGAGGTGCATTGGAAGATCTGTGTGGATCCTGGTTCTAGACCAGCAGGCAATGGTACAGGTTAGGGTTGAGGTGCATTGGGAGATCTGTGTGGATCCTGGTTCTAGACCAGCAGGCAATGTTACAGGTTAGAGTTGAGGTGCATTGGGAGATCTGTGTGGGCCTCGGTACTAGACCAGCAGGCAATGCTAAAGGTTAGAGTTGAGGTGCATTGGAAGATCTGTGTGGATCCTGGTTCTAGACCAGCAGGCAATGCTGCAGGTTAGGGTTGAGGTGCATTGGGAGATCTGTGTGGATCCTGGTTCTAGACCAGCAGGCAATGCTAAAGGTTAGAGTTGAGGTGCGTTGGGAGATTTGTGTGTGTCCCGGTACTAAACCAGCAGGCAATGGTACAGGTTAGAGTTGAGGTGCATTGGGAGATCTGTGTGGGCCCCGGTACTAGACCAGCAGGCAATGCTACAGATTAGAGTTGAGGTGCGTTGGGAGATCTGTGTGTGTCCCGGTACTAAACCAGCAGGCAATGCTACAGGTTAGAGTTGGGGAGACTTCATCGGTCTCCGTGAGCCCCAGTAGTGCAATTTCATGAGGTGCTGTTGGTCTGGAAGGGGCTGCGCTCAGAGAGTTGTGCCTGAGCCCGAGTATTGAACTAGGAGGGAGTGTTGCAGGCAGAGATGCAACGCCATTGAGCTGACCGGGCTTCAGCCCCCAACCCGAAATGTTGGGCTATGTTGACTCTACCTGGTTCACCTACAACAGTGGCCCGACACAACAGGACACAGATGTTAAAAATAGAGGTGGGTGAGCCTGACGAGCCCTGGGCCGGCATGGGCTGAAACCCTCGCTTAGGGCTGATAGCCTTGGAAGCCATGGATGCCATTGGTCTACTATAGGCCCCACCCACATATCGATCTGGATGAAAACAAAAGCAGAAAGTGAAAGAAAGAAAATGCAGCCTATTCTGCATGCCAGGCAAGCCCACCCACATTAGCCACAACTTCCTGTCCCACCCCTACACAACAGGATTGGCTGGGGGCAGAACCGAAGCCACTGGAGAAACCTTGAAGTTGCTGATGGGAGCAGCATTTGCCCATTTCCCTATCAGCTGTTTAAGGCTGTTTCCAGCGTGACCCGGCTGGGCGGTACAGGGGACTGGACTGGAGTGCTGCTGTGGTGACCACGGACCAGGCACGTTTCTTCCCCGCCCTATACCTTCCGCGCGTCGTCCTCCCGGCACTGGTGTACTCCTGAAGCCAGGCCTGACCCCATGCTCCCCCAGGTCTAGTAGTTAAAAGGCGATGGGGCTTTGCTGTTAATAAAGGCCCAGCAATTACTAACGTAAAGCATTTCTCTGCACCTGCATTCAGATGCATACATTTTTAGGCAATTGAAATTGTGATGGGGTGTTAATACTTGCATGACAGGTGAGCGATTGGAAAGGTAGAGAGGGGACACAGACCCCCATTCTCACCAGTGCGATAAACATCAGAATGTACCCCCCCATTGGCATACATCACTCCCAAACTACACCTCTGCGTTACGACAAAAGCCCTCTTCGATATGAATAAATATTTGCTTTATAAATGAAGCTGGTTTCATTAGATTGTAATTCAAGCACTTTACAGAATAATTCTAATGTGATAATACAGCTGTTGCTGCCCAAGTAAATGGTTCTTCTGTCACCTGCTCTTAGGGAAGGAGTTGCCTGAATGCAGTTTCAAACTGTCCGTACTTGCACACTGCGACGTGTGACCAGCCTACTGGGGTCTGAGGGCCCAGTGAGCACTGGCCCTGTGTTGCAGGTGTTCTGTTTGCCACCTCACTTGTATTTCGCACGGGGCAATACTAGACTAACCATATGAATTATTTTCTGATGGAAGGTTATCATTCCAAGATGGACAGTCTGGTACACTCTTATTGTACTCTTTCAAAATACCTCTATGAGAGTGAGAAAGGGGGCAAATGGCACTAGTGAGGGCTCCTGTATGCTTTGCATTAAATCACAAAGCATTCCAGGACTATAACAGTGATCAGAGATCTCTACATTATATAAACAAGTCTGTGATCAAAAGATTGTATGTGTGAATTCCTAAATGCATAACAAATTCATGGCTTGGTGCTCAAATCACGTTTGTAACCATGAACCATACATGCTCATTTGGACAGCTTAAGGTTTTGGATGCAAGTATTAAATGGCGCCAACATCAGCCACTCAAATGAGTACAAGGGCTTTTTTGCTTCTTGCTTCCGAAGACTTTTAGAGGAGGAAGGGATGGATCTCAGTGCGGGCATGCTGAACCCCAATACAGAAACATCTTAGGGAATTATATCTACAGACAGGGCAGGATACCGCACAAGAGAGCCTCAATAAACAATGCACAGAAAGGCTACACTGAAAGGATTGCACCTCTTATAAACTTGAGCCTGACTAGTAATAAAAACAAAACTGGCTTCTGATTGCGCAGGCCTCAGGGTTATTTTTGCAAAGCAGAGCAGGCCCCTGCTTTATCTAACAGAGCTGGCATTATCATTTCTCATTAGTGCTGGGCTGCAGCTGGTGAACATCATGGTGTGGCCGTGTAGAAAGGGCGTTTGGCCTAATGGATGTAAGATTTGAGGCAACTTCTTTGCTTTATGTTTTTAAGTGTGGGCACAGTGTGGTATGCTCGTCCGAGCCACATACACAAAACATTCCAGTGTGCTTTGTATGGACGTTGGACACATCAGACTAAACAGTCATATGTGATGTTACATGGAGGAGCAGCACACAGAAGCCTTTACAGACAGGTTGGTGACTTGGGCAGCGCACATATCAATGCCGCACATATCTCTGTGTTGATAGGCCCTGGTCTATGATCTGCCCGGTGACACAATGAACACTGCATTCCTAATCAAGGTGCAAACCGACACTGAGGTGCCCTCTGGTGTGTGTGCTAGGCAGCGATTGGCTTATTTAGAAAATTAAATGACATTTAATTCTGAGCTTATGCATTTAGTCCATGTCTCAAAGCAAGCACTAGAATACTTGCGCAATGAAATGACAATTTACCTTCCCAGGGATGGGTCATATGTAACTGAAAAGTAATATACAAAAAAAAAAAAACGATTTGGTGTATCAAATAAAGAGACATGAACATAAAATCGTTTCCAACTTTTTCTGTGTGGCACATTAATTCTCTTTGAAGAATGCATCGGTTTGGTCAGCTAACTGAGACTTGTGCTGGCCTGATGAATAAAACTGCCCCACATTGTACCTATACAGAGAATGGCTTGTTAAACGAACCACCTCTTATAAATTGCGCCAGTTGAAAGGCTGTCCACAGAAAGAATGAGGGGCGCAGGGTGTGTGACTCGAGAGCAACTCACACGCTGCGTTTGGAACGCATCGCGGCCAGCCGCACAACGCAGGGCAGCTCTCACTGGCACAGCAGGCTGCTTCATCTGTTGTCCAGCAAGCTCGGAAGCCCCTTGCTGTGCCCACCACCTGAGCTATTTAGCTCTGCGCCCTGGGCGGTCACCCGTTCTGCCCGGGCCAAGAAACAGTGGTGTGTGTGGTTTCAGATGTGAAGGGGAGCCTTAACTGCTTGCAACATTGATGCGGCGCTAGACTAGTGTCACATGAATGTGTCAGGCAGTTAGATGCCCCCACACAAGCAAGTTTGCCCCTCCTCCACCGTCGCTAAAGTTATGGGCTCGCCCAACATTAGAAGGGTTAGTGCCCCCTGCCACCCCTCCGAAATGTAGGTTTCGTTGCTCCCCTTGGTTGCAGGTCAGGGTTGATGCTGTGCTGTCCTGCCACTAGAAGAGCAGGGTGTGTTGCAGGTCTGGTAACCGACGCACCCCTAAGCGGTGGTGACCCCAAAAGAGGGCCCTTTCTTCAGTTTGATTATGATTTTTTATGTGACGTGTTAATAAAAAAAGGCTACGCTCCAGCGCCTTTCCCTGAACTCCCCTCCCACCCCTAGCATGCAGCCTGCTATGGGCTCATGTCTGAGGCTTGGAGTGGGCGTTCCTTGAAGGGCCCTTGGCTGCCTCAAGGAGCAGGCAGGTGTTGCTTTGACATCCACGCGCAGCTGAGGGCCCTCGCTGGGCTGTAGCGCTGCTATGTGAGGGGGGTCGAGGTGAGGTGGGGGTGCAGCTGAGAGATGTGTCATCATGGCTTGAAAGCTCTGGAGGGCTGCTAGGCCAGCTGCTCTCACCGCAATGACTCACCGAGCTGTAGGACTGAGTCTGCGTTTCTGCGAAGAGCACAGGTGGCGTCTGCGGCCTCCTCCACAGGGCCAGACGCACCCATACGGTCCCTCGAGGGGCCCTCGAGGGACGGTGGTGCAGCCTGTGTTCTATGCAGTGCGTACGTGTCCTTGGTGCACGCAGGGACTGACTATAATGGACCACTAAGCTCGCAAGCCACCACTGCTTGAAGACGGCCCCCGACATCCCTACCCCCTCCATTCCATCTACCACAACCCCCCCACATCCCTACACCCTCCATTTCATCTACCACAACCCCCGACACCCCTTCACCCTCAATTCCATCTACAACAACCCCCGACATCCCTACACCCTCCATTCCATCTACCACAACTCCCGACCTCCCTACACCCTCCATTCCATATACCACCTCTACGACAACCCCGACATCCCCACACCCTCCATTCCATCTACCACCTCTACGACGACCCCCGACATCCCTGCACCCTCCATTCCATCTACCACCTCTACGACAATGCCGACATCCCCACAACCTCCATTCCATCTACCACCTCTACGGCAACCCCAGACATCCCTACACCCTCCATTCCATCTACCACCTCTACGACGACCCCCGACATCCCTACACCCTCCATTCCATCTACCACCTCTACGACAACGCTGACATCCCCACACCCTCCATTCCATCTACCACAACCCCCCCACATCCCTACACCCTCCATTCCATCTACAACAACCCCCGACATCCCTACACCCTCCATTCCATCTACCACCTCTACGACAACCCCGACATCCCTACACCCTCCATTCCATCTACCACAACCCCCCCACATCCCTACACCCTCCATTCCATCTACCACCTCTACGACAACCCCGACATCCCTACACCCGCCATTCCATCTACCACAACCCCCGACACCCCTTCACCCTCAATTCCATCTACAACAACTCCCGACCTCCCTACACCCTCCATTCCATCTACCACCTCTACGACGACCCCCGACATCCCTACACCCTCCATTCCATCTACCACCTCTACGACAACGCCGACATCCCCACAACCTCCATTCCATCTACCACCTCTACGACGACCCCCGACAACCCTACACCCTCCATTCCATCTAATACAACCCCCGACATCCCTACACCCTCCATTCCATCTAATACAACCCCCGACATCCTCACAACCTCCATTCCATCTACCACCTCTACGACAATCCCAGACATCCCTACACCCTCCATTCCATCTACCACCTCTACGACGACCCCCGACATCCCTACACCCTCCATTCCATCTACCACCTCTACGACAACGCTGACATCCCCACACCCTCCATTCCATCTACCACCTCTACGATGACCCCGACATCCCTACACCCTCCATTCCATCTACAACCCCCAACAACCCTACACCCTCAATTCCATCTACCACAACCCCGACATCCCTACACCCTCAATTCCATCTACCACAACCCCCGACATACCTACACCCTCCATTTCATCTACCACCTCTACGACAACCCCGACATCCCCACACCCTCCATTCCATCTACCACCTCTACGACGACCCCGACATCCCTACACCCTCCATTCCATCTACCACCTCTACAGCAACCCCAGACCTCCCTATACCCTCCATTCCATCTACCACCTCTATGACAACCCCGACATCCCTACACCCTCCATTCCATCTATCACAACCCCCAACATCGCTACACCCTCCATTCCATCTATCACAACCCCCAACATCCCTACACCCTCCATTCCATCTACCATCTCTACGACAACCCCTGACATCCCTACACCCTCCATTCCATCTAACACCTCTATGACAACCCCTGACATCCCTACACCCTTTATTCCATCTATCACCTCTACAAAGACCCCCGACTTCCCTACACCCTCCATTCCATCTACCACCTCTAAGACAACCCCCGGCATCCGTACACCCTCCATTCCATCTACCATCTCTACGACAACCCCTGACATTCCTACGCCCTCCATTCCATCTACCACCTCTACGACAACCCTCAACATCCCTACACCCTCCATTCCATCAACGACCTCTATGACGATCCAGACATCCCTACACCCTCCATTCCATCTGCCACTTCTACGACAACCCCTGACATCCCTACGCCCTCCATTCCATCTACCACCTCTACAACAACCCTTGACATCCCTACACCCTGATTCCATCTACCACCTCTACAACAACCCCAACATCCCTACACCCTCCATTCCATCTACAGCCTCTACAACAATCCCTGACATCCCTACACCCTCCGTTCCATCTACCACCACTACGACAACCCCTGACATCCCTACACCCTAATTCCATCTACCACCTCTAGGACAACCCCAGACATCCCTACACCCTCCATTCCATCTACAGCCTCTACGACGACCCCCAACATCCCTACACCATCCATTCCATCTACCACCTCTACGTCGACCCCCAACATTCCTACACCCTCCATTGCATCTACCACCTCTATGACGACTCCCGATATCTCTACATCCTCCATTCCATCTACCACCTTTACAAAGACCCCCGACATCCCTACAGCCTCCATTCCATCAACCACCTCTACGATGACCCCCGACATCCCTACACCCTCCATTACATCTAGCACCTCTACGACAACCCCCGACATCCCTACATCCTCCATTCCATCTAGCACCTCTACGACAACCCCCGACATCCCTACACCCTCCATTCCATCTACCACCTTTACAAAGACCCATGACATCCCTACACCCTACATTCCATCAACCACCTCTACGACAACCCCTGACACCCCTACACCCTCCATTACATCTACCACCTCTACGACAACCCCAACATCCCTACACCCTCCATTACATCTAGCACCTCTACGACACTTCGCTGCCCCACACTACCAGAAAAGAGTGGGACACAGCACTGACTCAGAGGCTCACAAGCCATGCACGAATCCCCATGCATAGTGTCAGGAGGATGAGTGTGAAACCACAAGACAAGCCCCACAACTACCACCACCACCACCGCTACTCATCGTTAATATCCACCATGAAATAACTGCAGACCATCATTGCACCAAAAAGCACACATGGCCACCCACCACTTCTACTCATCGTCAATATCCACCATGAAATGACTGCAGACCACATTTACACCACAAGGCAGTCCAGATCACCACCACCGCTACTCATCAACAATATCCACCATGAAATGACCGCATACCTCCCGACACCACAAGGTGGTCCTGACCACCACCACTTCTACTCATCATCAATATCCACCATGAAATGACTGCAGACCATCATTGTACCAAAAAGCACACATGACCACCCACCACTTCTACTCATCATCAATATCCACCATAAAATCACGGCAGACCACCACAGCTTGAAGACGACCCCCCGACATCCCTACACCCTCAATTCCATCTACAACAACCCCCGACATCCCTACACCCTCCATTCCATCTACCACAACTCCCGACATCCCTACACCCTCCATTTCATCTACCACCTCTACGACGACCCCCGACATCCCTACACCCTCCATTCCATCTACCACCTCTACGACAACCCCGACATCCCCACACCCTCCATTCCATCTACCACCTCTAAGACGACCCCGACATCCCTACACCCTCCATTCCATCTACCACCTCTACGACAACCCCGATATCCCTACACCCTCCATTCCATATACCACCTCTACAGCAACCCCAGACATCCCTATACCCTCCATTCCATCTACCACCTCTATGACAACCCCGACATCCCTACACCCTCCATTCCAACTACCACCTCTACGGCAACCCCCGACATCCCTACACCCTCCATTCCATCTACAGGCTCTACAACGACCCCCGACATCCCTACACCCTCCATTCCATCTACCACAACCCCCGACATCGCTACACCCTACATTCCATCTACCACAACCCCCGACATCCCTACACCCTCCATTCCATCTACCACCTCTACGACGACCCCCGACATCCCTACACCCTCCATTCCATCTACCACCTCTACGATGACCGCCGACATCCCTACACCCTCCATTCCATCTACCACAACCCCTGACATCCCTACACCCTCCATTCCATCTACCACAACCACCGACATCCCTACACCCTCCATTCCATCTACAACCCCCAACATCCCTACACCCTCAATTCCATCTACCACAATCCCCGACATCCCTACACCCTCAATTCCATCTACCACAACCCCCGACATCCCTACACCCTCCATTCCATCTACCACCTCTAGGACGACCCCCGACATCCCTACACCCTCCATTCCATCTATCACAACCCCCAACATCCCTACACCCTCCATTCCATCTATCACAACCCCCAACATCCCTACACCCTCCATTCCATCTACCATCTCTACGACAACCCCTGACATCCCTACACCCTCCATTCCATCTAACACCTCTATGACAACCCCTGACATCCCTACACCCTTTATTCCATCTATCACCTCTACAACGACCCCCGACATCCCTACACCCTCCATTCCATCTACCACCTCTAAGACAACCCCCGACATCCGTACACCCTCCATTCCATCTACCATCTCTACGACAACCCCTGACATCCATACACCCTCCATTCCATCTACCACCTCTACAACAACCCCTGACATCCCTACACCCTCTATTCCATCTATCACCTCTACGACAACCCTCGACATCCCTACACAATCCATTCCATCTACGACGATCCAGACATCCCTACACCCTCCATTCCATCTGCCACCTCTACGACAACCCTTAACATCCCTACACCCTCCATTCCATCTACCATCTCTACGACAACCCCTGACATCCCTACACCCTCCATTCCATCTAACACCTCTACGACAACCCCTGACATCCCTACACCCTTTATTCCATCTATCACCTCTACAACGACCCCCGACATCCCTACACCCTCCATTCCATCTACCACCCCTAAGACAACCCCCGACATCCGTACACCCTCCATTCCATCTACCATCTCTACGACAACCCCTGACATCCATACGCCCTCCATTCCATCTATCACCTCTACAAAACCCTCGACATCCCTACACAATCCATTCCATTTACGACCTCTACGACGATCCAGACATCCCTACACCCTCCATTCCATCTGCCACCTCTACGACAACCCTTGACATCCCTACACCTGATTCCATCTACCACCTCTACAACCCCAACATCCCTACACCCTCCATTCCATCTAAAGCCTCTACAATGATCCCTGACATCCCTACACCCTCCATTCCATCTACCACCTCTACGACAACCCCTGACATCCCTACACCCTGATTCCATCTACGCCCTCTACGACAACCCTGACATCCCTAAACCCTCCATTCCATCTACAGCCTCTACGACGACCCCCGACATCCCTACACCCTCCATTCCATCTACCACCTCTACGTCGACCCCCAACATTCCTAAACCCTCCATTGCATCTACCACCTCTACGACGACCCCAACATCCCTCCACCCTCCATTCCATCTACCATCTTTACGACGAATCGCGATATCTCTACATCCTCCATTCCATCTACCACCTCTACGATGACCCCCGACATCCCTACACCCTCCATTCCATCTACCACCTTTACAAAGACCCTCGACATCCCTACAGTCTCCATTCCATCAAGCACCTCTACGACGACCCCCGACATCCCTACACCCTCTATTACATCTAGGACCTCTACGACAACACCCGACATCCCTACATCCTCCATTCCATCTACCACCTCTACGACGACCCCTGACATCCCTACACCCTACATTCCATCAACCATCTCTACGACGACCCCTGACACCCCTACACCCTCCATTACATCTACCACCTCTACGACAACCCCAACATCCCTACACCCTCCATTACATCTAGCACCTCTACGACACTTCGCTGCCCCACACTACCAGAAGAGAGTGGGACACAGCACTGTCTCAGAGGCTCACAAGCCACGCACGAATCCCCATGCATAGTGTCAGGAGGATGAGTGTGAAACCACAAGACAAGCCCCACAACTACCACCACCACCGCTACTCATCGTTAATATCCTCCATGAAATAACTGCAGACCATCATTGCACCAAAAAGCACACATGACCACCCACCACTTCTACTCATCGTCAATATCCACCATGAAATGACTGCAGACCACATATACACCACAAGGCAGTCCAGATCACCACCACTGCTACTCATCAACAATATCCACCATGAAATGACTGCAGACCACCATTACACCACAAGACAGTCCTGATCACCACCACTGCTACTCATCAATATCCAAGGGCGTTCCCACTAACAGCACTTTGAGACTATGATAATGGTAAAAGGCGCTATATAAATGACAAGTACAATACAATACAATACATATATATTTTTACATAAACCTTTTTTCGTGTTTAGCCATGGGTTCAAATAGCTTTATAGACCTCGCCCTTGGGTCGTATCATCGTTATGGGCCCTCATACCTCATTAAAGTCCTTTGCTATGCTTGGGCATTTAACTCAGTCTTCAGGGCCCATAACTCTGGTGCGAGGCTTATAAAGGCTTATTATCGTTTTCAAACTCAATGCCACTCATTGTATCGCGCTCTGAAGGATGCAAGGCTGAGTTGTAAACTGCAGATTAAATTGAAATCTCTGCAGTGAGTTCTTCCTCCAACTGAGCTATCCAACCAGTGTGGCGCCCTAACAGAACATGTGACACCGCAAATTTGTTTCAATGAGTTTCATTCTAGTGAGGAAAGGGTTGGGATAAACGCCTATAGGGATCAGGGGCTTATCTAAAACTATACATGGTCTGCTTCTCCTGGAGCAGGGTAAAAAAAAGACCTGGGTAGGTCAAAATGTGATGAATTGTCAGGACTTCCAGTCTGTTATCACGTCTCCACTGAAATACAAGGTTTCTTCCTCGTTTCTTTGCGGCAGTCTCTGAAGAGGTTTCTTCCACTCTCCTATCTGGGGACATTGTGTCCCTCTCATTCTCAGCAGGGGATATGGTGCCATTGTCACTCTCAGCAGGGGATATGAGGCCATTGTCACTCTGAGTGAGGGATATAGGGCCCTTTACACTCTTTAGTAAATGATATGGTGCATTTCTTACTCTCAGCAAGGGATATGGTACCCTTCAAACTCTTAACTAAGGGATATGGTGCCCGTCTCACACTCAGTCAGGGTTTCTGTGAATAATTCTACCATCCACATGAGGAGTGTGTGCTCTCCTGGGCTTTTTTGAAGTTTGGTAATTAAAATGAATGATGGGATTTCAAACTCAGAAAATGTGTGGGGCTAATCCGCACACATTTTCCTCTGCTCACTGTACAACAAACACATAGTCATGTGTACTCTGGGGGGACACAGCCTACAGGCGCAGTCCTCCCTGTCACGTTTAGCTGAAACGTGACAGCCACAAGTACATCAAAGCACCTCAGGAAGGGGGAAGGCAACACCTTCCTCCGGCCATGGGCAGCCTAATTAAAATATCAAAGGCTCAATGGATCCACCCTCTCTAGTGTCTAAGTTCTGCTGATGGCAGCGCATACCGATGAGAGTTAATTGAAACAGGCCTGTGATAAGCCTGATCGCAGAACTGACAAAAGGGGACAGGAAACCCCAACACCTCCATGATATGCAATGTGTCAACGGGAAGCCTGCCCCCACTGTAAGAAGGACCGTGAATGGCATGTCTGGGACAACTGTTTATAAGTTAACCCCTGCAGAGAAACCCCCTTTCAGAGGGAATTAGTATGTGAATTGATGGAGACAGAAAGTCTGTTCTCGCCACAAACTTCAAGGGAAACCTGCGTTTTGATCAAGAGTCACAGAGAACACAATCAACCAGAGAGACACTTTGATCCACAACATACAGGAAGATGGATGGAGCTTAGTACTACATGTTGTTACACCCTACCTTTCCTGTTACAAAGCACTCTGGTTATGAGCTCACACAAAACAGAACATTGTTGGTGGGGACCCGGGATTGGATCAGTAATGTAGGCTTAGCCTGCTCCAATCACTCGGGCCCATTTAGCTTTAAAAGAAGCTGAGCCCCTCACTTAGCAGATCATCCGGCAACTTTGAAAGGAGTGAGGAGAAGGACTCATTTGGACCCTGGCTGAAGGTATAGTCTGCCTTACAGTTTCCGCCAGTAAAGGGGGGGCCAGGATTTCCAAGAGTGAAGAAATATCCCTCCCATAAACATCTCCCAGGGAAAAGAGGGAGATACTGGACTCGGAGCACCCATCCTGAAGCTCCAGAACCGGTAACCAGCCAGCACACATCGTGCCCTGCTAGTTTCTGCCAGCAAGCTACCTGGTTGGAAAGTGCCAGAGAGACTCTGACCAAAGGACAAGCCGTTGCCTGCAAACACTCCTCAGCTTTGGACCGTCCACCTTGAAGGATGACACAAGCCCTGTGAAGAAGCTAGGAGGAGTGCCACAACAAGCATCAACTAGTGTCCATATTTTAAGAACATTTTCGAGGCAGTCAGCCCTTCGAACTACGATCGGCTGCACCACTAACTGTTGCCACGTTGCCATCACTAAAGCTATCCACGACACCTCTACTAGCATTCCAGATCTGCCAACCAGCACGGAGACAGTAATTCTTGACCCTGATCCGCCATGTAGGCCAGCCTACAGCCATCTGTCCAGCCTCGCTTGCTGAGCTGCCTGCCGCCTGATACCCACAGTTGTCTCCCATCTTAAACTCTGTCGCAGGAGCTGCAAAGTGTCATGGAACCAACTTGACGCTGTGGAGCATCAGGATCATCTTAAGCACCAGGTACAATGTGGTTCTGTCCCCCTGGTCCTTCTGCAGAGAAACCTAGTGATGTTTACGACCCCTCGCTGCCTTGGTGCTAAAACCAAATAACCTTGAACAGTTAAGACTGATTGCTTTACCGACTACCCTCCTGTCAGCATCCAGAGTGCTTCCCTTTCCTTCATGAAACTGTCTGTCCTCTGTGTTCCTTTACGGGGTGGGTTGTATTCCATAGTGTGCTAGAAATTTCTGCTGTAATATTAATAAAGTAGATATTTGTATAAAACCTTGACTGGACAGTCCCTTTTATCATTGGGTAATAATAGTATTTTCACGGTGTTGCAACTAATCAACGATCCACAACGTTGCAGAGATAAGCCTGCTGTTCCATCCACTTGCTTGTGTTTCCAATCGGTTCGGATCCCTTCCGGTGTACTAGAGGTGTGGGGCTGATTGATGGTTTAGAAACCGATATTCATCCCTGGACCACTGGTGTCCCGGAAGGTGATTTGTCACAGTTATGGTGCCGTCCTCACTCTCACAAAGGGATAGGGTGCCCTTCCCACACTGAGTAAGGGCTATGGTGCCTTCTCATGCACAGTCAGGGATATAGTACACTTCTCACTCTCAGTCAGGGATATAGTACCCTTCTCACTCTCAGTATGGGATATAGTACCCTTCTCACTCTCAGTAATGGAGATGATGCCCTTTTCGCTCTCAGTAAGGGTTATGGTGCCCTTCTATTTGGTGCCAATTTCACACTCAATAGGGTATGTGGTAGCATTTGCAAACGCAGTAAGGGTTATGGAGGCCTGCTGTTTGGTGCTCATCTCACTCTCAGTGCGGGATATGTTGTCCTTCTCACTCTCAATATGGCATATGGGGCCCTTCTCACTCCCAGAAAGCGTATTGCACCCTTCTCATTCTCAGTAAGGGAAATGGTGCCCTTCTCGTGCTCAGGTAGGAACATGGTGCTTTTCCCAAACTATGTAAGCGCTATGGTGTCCTTCTCACTTTCAATATTGCATATGGCACCCTTCTCACTCTCAGTAAGGATATGGTGTCCTTCTCAGGCCCCGTAAGAGATAGGGTGCTCTTCCTAGGCTCAGTAAGGAATATGGTGCCCACCTCACTCTCTTTGAGGGATATGGTGCCCTTCTCACTCTCAGTAAGGGGAATGGTGCCCTTCACACGCTTAGTAAGGGATATGATGCCCATTTCATTCTCTGTGAGGGCTATGGACCCTTCTCACTATCAGTAAGGGATACGGTGCACATCTCATTCTCAGTAAGCCACTCCAGTCCCAGTCCATTGGTTGTGTTAAACGTATCTTTGAAAGGAGCCTCCTAATAGGCGTATTAGCTTTCCTTCCTTCCTTCCAGCTGTTGCAGGTCCGCTGCTCCCCAAGCCTTTTAAAGGAGCAGCAGACATTTTAGGGTCAGGCAAAGTCCAGCGCTGCTGGTTAGCTCTGCCTCCCACTGCAGGGTTGTACTTGTAGAAGGTCCCAGGTTTTGGTTCACGTCAGTAAGTGTCTTAGGTAGTCCTTGTTGTTTCATATGAACCAGGGATGTGGGTGTATGTTCCTGGGTGCTCGTTATATGGGTTTCAGTGGCACAAGCCCATATATCCATTCTCTGCATGGATCCCGGGTCACAAAGGGAACCGTGTAGCACTTGCTTTCCTGGAGCAGGACATGTGATTCCGATCTTGACCTTTTCCTCCTGCTGTATAAAGTAAAGGGGTCTATGGCTTAGCAGAGGGGGACTTGGTCTACATACAGCTTCGCACAAAAGAAGGGGCACAAACGCATGGGGAGGGGAACTCCCACCCTGTACCGCCTCGAGGTAGCTCATGGCTCAGGCAAAAATGCCCTGGCAGACCGGATTTCCTGGCCAGCCGAGTACCCTCCATGTCTTCTGATGGAGTTAGGTCTATGACTTTATCTCACCCGATGCAAAATCCCTTGGGTGCAAAAAGTGAAAACGCAAAGGGTAACAATCCATTCCTCCTTTATAAAGGTGGCACAGATCAATAACACTCGTCAAACTGGCAGCTTTTGCACCCAGCTACAGACATACTTGCATATTGGTGGCAAAAGCCAGCTGAATGGTCTTCGGGGGAAAGCACAATACAACAGCGATCTACTCGAGGGACAGATCACTGATCCACACATACTCAAACCAGCTTGGGTTGTGTTGTCTGCCAACCCATGAGGAGAGCTTCTTTCACTTCCACAGGAGCCCCTACCCCCTCCAAAGGCATCAAGCCAACTGCACTGCACTATATGGGGGTCACGGTGACGGAATGGCACCTGTCAGGTTGTACTACCTCAAGCTTTTGGGATTTTTAATAGAAACGATGCTGGTCATTCTATCTCTGAAGGTTATGCTAACCAGACTTCAATTTCATAATGCACTGTGCAGAAAAAGTATAGTGCAAAGGTGTAACTCTGCTGAGACCCTCTACTGACCCCCACAGCAGCGGCCCCGAAATGTGGCAACATAGAAGTTACAGAGCAACATATGCATTCCTGCAAACCGTCTTCTGGAACCTAAAGTTTAAACAGCCTGGGACTGCCTTTAACCACGGGCACCCCTGATCTAAATTCTATACAACTGTGTGCGCCAGGGCCGGGTGACAGTTTGATTAATAAATACATTCAGGCCATGTCTTGTTTGACATTGTTGCTTCTGGGAATGTACGATTTCTTTTGATATCATTTTATTGTCCTCACTGTTTCCTCCCCTGGTTGCTTGTAGATCCCTCGCCATTGTTGTCAGCTCACCCACTCCCTTGAATCTCTGCTCCCCACAGCATTTTCGTTCCCCCTATAATTGTAAAGTGCTCCGTTGATCCTCCATGCTTGCTCCACCCTCAATAAATACCCTAATAATAATAACCAGCTGTACCTGGAGTAACATACGGTGTTGCGTTGTAGCGTATCTTGAAGGTCAATATCAGTCAGTAATTCATAGGGTCACTTCTGTCCCCCTTCTTAAATATCGGAATTACAACCAATCTCTTCCATGAAGGGGGCCTAGTGTCCTGTGATTTATGTATGGTCAATGAAAAGGATAAAATGGTTCGGATGGAATGAGAGGTATGCGTGGTATAAGAACAGTATCTAAGTTCCATCGCTCACCTCAGGCTCTGTGATGTGTCTTTGTAGACACATAATTGTCATGTTCCATTGCAGAGTCCCTGTGATGGCACAAGATTGCTTTGTAGCATAGTTACAGCACCTATTTTGAGTTTTAGCTCGTGAGGAGGCATTCGTCCTACAGGGTTTCTCTCTTTTTACAGAATTAAATGTTGAGACAGTAATTATCTGTTTATTGACACTGGAACCACAATGTCCTGTGTGAAGAGAAGTGGGGCTGCAGACAAGTACCTTCTGAATGTTTGCGATAATGGAAGGTGAAGGTGACAGCGTAGAACTGTGCTCATTCTGTTTGTTCAAATGGTAGCTGTTGCTGAAGTGGATGCGCTTTGCCATTTGGACAGCAGTGGGCAACCTAACACTGATAAATTGCATCAGCTGAATACAGAAACATTCCTAAGCATTTTATATATATAGATAATAATAATAATAATAATAATAATAATAATAATAATAATAATAATGATAATAATAGCCTGGTTCCTTGTGGCCCATTCCACTGACAGGGTGTTTGTGTATAAGACACCTGGGCCTGAGTTTTGACCAAAATCAATGGATGGGTTCAGCCTTGATGTCCCTTTTTTCTCTCTCAGAAAGACTTCCCACCTTCCCCAGAGGACAGGAAATACCTCAGGGGTTAAGGACGGGATCCATGCTTCAAATAATAGTCTGCTAGGACATTAGGGAGGTCAAAATAGGGTGGTAATTACTGGTGACTCTTTGATGCTGGGTAGACACGAGAGAGGGTGGAGTGAGAATTGCCAGGATAATTCAGTTCAGAGAATGGTCCGGCCATCTTGGAATCTCTGGTATTGCAGCAAAATACTGGAATAGAATGCAGAATGCGCACTTAGTGCGCATTCGGCAAGATCGAAAATGTTGAATGCCATTATACTGAATGGAGTTTGTGGGAACATCCCCCACTCTCTATGTTTGCTATAATGGGGTTGGGGGTTTGCAAGGGTGTCCTCTGCTTCCAATGGGATGAGTGCTGCACCAAAAAAACAAGAAAAAGACGAATAAAACAGGACCATGCGACAGAAGTCTCTACCCACTTTAGGGGAAGACTTACATCATAGAGGGACGGATGAAGGGACTACGAACAGTCAGGAATTAAGGTAAGTGTGAGGAGGCAAAGGTAAGTGGGGAGCGGGGGTCGCGGGTAGGGGACTGCGCGCCGCCATTTCTAGATCCAACGCTTTCTAATCAGGTATAACTGGGGTGCGCAGTGATCACATGGGGCCACTTACACATTTTGAGCTCTCGCTGCACTTCCTGCAGAGAAAACGCACTCTGGGACTGACATCACCAGGCAAGGACACTGATGATAGCAGCAGCATGATTGGACCCCTATGAATGACTTGAAGTGGACCCATCCCCTGTGACGATTGGCTAAATAAGAGAGGGTGGCCAGGCCCCCTTACGCCCTTTAATTTAATCATGTTCAGACAGCAAAGGAAGAAGGTTTCACCTGGAACTTTGATCAAAGTCCTCAGCTATAGAGCTGGTGATGAAGCACTCCACAGAAGGAGCAGGTCCTTACCCTGCCCCATCCAAGAGGACATTTTGGGATGAACTGCTGCTTGGAGAAGGCCTGCCCGCTGCCGCCTTATTCCTGCTAACTGATGGTTGCAGACACTGCAAGTGCTCGCTGGCAACCTTCCTGGCTGGGAAGGGCAGACAAAGGACTCACCTTGTCCTTAGAGACCTAGACTAGTTCCCTGGGAACTGTTTCCCACCTCAATCTGCTCTTTGACTGTGTACAGGTCATTTCAAGCTGTGGCAGGACCTCCGGGGTCACCTATGGCACTGTACGCACTCCAAACCACTTTGGCCCATCTCAATGAGGACTCGAAACCCTGGAAGCAATTGTCTCACCTGTCGTGAGCACCGACTTGATTCAGTGAAAGCCATGACCTCACTGCTCTCGAAACCCGGCCCACTGAGATGCCGGACTCACCCTGCTTTGCCACCGTCTCGAACTCCGCAAATGCAGCTAAAAGCCTGTCTCGATGTTGTTGAGACCGAAGAACAAGAGTACAAGGTATGTGTGGTGGATCTGACCTCTTGGCCTACTTTAAAGGGCCGTGGTGTCATGTAAGACCCCACTCTTCACCTTTGAACTTGAACTATTTGCCTGCCTGCCCCCGGTCCTCAAACCCAGAGTGCCTGCTCTCATTCCAGACTCTGCCCTTCTTTGACTTTGGGAGCCCTGTACTATTGTTGTTTGGACACTTCATTGCAAGCTCAGATCCCTCCTGAAGAGTACAGCCTGCCCTCGCCGGCGTTACTATAAGATGACGCGCAGCAGGTATACCATTCAGGCTGGGCCTGTTTCACCTTTCTGACTGGGATCACTGCTGGTTTAGTAATAGTGTGGGGCTGAGTACGGGTTTAGACGCTACTGCTCCTCCCTGTAGTCATTTGGCCACTAACCTCTCTGCGATCAACTAGAGCATGGGTGCACAACATAGGGCCCGTGGGCCAGTTGCGGCCCGCCATGCTGTTTTTTCCGGCCCGCGAGGCACAAAGACCTTCCTAATGGAGGGAGGCCCGCAAGCAGCATCTGCCGCCCTCCATTAGTAAAGTCTTTGATGTCTACCGGGCCGGACAAAACACTGGCCATCATTGGCTCAGCACACACGCACCACGTCGCTCCTACAAGCCACGTAGTGCGTGTGTGCTGCACCAATGGAGGGCCAGCACTACGGCTGGCGTGGCCAGTAAGGCTTGATGCCGGAAGGCATTTCAGCCTTGGACCACGCCAGCCGTATTACGATTCCACTTACCTCGCCAGCGTTCCAGCTTACATGCCTTCCAGCACGTCTCCGGTAAGTGGTCTGTATGTTTGTGTTTGTGTGTCGGGTCTGATCTGCTGTGTGTTTGTGTTGTGTATGTTGAGATAGGGGGTGGGGGGCGTGTCGGATGTGTATGAATGTTTGTTCTTGAGTGTTTGTGGTGTGTATGTTGAGATGGGGGGTGGGGTCTGTATGGGTGGATGCTTGAGTGTGTTTGGGGCATAGTGTTTGGTTGGGGATGAGGGGGCCATGGGGCATAGTGTTTGGTTGGGGATGGGAGCCATGGGGCATAGTGTTTGGTTGGGGTGAGGGACAGGGGGCATAGTGTTTGCTTGAGGCGTGGGGGACATGGGGCATAGTGTTTGGTTGGGGGTGGGAGCCATGAGGCATAGTGTTTGGTTGGGGGTGGGAGCCATGGGACATAGTGTTATGGTTGGCGGAGAGGGGGCCATGGGGAATAGTGTTTGGTTTGGGGTGGGAGCCATTGGGCATAGTGTTTGGTTGGGGGTGAGGGACAGGGTGCATAGTGTTTGCTTGAGGCGTGGGGGCCATGGGGCATAGTGTTTGGTTGGGGGTGGGAGCCTTGGGGCATAGTGTTTGGTTGGGGGTGAGGGACAGGGTGCATAGTGTTTGCTTGAGGCGTGGGGGCCATGGGGCATAGTGTTTGGTTGGGGGTGGGAGCCTTGGGGCATAGTGTTTGGTTGGGGGTGAGGGACAGGGGGCATAGTGTTTGCTTGAGGCGTGGGGGACATGGGGCATAGTGTTTGGTTGGGAGTGAGGGGGCCATGGGGCATAGTGTTTGGTTGGGGGTGAGGGGGCCATGGGGCATAGTGTTTGGTTGGGGGTGAGGGACAGGGGGCATAGTGTTTGCTTGAGGCATGGGGGCCATGGGGCATCGTGTTTGGTTGGGGGTGGGAGCCATGGGGCATAGTGTTTGGTTGGGGGTGAGGGGGCCATGGGGCATAGTGTTTGGTTGGGAGTGAGGGACAGGGGGCATAGTGTTTGCTTGGGGGGTGAGGGACAGGGGGCATAGTGTTTGGTTGGGGGTGGGAGCCATGGGGCATAGTGTTTGGTTGGGGGTGAGGGACAGGGGGCATAGTGTTTGCTTGAGGCGTGGGGGACATGGGGCATAGTGTTTGGTTGGGAGTGAGGGGGCCATGGGGCATAGTGTTTGGTTGGGGGTGAGGGGGCCATGGGGCATAGTGTTTGGTTGGGGGTGAGGGACAGGGGGCATAGTGTTTGCTTGAGGCATGGGGGCCATGGGGCATCGTGTTTGGTTGGGGGTGGGAGCCATGGGGCATAGTGTTTGGTTGGGGGTGAGGGGGCCATGGGGCATAGTGTTTGGTTGGGAGTGAGGGACAGGGGGCATAGTGTTTGCTTGGGGGGTGAGGGACAGGGGGCATAGTGTTTGGTTGGGGGTGGGAGCCATGGGGCATAGTGTTTGGTTGGGGGTGAGGGGGCCATGGGGCATAGTGTTTGGTTGGGGGTGGGAGCCATGGGGCATAGTGTTTGTTTGGGGGTGAGGGACAGGGGGCATAGTGTTTGCTTGAGGCGCGGGGGCCACAGGGCATAGTGTTTGGTTGGGGGTGGGAGCCATGGGGCATAGTGTTTGGTTGGGAGTGGGAGCCATGGGGCATAGTGTTTGGTTGGGGGTGAGGGGGCCATGGGGCATAGTGTTTAGTTGGGGGTGGGAGCCATGGGGCATACTGTTTGGTTGGGGGTGAGGGGGCCATGGGGCATAGTGTTTGGTTGGAGGTGAGGGGGCCATGGGGCATAGTGTTTGGTTGGGGTGAGGGACAGGGGGCATAGTGTTTGCTTGAGGCATGGGGGCCATGGGGCATAGTGTTTGGTTGGGGGTGGGAGCCATGGGGCATAGTGTTTGGTTGGGGGTGAAGGGGCCATGGGGCATAGTGTTTGGTTTGGGTGAGGGACAGGGGGCATAGTGTTTGCTTGGCGGGTGAGGGACAGGGGGCATAGTGTTTGGTTGGGGGTGGGAGCCATGGGGCATAGTGTTTGGTTGGGGGTGAGGGGGCCATGGGGCATAGTGTTTGGTTGGGGGTGGGAGCCATGGGGCATAGTGTTTGGTTGGGGGTGAGAGACAGGGGGCATAGTGTTTGGTTGGGGGTGGGAGCCATGGGGCATAGTGTTTGCTTGAGGCGTGGGGGCCATGGGGCATAGTGTTTGGTTGGGGGTGGGAGCCATGGGGCATAGTGTTTGGTTGGGGGTGAGGGGGCCATGGGGCATAGTGTTTGGTTGGGGGTGAGGGACAGGGGCATAGTGTTTGCTTGGGGGGTGAGGGACAGGGGGCATAGTGTTTGGTTGGGGTGGGAGCCATGGGGCATAGTGTTTGGTTGGGGGTGAGGGGGCCATGGGGCATAGTGTTTGGTTGGGGGTGAGGGGTCCATGGGGCATAGTGTTTGGTTGGGGGTGGGGGGGCCATGGGGCATAATGTTTGGTTGGGGTGAGGGATATGAAGCATAGTGTTTGCTCGAGGGATAGGGGCCATGGGGCATAGTGTTTGGTTGGGGGTCAGGAGGCCATGGGGCATAGTGTTTGGTTGGGGGTTGAGGGAGCCATGGGGCATAGTGTTTGGTTGGGGGTGGGAGCCATGGGGCATAGTGTTTGGTTGGGCGTGAGGGGGACATGGGGCATAGTGTTTTTGTTGGGGGTGAGGGGGCCATGGGGCATAGTGTTTGGTTGAGGGTGGGAGCCATGGGGCATAGTGTTTGGTTGGGGTGGGAGCCATGGGGCATAGTGTTTGGTTGGGGGTGAGGGGGCCATGGGGCATAGTGTTTGGTTGGGGGTGAGGGACAGGGGGCATAGTGTTTGCTTGGGGGGTGAGGGACAGGGGGCATAGTGTTTGGTTGGGGGTGGGAGCCATGGGGCATAGTGTTTTGTTGGGGGTGAGGGACAGGGGGCATAGTGTTTGCTTGAGGAGTGGGGGACAGGGGGCATAGTGTTTGCTTGAGGTGTGGGGGCCATGGGGCATAGTGTTTGGTTGGGGGTGGGAGCCATGGGGCATAGTGTTTGGTTGGGGGTGGGAGCCATGGGGCATAGTGTTTGGTTGGGGGTGAGGGGGTCATGGGGCATAGTGTTTGGTTGGGGGTGAGGGGGCCATGGGGCATAGTGTTTGGTTGGGGGTGATGGGGCATGGGGCATAGTGTTTGATTGGGGTGAGGGACATGGGGCATAGTGTTTGGTTGGGGGTGGGAGCCATAGGGCATAGTGTTTGGTTGGGGGTAAGGGGGCCCTGGGGCATAGTGTTTGGTTGGGGGTAAGGGGGCCCTGGGGCATAGTGTTTGGTTGGGGGTGAGGGGTCATGGGTCATAGTGTTTGGTTGGGGGTGAGAGGGCCATGGGGCATAGTGTTTGGTTGGTGTAAGGGGGCCATGGGGCATAGTGTTTGGTTGGCGGTGAGGGGGCCATGGGGCATAGTGTTTGGTTGGGGATGAGGGGGCCATGGGGCATAGTGTTTGGTTGGGGGTGAGGGACATGGGGCATAGTGTTTGGTTGGGGGTTGTGGGAGCCATGGGGCATACTGTTTTGTTGGGGGTGAGGGGGCCATGGGGCATAGTGTTGGGTTGGGGTTTGATGGAGCCATGGGGCATATTGTTTGGTTTGGGGTGAGGGGGCCATTGGGCATAGTGTTTGGTTGGGGGTGAGGGAGACCATGGGGCATAGTGTTTGGTTGGGGGTGAGGGGGCCATGGGGCATAGTGTTTGGTTGGGGGTGAGGGGGCCATGGGGCATAGTGTTTGGTTGAGCGGTGGGGGCCATGGGGCATAGTGTTTGGTTGGGGGTTGAGGGAGCCATGGGGCATAGTGTTTGGTCGGGGGTTAGGGGGCCATGGGGCATAGTCTTTGGTTCGGGGTGGGAGCCATGGGGCATAGTGTTTGGTTGAGGGTGATGGGGCCATGGGGCATAGTGTTTGGTTGGGGGTGGGAGCCATGTGGCATAGTGTTTGGTTGGGAGTGAGGGGGCCATGGGGCATAGTGTTTGGTTGGGGGTGAGGGACAGGGGGCATAGTGTTTGCTTGAGGCGTGGGGGCCATGGGGCATAGTGTTTGTTTGGGGGTGGGGCCATGGGGCATAGTGTTTGGTTGGGGGTGAGGGGACCATGGGTCATAGTGTTTGGTTGGGGGTGAGGGACAGGGGGCATAGTGTTTGCTTGAGGCGTGGGGGTCATGGGGCATAGTGTTTGGTTGGGGTGGGAGCCATGGGGCATAGTGTTTGGATGGGGTGAGGGGGCCATGGGGCATAGTGTTTGGTTGGGGTTGAGGGGGGCATAGTGTTTGGTTGGGTGTGAGGGACATGGGGCATAGTGTTTGGTTGGGGGTGAGGGGGCCGTGGGGCATAGTGTTTGGTTGGGGGTGGGGCCATGGGGCATAGTGTTTGGTTGGGGGTGAGGGGGCCATGGGTCATAGTGTTTGGTTGGGGGTGAGGGACAGGGGGCATAGTGTTTGCTTGAGGCGTGGGGGTCATGGGGCATAGTGTTTGGTTGGGGTGGGAGCCATGGGGCATATGTTTGGATGGGGTGAGGGGGCCATGGGGCATAGTGTTTTGTTGGGGTTGAGGGGGGCATGGGGCATAGTGTTTGGTTGGGTGTGAGGGACATGGGGCATAGTGTTTGGTTGGGGGTGAGGGGGCCATGGGGCATAGTGTTTGGTTGGGGGTGGGAGCCATGGGGCATAGTGTTGCACTCCAAGAGTGAACCCAATAATAAAGCTAAAACAGGCACAGTTAGGAGATGGTCATCCTTTGCTTTTTGAGGAAACCTGACTCAACGAAGGCCATACTCCTCTTGGGCAACCCAAACAGCAAACTATAGCAGTCCAAAATAACGGAATGTCCAATCAAGGGTCAATAAAATATATATAAGTTAATTAAACAGACAAAATACAATAACTAAATAGAAATAAATTATAACAATGGAAAATGTGTAGTACAAAATGTAAGTTTGAAATGCAAATAAAAATCGTTACCCCTCAAAAACATATTCTTTTTCCATGTGTTTAATACAAATTGGGGGTTGAAAACGCCTCCTGACATGTCCCGCCTACCGCCCCGCCCACTTTTACTTTTCGGCCCACTATAGCCCTCATGTAAGGTACTTTCGGCCCTCTGTCAAAATCAGTTGTGCACCCCTGAACTAGAACCCCAACTCCTGCAACGCCCGCCCCCAGCCGCCCCCATCCACTTCAATATCCGGGGGAGAACCCATCACCCCCCAGAACACCCTGCAAACGGTGCACCCCTGTATCATTTCCAGCAGGACTCGAGATGTGGGTGCATAGAATAAGAAGCTGGGGAGGACCCTCAGGGCGGAACTCTGACCATTGCACGTGAGCCCTCCACTCCCAGGCCAGCTGCTGAATCCGTGGGCAGAGAACACCCGCCTCATTGAGCGGAGGCATGCCAGTACTGCTTAATGTGCATAGCATAACTCCACGGCATCGTGCACGCCACACACGGTGCACAGCAGCAGCTGAGGCTCAGTGTGCACCCATCGCCTTACCTTGCACCTGCAACCTGTAGGTCCGGGAGGCGTTGCCGGCCGGGCTCGATGCAACGCAGGTGTACTCGCCATTGTCGGTCACTCTCAATTCCGACAGCCGGAGGGTCCAGGGAGGCAACAGACTGACCCTAGGGGGGGTAGAGCAGAGCAGAGCAAGGCTCATCATCATTCAGTGAGTACAGGGCCCCTCACACATCTCCAAACAGGGCGCTCAGTTACAGAACCAATCACGAGAAGACGATGAATGCAAAGCAGTGCTGTCCTGTGCACCAGGCATACTGGCACGTGCTCATATGCCAGGTACGCGGCCTCCCAGTGCTCTGCCAGTCTAGGGTGTGCCAGCTTGCCCGGTGTCGGGCTTGCATAGGTCTGTGGTCAGAGATTCAAAATAAAGGTGCAGTAGAGGGCAAGAATGCCAAACATATAGACGGATGCTTAAATAATAGGCATGAAAGGCACACACAGGCATATAACGTACATTATGGGGCATGGAAGGCATACATGGGCTATTACGGTGCATTAAAAGGCATGGAAGGCATACACCGGAATATAAGGTGCTAGTGCATCATGAGGCATGGAAGGAATACAAAGGCATATAAGGTGCATCATGAGGCATGGAAGGAATACAAAGGCATATACGGTGTATTTTGAGGCACAGAAGGCAAACACAGGCATATGAGGTGCCATTATAAGGCATGGATGGCATACAATGTACTTTAGAAGGCATGTGAGTCTTACAAAGGCATCATGGGTGCATACAAAGACATTGAACGGATAAAGGTGCGTTTTGGGACACGGGAGACATACACATTGATTAAAGAACTGATAGGCATACAATGATGAGAAAGGAGAATAAGAAAGGGATTGGCTCTTCCTTTACTGTGCGACAATGACAGAGATACTCCGTGCTCTACAGTAGATGGGAAGGCAGGTAGAATTAGGGGGCACGCATGGCCGTTCACTCAGCACCCCATTTTAAGCTTGGTGGCTGAGCGCTCGTGCCGTCCTCTACATGAGCTCACATGTCCTCGGTTGCTAAGCAGCAATGTGATACCATCAAATCGGTTGCTATGACACCAGACAAGCCCCTCTTCCGTAATAATTCCCATGCCAGAGAAAGTACCTGAAAGGCATACAAAGTAGGGGGCAAAGCGCGCGCCATGTAATGTGTAAGAGATGGGGGGCAGGCAAAAGGAAGCGGAGGGAGGGGGGGGCAGCTGTGCCATATAACATAGGAGATGGGAGTGGGGGGTAGGCAAAAGCAAGGGGGAAGCTCTGCCATATAACATAGAAAAGGGGGTGGAGGGCAGGCAAAAGGAAAGGGGCAGCATTGCCAGCAGTGCCATGTAACATAGAAGAGGGGGATGGGGCAGGCAAAAGGAAGGGGGCAACAGTGCCATGTAACATAGAAGAGGGGGATGGGACAGGCAAAAGGAAGGGGGACAGCAGTGCCATATAACATAGAAGAGGGGGATGGAGGGCAGGCAAAAGGAAGGGGGCAGCAGTGCCATGTAACATAGAAGAGGGGGATGGGGCAGGCAAAAGGAAGGGGGACAGCAGTGCCATATAACATAGAAGAGGAGGATGGGGCAGGCAAAAGGAGGTGCTGTCGGGGCCATCTTGTGTGTCAGTGGTGCCGGGTGAGAAGCGTAGGAAAATCTCCCTGGTCAGCTGAGGCAGAGCCATGGCCAAGAGTTCCCCGGCATGGGGGTATCTGGAGATAAAGTGGAGTCTGCTCCAGCCCCTGTCCTCGGCGGCTCTGGACTCCAGGGGGTGGCTCTGTGCCTCCTCACTGTCAGCTCAGCTTCCCGTACTCACCTCTCCTCAGCTCCCGTACTCACCTCTCCTCAGCTTCCCGTACTCACCTCTCCTCCACTTCCCGTACTCACCTCTCCTCAGCTTCCCGTACTCACCTCTCCTCAGCTTCCCGTACTCACCTCTCCTCCGCTTCCCGTACTCACCTCTCCTCAGCTTCCCGTGCTCACCTCTCTTCAGCTTCCCGTGCTCACCTCTCCTCAGCTTCCCGTGCTCACCTCTCCTCAGCTTCCCGTACTCACCTCTCCTCAGCTTCCCGTGCTCACCTCTCCTCAGCTTCCCGTGCTCACCTCTCCTCAGCTTCCCGTACTCACCTCTCCTCAGCTTCCCGTGCTCACCTCTCTTCAGCTTCCCGTACTCACCTCTCCTCAGCTTCCCGTACTCACTTCTCTTCAGCTTCCAATAATCACACACTGAAATATCAACTGTGAACAGCTACCCACAGCTCCTTCGTTTACCCTCGCAGGCCAAGACCCTCACAGGAAGCCCAGCCCGAGGGTAGGGATGGCAGGGTTCTATAAGCACAGGTTCTCGAGTAGTTGGAGTAAGAGCTGGTGGTAAGAGTTTGGAGGAGACTGGAGGCAGATGCAGGAGTGTGAAGGTTGGCAATGAAAGGGGGAAATCAGTCAGGAGGAGGTGGTGGTGTGGTGTAGCCACAAGGAGAGGCATAACCAGCCCAGAAGTAGTTAGGTGGTGAGAGGCGGAGGAGTCAGGACGCCAGTGGATGGAGATGACCCAGACCCTCAAAACATCCACACCAGGAGAAAGAAAGGGTGCAGAAAACTCTTGTACCCAGGACCACAAACTAAACAAGAATAGTCTTGAGAGGATCTAGAAAGAAGGGTGCAGAAAAACCTTATACCTGGGACCTCGAACCAAACCAGGAGAAGATTCTGAGAGGATCATTGAAACAGGGTGTGGAAAACCCTTAAGCTCGAGACAGGGCATCCAGGGCAAACTCTACTAGTACCTGCTGCTAGTGGCGGAGACCCAATGACGCCTGCTGCTGGGGGGGATGTCAGACAGAGGTTGGCAAACCATTGTGAACTATATCTGGAAGCAGCGAGTGAATTGAACTATTAAGAAGAAAATCGCTTGCCTTTGAGTTCGTTTTCAAGGGACGTTTATGTTATAGAAAAGGCTTTTAGGTGCAGTGTTGTTTTGAGCGTCTTCATGAGCCCCGCTCTTCCAAATGAGAATACCCCAGCAGAGTCTTGGACCTCTTTGCCATCTTAGGGTTAATCAAACACTAGAACCTGGCAGCCTGGTAAATATTGTTTGCCACTTTGAAGACCTGCAGAGACGATTGCACGAGGAAACACACTGTAGAAAACTTTCCCTCAGGGTTGTGAAGCAGCCGAGAGACAGAGTACGGAATCAGCATTACTTGTGGTCACTCAGGCTCTGCACGCTGCTCGGCACCCAAACCTTCATCCATTTTCATTCTTCTTGATCTCTCGGCTGCTTCCGACACGGTGCATCACTCTCGTCTTTCTTCTCGGTGCATCACTCTCGTCTTTCTTTTCCCGGAGTTACTGGCCTGGCTTTCATTCTTCTTGATCTCTCGGCTGCTTTCGACACGGTGCATCACTCTCGTCTTTCTTCTCCCGGAGTTACTGGCCTGGCTTTCATTCTTCTTGATCTCTCGGCTGCTTTCGACACGGTGCATCACTCTCGTCTTTCTTCTCCTGGAGTTACTGGCCTGGCTTTCATTCTTCTTGATCTCTCGGCTGCTTTCGACACGGTGCATCACTCTCGTCTTTCTTCTCCCGGAGTTACTGGCCTGGCTTTCATTCTTCTTGATCTCTCGGCTGCTTTCGACACGGTGCATCACTCTCGTCTTTCTTCTCCCGGAGTTACTGGCCTGGCTTTCATTCTTCTTGATCTCTCGGCTGCTTTCGACACAGTGCATCACTCTCGTCTTTCTTCTCCCGGAGTTACTGGCCTGGCTTTCATTCTTCTTGATCTCTCGGCTGCTTTCGACACGGTGCATCACTCTCGTCTTTCTTCTCCCGGAGTTACTGGCCTGGCTTTCATGCTTCTTGATCTCTCAGATGCTTTCGACACGGTGCATCATTCTCGTCTTTCTTCTCCCGGAGTTACTGGCCTGGCTTTACAGTAGATCTACTCTTATCTCACTGATCGTTCCTTCTCTGTTTTGTGGGAGGGTAAACTTTCCACTCCTGATCCCCTTCTTCATGGAGTTCCCCAAGACTCTGTCCCTGGCCCCTTTCTTTGTTCTCTTTACACTACCCCACTCACACACGTCCTTCAGTCCTTTGGTCTTGATTGCCACTTGTATGCAGACGATACTCAGATCTACCTCTCTTCATCCGCTTACATCACTAGACGATACTCAGATCCACCTCTCTTCCTCTACTTACATCACTAGACAATACTCAGATCCACCGCTCTGCATCTGCTTACATAACTAAATGATACTCAGATCCACCTGTCTTCCTCTGCTTACATCACCAGACGATACTCAGATCCACCTCTCTTCCACTGCTTACATCACTAGACGATACTCAGATCCACCTCTCTTCCTCTGCTTACATCACTAGACGATACTCAGATCCATCACTAGACGATACTCAGATCCACCTCTCTTCCTCTGCTTACATTACCAGACGATACACAGATCCACTTCTCTTCCTCTGCTTACATCACCAGACGATACACAGATCCACCTCTCTTCCTCTGCTTACATCACTAGACGATACTCAGATCCACCTCTCTTCCTCCGCTTACATCACTAGACGATACTCAGATCCACCTCTCTTCCTCTGCTTACGTCACCAGACGATACTCAGATCCACCTCTCTTCATCTGCTTACGTCACCAGATGATACTCAGATCCACCTCTCTTCATCTGCTTACATCACTAGAAGATACTCAGATCCACCTCTCTTCATTTGCTTACGTCACCAGACGATTCTCAGATCCACCTCTCTTCATCTGCTTACATCACTAGACGATACTCAGATCCACCTCTCTTCCTCCGCTTACATCACCAGACGATACTCAGATCCACCTCTCTTCCTCTGCTTACATCACTAGACGATACTCAGATCCACCTCTCTTCATCTGCTTATGTCACCAGACGATACTCAGATCCACCTCTCTTCCTCCGCTTACATCACCAGACGATACTCAGATCCACCTCTCTTCCTCTGCTTACATCACTAGACGATACTCAGATCCACCTCTCTTCCTCCGCTTACATCACCAGACGATACTCAGATCCACTTCTCTTCCTCTGCTTACATCACCAGACGATACTCAGATCCACCTCTCTTCCTCTGCTTACATCACTAGCTGTTTACAAGCAGTTCTATTCTGGATGCAATCTCAGTTTCTTCACATAGCTCATCTCAAACTGAAATTCTTTTTTCTCCCTTCGACTATTTTTCCATCCCCATCTTTTCCATCTATGTCCGTCCCTCTGTCCTCTGCCCCCATTTCCACCTCTGCTCGCATCTTGGGGGTCATTTTGGACCCTGATCTCTCCTTATCCTCCCATATTGCGTCCACTGCTCGCTCTCGTCGTTTCCAGCTGTTCAATATCCGTAAAAAGTGTCCTTTATTAACATTTATGCGATTAAGATCCTAATTACATCACATGTTCTCTCTGCACGTGGCTACCGTTCTGCCCTTCCCATTGGTCTCCCTGTCTCTACACGTGGCTACTGTTCTGCCCTTCACATTGGCTACTGTTCTGCCCTTCTCATTGGTCTCGTTGCCTCTACACGCGGCTACTGTTCTGCCCTTCTCATTCGTCTCCCTGCCTTTACATGTGGCTATTGTTCTGCCCTTCTCATTCGTCTCCCTGCCTCTACATGTGGCTATTGTTCTGCCCTTGTCATTGGTCTCCCTGCCTCTCTACACGCGGCTACTGTTCTGCCCTTCTCATTGGTCTCCCTGCCTCTACACGTGGCTACTGTTCTGCCCTTCTCATTGGTCTCCCCCCCTTCTCATTGGTCTCCCTGCCTCTACACGTGGCTAATGTTCTGCCCTTCTCATTGGTCTCCCTGCTGTTCCGCCCTTCTCACTGGTCTCCCTTCCTCTACACATGGCTACTGTTCTGCCCTTCTCATTGGTCTCCCCCGCCCTTCTCATTGGTCTCCCTGCCTCTACACGTGGCTCCTGTTCTGCCCTTCTCATTGGTCTCCCTGCCTCTCTACACGTGGATACTGTTCTGCCCTTCCCATTGGTCTCCCTGCCTCTAAACGTGGCTACTGTTCTGCCCTTCTCATTGGCTACTGCTCTGCCCTTCTCATTGGTCTCCATGCCTCTACATGTGGCTACTGTTCCGCCCTTCTCATTGGTCTACCTGCCTTTACACGTGGCTACTGTTCTGCTCTTCTCATTGGTCTCCCTGCCTCTGCACGCGGCTACTGTTCCGCCCTTCTCATTGGTCTCCCTGCCTCTACACGCGGCTACTGTTCGCCCTTCTCAGTGGTCTCTCTACCTCTACACGTGGCTACAGTTCTGCCCTTCTCATTGGCCTCCCTGCCTCTACACGTGGCTACTGTTCTGCCCTTCTCATTGGTCTCCCTGCCCCTACACATGGTTATTGTTCTGCCTTTCTCATTCGTCTCCCTGCCTCTACATGTGGCTACTGTTCTGCCCTTCTCATTGGTCTCCCTGCCTCTACACGTATCTACTGTTCTGCCCTTCTCATTGGTCTCCCTGCCTCTGCACGTGGCTACTGTTCCGCCCTTCTCATTGGTCTCCCTGCCTCTACATGTGGCTAATGTTCTGCCCTTCTCATTGGCTACTGTTCTGCCCTTCTCATTGGTCTCCCTGCCTCTACACGTGGCTACTGTTCTGCCCTTCTCATTGGTCTCCCTGCCTCTACACGCGGCTACTGTTCCGCCCTTCCCATTGGTGTCCCTGCCTCTGCATGCGGTTCCTGTTCCGCCCTTCTCATTGGCTACTGTTCTGCCCTTCTCATTGGTCTCCCTGCCTCTACACGTGGCTACTGTTCTGCCCTTCTCATTGGCTACTGTTCTGCCCTTCTCATTGGTCTCCCTGCCTCTGCACGCGGCTACTGTTCTGCCCTTCTCACTGGTCTCCCTGCCTCTCTACACGTGGCTACTGTTCTGCCCTTCTCATTGGTCTCGTGCCTTTGCACGTGGCTACTGTTCTGCCCTTCTCATTGGTCTCCATGCCTCTACACGTGGCTACTGTTCCGCCATTCTCATTAGTCTCCCTGCCTCTGCACACGGCTACTGTTCCGCCCTTCTCATTGGTCTCCCTGCCACTGCACGCAGCTACTGTTCTGCCCTTCTCATTGGTCTCCCTGCCTCTATATGCGACTACTGTTCCGCCCTTCTCATTGGTCTCGCTGCCTCTGCACGCGTCTATTGTTCTGCCCTTGTCATTGGTCTCCCTGCCTCTGCACGCTGCTACTGTTCCACACTTCTCATTGGTCTCCCTGCCTCTGCACGTGGCTACTGTTCTGCCCTTCACATTGGTCTCCTTGCCTCTGCACGTGGCTACTGTTCCGCCCTTCTCATTGGTCTCCCTGCCTCTGCACGTGGCTACTGTTCTGCCCTTCTCATTGGTCTCCCTGCCTCTACACGTGGCTACTGTTCTGCCCTTCTCATTGGTCTCCCTGCCTCTGCACGTGGCTACTGTTCTGCCCTTCTCTTTGGTCTCCCTACCTCTACACGTGGCTACTGTTCTGCCCTTCTCATTGGCTACTGTTCTGCCCTTCTCATTGGTCTCCCTGCCTCTGCACGTGGCTACTGTTATGCCCTTCTCTTTGGTCTCCCTGCCTCTACACGTGGCTACTGTTCTGCCCTTCTCATTGGCTACTGTTCTGCCCTTCTCATTGGTCTCCCTGCCTCTACACGCAGCTACTGTTCTGCCCTTCTCATTGGTCTCCCTGCCTCTACACGCGGCTACTGTTCTGCCCTTCTCATTCGTCTCCCTGCCTCTACATGTGGCTATTGTTCTGCCCTTGTCATTGGTCTCCCTGCCTCTACATGTGGCTATTGTTCTGCCCTTGTCATTGGTCTCCCTGCCTCTCTACACACGGCTACTGTTCTGCCCTTCTCATTGGTCTCCCTGCCTCTACACGCGGCTACTGTTCTGTCCTTCTCATTGGTCTCCCTGATTCTACACGTGGCTACTGTTCTGCCCTTCTCATTGGTCTCCATGCTGTTCCGCCCTTCTCGTTGGTCTCCCCTCCTCTACACATGGCTACTGTTCTGCCCTTCACATTGGTTTCCCTGCCTCTCTACACGTGGCTACTGTTCTGCCCTGCTCATTGGCTACTGTTCTGCCCTTCTCATTAGTCTCCCTGCCTCTACACGTGGCTACTGTTCTGCCCTTCTCATTGGACTTCATGCCTCTACGTGTGGCTACTGTTGCGCCCTTCTCATTGGTCTACCTGCCTTTACACGTGGCTACTGTTCCGCCCTTCTCATTGGTCACCCAATGCTACACGTGGCTACTGTTCTGCCCTTCTCATTGGTCTCCCTGCCTCTAAACGTGGCTACTGTTCTGCCCTTCTCATTGGCTACTGCTCTGCCCTTCTCATTGGTCTCCATGCCTCTACATGTGGCTACTGTTCCGCCCTTCTCATTGGCCTACCTGCCTTTACACGTGGCTACTGTTCTGCTCTTCTCATTGGTCTCCCTGCCTCTGCACGCGGCTACTGTTCCGCCCTTCTCATTGGTCTCCCTGCCTCTACACGCGGCTACTGTTCCGCCCTTCTCATTGGCCTCCCTGCCTCTACATGTGGCTACTGTTCTGCCCTTCTCATTGGTCTCCCTGCCTATCTACACATGGCTACTGTTCTGCCCTTCTTATTGGTCTCCCTGCCTCTACACGTGGCTACTGTTCCGCCCTTCTCATTGGTCTACCTGCCTTGACACGTGGCTACTGTTCTGCCCTTCTCATTGGTCTCCCTGCTTTTCTGCCCTTCTCATTGGTCACCCTGCCTCTACACGTGGCTACTGTTGCGCCCTTCTCATTGGTCTACCTGCCTTTACACGTGGCTACTGTTCCGCCCTTCTCATTGGTCACCCAATGCTACACGTGGCTACTGTTCTGCCCTTCTCATTGGTCTCCCTGCCTCTAAACGTGGCTACTGTTCTGCCCTTCTCATTGGCTACTGCTCTGCCCTTCTCATTGGTCTCCATGCCTCTACATGTGGCTACTGTTCCGCCCTTCTCATTGGCCTACCTGCCTTTACACGTGGCTACTGTTCTGCTCTTCTCATTGGTCTCCCTGCCTCTGCACGCGGCTACTGTTCCGCCCTTCTCATTGGTCTCCCTGCCTCTACACGCGGCTACTGTTCCGCCCTTCTCATTGGCCTCCCTGCCTCTACATGTGGCTACTGTTCTGCCCTTCTCATTGGTCTCCCTGCCTATCTACACATGGCTACTGTTCTGCCCTTCTTATTGGTCTCCCTGCCTCTACACGTGGCTACTGTTCCGCCCTTCTCATTGGTCTACCTGCCTTGACACGTGGCTACTGTTCTGCCCTTCTCATTGGTCTCCCTGCTTTTCTGCCCTTCTCATTGGTCACCCTGCCTCTACACGTGGCTACTGTTCCGCCCTTCTCATTGGTCTCCCTGCCTTTACACGTGGCTACTGTTCTGCCCTTCTCATTGGTCTCCCTGCCTCTACACGTGGCTATTGTTCCGCCCTTCTCATTGGTCTCCATGCCTCTACATGTGGCTACTGTTCTGCCCTTCTCATTGGCTACTGTTCTGCCCTTCTCATTGGTCTACCTGCCTTTACATGCGGCTACTGTTCTGCCCTTGTCATTGGTCTCCCTGCCTCTACACGTGGCTACTGTTCTGCCCTTCTCATTGGCTACTGTTCTGCCCTTCTCATTGGTCTCTGTGCCTCTACATGCGGCTACTGTTCTGCCCTTCTCACTGGTCTCCCTGCCTCTCTACACGTGGCTACTGTTCTGCCCTTCTCATTGGTCTCGTGCCTTTGCACGTGGCTACTGTTCTGCCCTTCTCATTGGTCTCCATGCCTCTACACGTGGCTACTGTTCCGCCATTCTCATTGGTCTCGCTGCCTCTGCACGCGGCTACTGTTCTGCCCTTGTCATTGGTCTCCCTGCTTCTGCTACGCGGCTACTGTTCCGCTCTTCTCATTGGTCTCCCTGCCTCTGCACATGGCTACTGTTCTGCCCTTCACATTGGTCTCCCTGCTTCTGCACACGGCTACTGTTCCTCCCTTCACATTGGTCTACCTGCCTTGACACGTGGCTACTGTTCCGCCCTTTTCAGTGGTCTCCCTGCCTTTACACGTGGCTACTGTTCTGCCCTTCTCATTGGTCTCCCTGCCTCTGCACACGGCTACTGTTCTGTCCTTCTCATTGGTCTCCCTGCCTCTACATGTGGCTACTGCTCCGCCCTTCTCATTGGTCTACCTGCCTTGACACGTGGCTACTGTTCTGCCCTTCTCATTGGTCTCCCTGCCTCTACATGTGGCTACTGTTCCGCCCTTCTCATTGGCCTCCCTGCTGTTCCGCCCTTCTCATTGGTCTCCCTGCCTACCGTCTTGCTCCCGTGCGCTCTATCTATACCAGTCCGCACTCTCTTTCATCTCCTCCCTTGAGCCTCTGTGCTTTGTTCTCTATTTCTTGGCCGTCCCTTGAGTCCCGGCTTCTCACACATTTATTCTCTACAATATTCAAATGCAACCATGGGCTGGATCCCCCTTATCTCTTCTCTTTGGTTTCGCCCGGCACCCCTGCCCGAGGCACCTGTTCCCACCCCCCCTTCTCTTTTCTGTCCTCCCCAAACCTCCACGTGCACCCTCTGGATTCTGTTCATTTTCCTGGCTTGGTCCAAAGCTTTGGAACGCTCTTCCTCTGACCATCAGTTCGGTGTCCTCCCTGTCTTTGATTCGTTCTTCTATTAAAGTCCATGTGGATTTAAAGAAAGGAATGGGCAGATTCTCAAAACTTGTTTGGTGCAAGGGATGAGACGTGCAGGCGCCTCCAATCACTCGATTCAAATAAAACGTGCAGCCTGTTTTCAGAGGGGATGTGAATGAGCGCGTAACAGACTTGCACATTCAGAAGCCAGTTCACTCCTTTCCATATTCCTACCACTAGGGGGTGTTGCTGCGTATTTAAGCCCATCCCGAATTCACAGACAGGCTGCTCCGGGATCTGAGCAGAAAATAGTCACATCCCCATGTGCCTTTTTCGAATATGCACAAGGGGATGCACAGTGCGTGACAGTGTCATTTCCGACTCTGTCGCGCTGTTTCTTTAAATTGATCATCAGCTGTATAAACCAGTGCTGTCCCACTTGTGTTTCTATCCCTCAAACAGGGGTAGAAATGTTTTTTTCATCATTTTTAACAATTTACAATGGCGGGCATTGTGGAATGCTCTCCCAGCCCCATGCTGGTGCATGGCACCATATGATATGATATGATATGATATATTTGTATCGCGCTCGTACACAAGTGTTTCAGCGCGCGACTAGGCAAGGGAGGGGAACAAGGGAGAACACAGCACAACATAAAAACGATCTTACTAGGCCCAGTGACATTGAGAACGCGCAAGTGCATGGGAAAGGGAAAAGAAAAAAAGTGCATGGAAGGGAGAGAGTGGAAAGTGCAGAAGCCGAGGAGCGCAGATAAATAAAATAAATAGAAAATTGAGGCAAACTGTGGCAGTGCAGCCAGCAAGTGGCAAGTGCTGTGTTTAAGGCAGCAGACTGGGTAAGTCTGAATAGGTGCAGAAAAAGAAGAAAAATGGGGGGGGGGGGCTGTATGGGTACAGATACAGTCCCCAGTACAAGGGGTGGCCAGGAGGGAGTGCAGGAAGGTGGCAGGGTGAGCTGGTACCTGGGCCCGGAGGACAGAGGGTGGCCAGGTGCACAGTGCCAAGAGAGCAGATCAGCAGGGGAGAAGGGGAGCGAAGGCAGAAGCAAAGAGGAAGGTTTTGAGGTGCTTTCGGAACCGGAGATGGTTCTCCTCAAGTTTTAGAGTGGCAGGGAGGCTGTTCCAGAGGGAGGCCCCAGCCGAAGATGGAGATCTACCCCCAGCTCGTTTCTTTGAAAAACAACTGACCCTGAGGGAGTTGGAGGTAGAGGAGCGAAGAGCTTGAGAGGGGAGGTATTTGCGGAGGGATATCTGAAGGTATTTTGGACCCAGGCCCCAGAAAGCCTTGTGGACAATGTAGAGGGTTTTGAATTTAATCCTTGCATCAACTGGGAGCCAATGGAGAGATGTCAAAGCTGGAGAGATACAATCCCAGGGCTTGAGGCCAAGGACAAGTCTCTCAGTCCTGTTTTGGATAAATTGTAGAGGGTGGAGAGTAGAGGCAGGTAGATTTAGAAAGAGGCTGTTACAATAGTCCAAGCTAGAGAGAACCAGAGCTTGGGATACCATGAGCTTCTGGGGGAAGGAGAGGAAAGGCAGAATACCTCTGAGGAGGTGCAGTCGGAAGTTTGACTTTTTAGAGACATCAGAGATATGGGCCGAGAAGGAAAGTGTGGAGTCAAAGATGACACCAAGGTTCTTAGCCTCGCAGGTAGGGGTAGGAGGAGGGCCAAGGGAGGCCGGCCAGAGAGTGAGGGGAAAGGATGGTGAAGGTGTGCCGATGAGGAGGATCTCTGTCTTGCTGGCATTCAGACAAAGATCATTGGCGGCACACCAATTTTGAATGGCAGTGAGGCAGTCAGAGATGAGAGAGGGAGAAGAGGTGGCTGAGGGCAGCCGGAAAATGAGTTCAGTGTCATCAGAGTAGCACTGGAAATTTGAGCAGAAAATGGCAATGCAGTGAGCGAGAGTTGCCAGGTATTGGTTGAAAAGCCAGGGCGAGAGGTTAGACCCCTGGGGAACACTGCAGGTAGAGAGGAAGATAGATGATAGGAAAGACCCCAGTTGGACCTGAGAGGGTCGATCAGAGAGGAAAGAGGTCAGCCAGGCCAGAGCCTGATCAGTGATTCCCAGGTTATCACGGAGACGGTTGAGCAGGATGGTATGGTTGACTATGTCGAAGGTAGAAGAGAGATCGAGGAGGATGAGGACAGAAGGAATGTTAGAATCAAGGTTGGAGAGCAGATCTTCACGGATATTGAGGAGAGCAGTTTCCATGCTTCTGGCCGCTCTGAAGCCAGACTGATGGTCACGGAGACAACCAACAGAATCTGAATGAAGGTTAAGCTGAGAGATGGCCAGCTTTTCCAGGAGTTTGCCCAGAAAGGGGGTAATGGAAATTGGGCGATAGTTTGCCGGACATGAAGGATCAGCTGTGGGTTTCTTGAGAAGAGGATGCACAAGGGAGTGCTTCAGAGAGGAGGGGAAGGATCCTGAGGCAAATGAGTGGTTGCAAAAATCAGCAAGGGCAGGAGCGAGGGTGTCAATGTGGTCCTTGATGGTTTTGGAGGAACAGGGATGAACCTGTTTTGACAAGGCTTTCATAGATCGGACTTGTCTACCGACCTCGTCAGGGGAGAAAATAGGAAAGGAAGAGAAGGATGGTGGGGGGATGCTTAAAGGGGGGTCTCCAAGCACAGACTGAGAGGGAATAGGAGGGGGAGGGGATGCGCGTGTGAACAGGATGTCCTGGGTTTTAGAGATAACGTGCGAGGCAAGGGCATTAGAGAGAGCCTGGGAGGCAAGAGGAGGGGAGGAGACTGCTGCAGGGTTGGCAAGTTCCTTGCAGATTTTAAAGAGTTTGGCCGAGTTGTTGGATGCCGCAGAGACACAGGCTTGAATGTGGGCTCTCTTCTTAGTGCGGACAGAGAGTCGGTATTGCCTTTGGAGCAGGCGACAGGCCAGTTTTTCAGGGGATGAGCAAGAAGACCTCCATTTCCTCTCAGCCGCCCTACATTTACGTTTAAGTGTAGCTAGGTCGGAGTCATACCAGGAATTGCACTTGGCTTTGGACTTCAAGTGGATCCTCATGACAGGGGCAAGAGCATCAAGAGTATCAGAGATGGAAGAGTACAGAAGGGACAGGGTTGTGTCGGGGTGTGAGTCAGCCAGGGGAGGAGGAGGGGGAGAGAAGGTGGCAGCGAAAGCCTCAGCTGACACATGCTTCATAGGTCGGATGTCCAAGAAGGTAGGTGGCAGTGTTGAGGTGAGCTTGGCTTGGGGAGAAGAGAGTAAGAGATGGGAGGAGAGGAGGCAGTGGTCACTCCAGGAGAGAGGAGTGGTCAGAGGAATAGAGAGGGGGAGGCCAGGGGAGATCAAGACATCAAGTGTGTGTCCTGCAGAGTGCATCGGGCCAGAGGAGAGGATAGAGAGGGAGAGGGTATCGCAGAGGTTGCGAAAGAGCAGCGATGAGGGACAGTGAGAATCGAGGTGAATGTTGAGGTCACCAAAGAGGAGGAGTTGAGTGGTTGAGGCCAGGAGGGAGGAGGAGCGGTTGGCCCACTCAGAGAGAAAAGAGGTGATTTGCCCGGGGGGGCGGTAGAGAGTAGCAATAGTAAGAGAGTGGCTAGGAGAGAGCGAGAGCCTGCAGACAAGGCATTCAAAAGAGGAGTAAATCTGAGTGGGAATGATAGTGGCAGGAATCCACTTAGGAAAGATCAGGGCTACGCCCCCTCCAGGTCGAGTGGATCTGGGAGCTGAGAGGATCTTGTAGCCATCAGGGAGGAGAGTGTATAAGCTTGTGATAGAGCTGGCTGTGAACCATGTCTCCGTAAGACCGAGGACATCAAGGTCCAGTTCTTCAAGGAGGTGGCAGATGTCAGAGGAGTGTTTGACGGCAGAGCGAGAGTTGAGAGTGGCAAGATGAAGAAGGTTGCCGGCCTTAAAGACCTTCCGGGGAGGGGTACAAATCAGAGGTACGCCCTGCGGAGTTGTGGAGGTAGCCTCAAGAGTGGCAGAGGAGGAGGAAAAAGTGGGTAAAGTAGCCAAGGAATGAGAGGAGGGGACAGCTGGAGATGAGAGGAAGTTGATGAGGCGAGGGAAACGCTTATCGAAGAGGAACAGATTGGCCTGAGGACCTTGGACCATGACAGTGCCATTTAGGTAGACATTAAGGATGACTCTGGAGGAGTCGAAAGAAGCCATGAGGACATCCCAGTGAGTGCCACCATTAATGGGAGAGGAGGAGACAGGACAAAGCACAGAGATCATATGGGGGGTCCATAGATCCGGCAAAGGAACAACAAAGAGGATGTCGGTGAGGGTCTGTCTGGAAGAGGCGCTGGTATAGGTATCAGCGATGGGGAGTCCAGGGTTGGAGGCCAAGATATCCTTTTTAAATTTTTTCTTTTTTCCAGACTTGGTCAGAAGGGAAGGGTAGTTAATAGAGAAGCAGTTGGAATAGATGGGAGAGACAGAAAGCGCCATGAGTGGAAATGAGAAGAGGCAGAGGGAGCACTAAGCAAGTAAAGCAGCATTGAGCAGTCACTGGGCTAGCAGGTTACAATCAAAGGCCAAAAGTTACATGCAGAAATACGCTGAAGTTGAACTTTCAAGTAAATGCAAGAATACACCCAAGTTTGGCGTTCAAGTAAATGCAGAAATACACTGAAGTTGAACTTTCAAGTAAATGCAGAAATACACTGAAGTTGAACTTTCAAGTAAATGCAAGAATACACCCAAGTTTGGCGTTCAAGTAAATGCAGAAATACACTGAAGTTGAACTTTCAAGTAAATGCAAGAATACACCCAAGTTTGGCGTTCAAGTAAATGCAGAAATACACTGAAGTTGAACTTTCAAGTAAATGCAGAAATACACTGAAGTTGAACTTTCAAGTAAATGCAAGAATACACCCAAGTTTGGCGTTCAAGTAAATGCAGAAATACACTGAAGTTGAACTTTCAAGTAAATGCAAGAATACACCCAAGTTTGGCGTTCAAGTAAATGCAGAAATACACTGAAGTTGAACTTTCAAGTAAATGCAGAAATACACTGAAGTTGAACTTTCAAGTAAATGCAAAAATACACCCAAGTTTGACTTTCAAGTAAATGCAAGAATACACCCAAGTTTGACTTTCAAGTAAATGCAGAAATACACTGAAGTTGAACTTTCAAGTAAATGCAAAAATACACCAAGTTTGACTTTCAAGTAAATGCAAGAATACACCCAAGTTTGACTTTCAAGTAAATGCAGAAATACACTGAAGTTGAACTTTCAAGTAAATGCAAGAATACACCCAAGTTTGACTGTCAGAAGTATGCATGGGTGCTGGCCAGTACATCATGTACACTCCCGCACAGTCCCTCGGAAATGTTCAGGTCACCTTTGTGCATAAGGTGATCGATGCGTTTATAAAATTAATGCAAATGACAAAAGCGCCTCCTCTGCGCGTTATTCATGTTTATTTTGGTGCTCCTATTGTATTATGTCCCTGGCCACGAGTGATACACACTGAACAAGGCTCCCAGACATGGACCAGAGCTCTCCACATGGAGCACAGCCTTGAGGCAGAAGTACCAGGTGAAAAGCAGAGCCCTCTGGCACCATGTCTTGCTTTCAGGCACCCAGCAGGGCTCCTGGACACAGAGCAGAGTTTGGAAGCACAGGAGCAGCTTCCAGGTACAGGACATACCTGTCAGCCATGGAGAAGAGCTCCCAGTCTTGGAGCAGGTCCCCGGGCAGCATGAAGAGTTCTCGGCCACCAGACAGCACCCCTGAGGACAAGACACATGTATCAGGTATCCTCTAGCCCTCTCAGGGCGTAAGCAAAGAGGCCAGGTGCTGGGCATGGCTTTCAGACACTGTGTAAAGATCTCAGGTGCTGGCCATGGCTTTCAGACACTGTCTAAAGATCTCAGGTGCTGGGCATGGCTTTCAGACACTGTGTAAAGATCTCAGTTACTGTGCATGGCTTTCAGACACTGTGTAAAGATCTCAGGTACTGGGCATGGCTTTCAGACACTGTGTAAAGATCTCAGGTACTGGGCATGGCTTTCAGACACTGTGTAAAGATCTCAGGTGCTGGGCATGGCTTTCAGACACTGTGTAAAGGTCTCAGGTGCTGGGCATGGCTTTCAGACACTGTTTAAAGATCTCAGTTACTGGGCATGGCTTTCAGACACTGTGTAAAGATCTCAGGTGCTGGGCATGGCTTTCAGACACTGTGTAAAGATCTCAGGTGCTGGGCATGGCTTTCAGACACTGTGTAAAGATCTCAGGTACTGGGCATGGCTTTCAGACACGTAAAGATCTCAGGTACTGGGCATGGCTTTCAGACACTGTGTAAAGGTCTCAGGTACTGGGCATGGCACCAGGCAGAGCTCCTATGCACTAGGCAGAGCTCCCAGGCACCGGTCAGAGCTCCCAGGCAGCCGGCAGAGCTCCTAGGTACCAGGCAGAGCTCCCCGGCACCAGGCAGAGCTCTCCGGCACCAGGCAGAGCTCACAGACACCAGGCAGAGCTCCCAGGCACCAGGCAGAGCTCCTATGCACTAGGCAGAGCTCCCAGGCACCAGTCAGAGCTCCCAGGCAGCCGGCAGAGCTCCTAGGTACCAGGCAGAGCTCCCCGGCACCAGGCAGAGCTCCCAGGCACCAGGCAGAGCTCCCAGGCACCAGGCAGAGCCCACAGGCACCGGTGAAAGGTGTCAGTAAGGCCTCACATCATCAGCAAGCGCTCTGAGACCCTAGGGTGAACTCCCAGGCACCAGAAAGAGCTCTCAGGTGTTGGGCAAACAAAGCAGGCAACTAGCATTCTCAGACACTGGAGAAACTCCTAAGCAGTGGGGAGAACTCTTAAGAGGGGAGCAGAGGTTTCAAACATGGGGTGTAGCATCTGCAATAAAGCAGCGCTACTGCACCTTGACAGATGCCTCGGGGACCTAGCAAAGCATTCGGGTACAAGACAGAGCTCTCAGGCACAAGGCTCCGCCCTCAGGCACATGCACCAGGGACCGCTCTCAACCTCAGAGCAAAGCTCGTGTGAATGGAGTCTACAGGCCATGTTAGCGCCGGCAGGTGCTGAGTGGGCAGCCGCTTACCAGGGGTGTGGGAGCCAGGAAGCACTTTCATCCACTGCCAGAGAAATGCAACACTGTATGGGACCCGTGCAAGGCTTCTCGGGGAGCAGCAGACTCCCAGGAGTAGACCACATCCTGAAAGAAGAGTGCGCTTGCCCCAAACAGAGCCTTCTATTACCCTCCTGAACTGGGGGGGGGGGGGGGGGGTCACTAAAGCGTACAGTGCCAGAGGCTAAGCTCATGCTCCCAGCCCGCACCAGCAGCACCTCCTCTGAGCGGTGGCATCCGCATCGTGTGAAGAGAAACGCTGGCATTCAGAGCCTGTGCCAATGAAGAAGTCCTTCAGCCGAGCAGCTGGGAGCCTTACCAGTGCTGGCTTTGCATGGTAGGCCTTCCCCTTGCAGTGCTGACACTGCAGGGCAGGCCTTCCCCTTACACTGCTGACACCGCAGGGAAGGCCTTCTCCTTCCAGTGCTGACACTGAAGGGCAGGCCTTCTCCTTCCACTGCTGACACCGCAGGGAAGGCCTCCTCCTTCCATTGCTGACACTGCAGGGCAGGCCTTCCCCTTTCAGTGCTGACACTGCAGGGCAGGCCTTCTCCTTCCACTGCTGACACCGCAGGGCAGACCTCCTCCTTCCATTGCTGACACCGCAGGGCAGGCCTTCCCCTTCCAGTGCTGACACTGCAGGCAGGCCTTCCCCTTCCATTGCTGACACTGCAGGCAGGCCTTCCCCTTCCAGTGCTGACACTGCAGGGCAGGGCTTCCCCTTAAAGTGCTGACAATGCAGGGCAGGCCTTCTCCTTCCACTGCTGACACCGCAGGGAAGGCCTCCTCCTTCCATTGCTGACACTGCAGGGCAGGCCTTCTCCTTCCACTGCTGACACCGCAGGGCAGGCCTTCTCCTCCCATTGCTGACACTGCAGGGCAGGCCTTCCCCTTCTAGTGCTGACACTGCAGGGTAGGCCTTCCCCTTACACTGCTGACACCGCAGGGAAGGCCTTCTCCTTCCAGTGCTGACACTGAAGGGCAGGCCTTCTCCTTCCACTGCTGACACCGCAGGGAAGGCCTCCTCCTTCCATTGCTGACACTGCAGGGCAGGCCTTCCCCTTTCAGTGCTGACACTGCAGGGCAGGCCTTCTCCTTCCACTGCTGACACCGCAGGGCAGACCTTCTCCTTCCATTGCTGACACCGCAGGGCAGGCCTTCCCATTCCAGTGCTGACACTGCAGGCAGGCCTTCCCCTTCCATTGCTGACACTGCAGGCAGGCCTTCCCCTTCCAGTGCTGACACTGCAGGGCAGGGCTTCCCCTTAAAGTGCTGACAATGCAGGGCAGGCCTTCTCCTTCCACTGCTGACACCGCAATGAAGGCCTCCTCCTTCCATTGCTGACACTGCAGGGCAGGCCTTCTCCTTCCACTGCTGACACCGCAGGGCAGGCCTTCTCCTCCCATTGCTGACACTGCAGGGCAGGCCTTCCCCTTCTAGTGCTGACACTGCAGGGTAGGCCTTCTCCTTCCAGTGCTGACACCTCCTTCTTCCACTGCTGACACCGCAGGGAAGGCCTTCTCCTTCCAGTGCTGACACCGCAGGGCAGGCCTTCCCCTTCCAGTGCTGACACTGCAGGGCAGGCCTTCTCCTTCCACTGCTGACACTTCAGGGAAGGCCTTCTCCTTCCAGTGCTGACACTGCAGGGCAGGGCTTCCCCTTAGAGCGCTGACACTACCGGGCAGGCCTTCTCATTCCACACAGAAGAGCCCGGGATGCTCAGAGTAACCCTAATCCAGAAGAACCCGCGATGCTCAGAATAACCCTACTGCAGAAGAGCCCGGGATGCTCAGAATAACCCTACTGCAGAAGAACCCGGGATGCTCAGAATAACCCTACTGCAGAAGAACCCGGGACGTTCAGAATAACCCTAATGTAGAAGAACCCGCGATGCTCAGAATAACCCTACTGCAGAAGAACCCGGGATGCTCAGAGTAACCCTAATCCAGAAGAACCCGCGATGCTCAGAATAACCCTACTGCAGAAGAGCCCGGGATGCTCAGAATAACCCTACTGCAGAAGAACCCGGGACGTTCAGAATAACCCTAATGTAGAAGAACCCGCGATGCTCAGAATAACCCTACTGCAGAAGAACCCAGGATGCTCAGAATAACCCTACTGGAGGAGAACCCGGGATGCTCAGAATAACCCTACTGGAGGAGAACCCGGGATGCTCAGAATAACCCTACTGCAGAAGAACCCGGGATGCTCAGAATAACCCTACTGCAGAAGAACCCGGGATGTTCAGAATAACCCTACTGCAGAAGAGCCCGGGATGCTCAGAATAACCCTAACGCAGAAGAGCCCGAAATGCTCAAAATAACCCTACTGCAAAAGAACCCAGGATGTTCAGAATAACCCTACTGCAGAAGAGCCCGGGATGCTCAGAATAACCCTACTGCAGAAGAACCCGGGATGCTCAGAATAACCCTAATCCAGAAGAACCCGGGACGCTCAGAATAACCCTACTGCAGAAGAACCCAGGTTGTTCAGAATAACCCTACTGCAGAAGAAACCTGGATGCTCAAAATAACCCTAATGCAGAAGAACCGGGATGCTCAGACTAACCCTACTGCAGAAGAACCCGGGATGCTCAGAATAACCCTACTGCAGAAGAACCCGGGACGCTCAGAATAACCCTAACGTAGAAGAGCCCGGGATGCTCAGAATAACCCTACTGCAGAAGAACCCGGGATGCTCAGAATAACCCTACTGCAGAAGAACCCGGGATGCTCAGACTAACCCTACTGCAGAAGAGCCCGGGATGAAAAGAATAACCCTACTGCAGAAGAACCTGGGATGCTCAGAATAACCCTACTGCAGAAGAGCCCGGGATGCTCAGAATAACCCTACTGCAGAAGAACCCGGGACGCTCAGAATAACCCTACTGCAGAAGAACCCGGGATGCTCAGAATAACCCTACTGCAGAAGAACCCGGGATGCTCAGAATAACCCTACTGCAGAAGAACCCGGGATGCTCAGAATAACCCTACTGCAGGAGAACCCGGGATGCTCAGAATAACCGTACTGCAGAAGAACCCGGGATGCTCAGAATAACCCTAATCCAGAAAAACCCGCAATGCTCAGAATAACCCTAATGCAGAAGAGCCCGAAATGCTCAAAATAACCCTACTGCAAAAGAACCCGGGATGTTCAGAATAACCCTACTGCAGAAGAACCCGGGATGCTCAGAATAACCCTACTGCAGAAGAACCCGGGATGCTCAGAATAACCCTAATCCAGAAGAACCCGGGACGCTCAGAATAACCCTATTGCAGAAGAACCCAGGATGTTCAGAATAACCCTACTGCAGAAGAAACCTGGATGCTCAGAATAACCCTAATGCAGAAGAACCGGGATGCTCAGACTAACCCTACTGCAGAAGAACCCGGGATGCTCAGAATAACCCTACTGCAGAAGAACCCGGGACGCTCAGAATAACCCTACTGCAGAAGAGCCCGGGATGCTCAGACTAACCCTACTGCAGAAGAACCCGGGATGCTCAGAATTACCCTACTGCAGAAGAACCCGGGATGCTCAGACTAACCCTACTGCAGAAGAGCCCGGGATGCTCAGAATAACCCTACTGCAGAAGAACCCAGGACGCTCAGAATAACCCTACTGCAGAAGAACCCGGGATACTCAGAATAACCCTACTGCAGAAGAACCCGGGATGCTCAGAATAACCCTACTGCAGGAGTACCCGGGATGCTCAGAATAACCCTACTGCAGGAGAACCCGGGATGCTCAGAAAAACCCTACTGCAGAAGAACCCGGGATGCTCAGAATAACCCTACTGCAGAAGAACCCGGGATGCTCAGAATAACCCTAATCCAGAAGAACCCGGGATGCTCAGAATAACCCTACTGCAGAAGAACCCGCAATGCTCAGAATAACCCTACTGCAGGAGAACCCGGGATGCTCAGAATAACCGTACTGCAGGAGAACCCGGGATGCTCAGAATAACCCTAATGCAGAAGAACCCGGGATGCTCAGAATATCCCTGCTGCAGAAGAACCCGGGATGCTCAGAATAACCCTACTTCGGAAGAGCCCGGGATGCTCAGAATAGCCCTACTGCAGAAGAATCCGGGATGCTCAGAATAACCCTACTGCAGAAGAACCCGGGATGCTCAGAATAACCCTAATCCAGAAGAACCCGGGATGCTCAGAATAACCCTACTGCAGAAGAACCCGGGATGCTCAGAATAACCCTACTGCAGAAGAACCCGGGATGCTCAAAATAACCCTAATGCAGAAGAACCCGCAATGCTCCGAATAAACCTACTGCAGAAGAACCCGGGATGCTCAGAATAACCCTAATGCAGAAGAATCAGGGATGCTCAGAATAACCCTAATGTAGAAGAACGCGGGACGCTTAGAATAACCCTACTGCAGAAGAACCTGGGATGCTCAGAATAACCCTACTGCAGAAGAACCCGGGATGCTCAGAATAACCCTAATGTAGAAGAACGCGGGACGCTCAGAATAACCCTACTGCAGAAGAACCCGGGACGCTCAGAATAACCCTAATGCAGAAGAACCCAGGATGCTCAGAATAACCCTACTGCAGAAGAACCCGGGATGCTCAGAATAACCCTACTGCAGAAGAACCCGGGATGCTCAGAATAACCCTACTGCAGAAGAAACCGCAATGCTCAGAATAACCCTATTGCAGAAGAGCCCGGGATGCTCAGAATAACCCTACTGCAGAAGAACCCAGGATGTTCAGAATAACCCTACTGCAGAAGAACCCGGGATGCTCAGAATAACCCTACTGCAGAAGAGCCCGGGATGCTCAAAATAACCCTACTGCAGAATAACCCGGGATGCTCAGAATAACCCTACTGCAGAAGAACCCGGGATACTCAGAATAACCCTAATCCAGAAGAGCCCGGGATGCTCAGAATAACCCTACTGCAGAAGAACCCAGGATACTCAGAATAACCCTAATCCAGAAGAACCCGGGATGCTCAGAATAACCCTAATGTAGAAGAACGCGGGACGCTTAGAATAACCCTAATGTAGAAGAACGCGGGACGCTTAGAATAACCCTACTGCAGAAGAACCCGGGATACTCAGAATAACCCTAATCCAGAAGAGCTCGGGATGCTCAGAATAACCCTACTGCAGAAGAACCCAGGATACTCAGAATAACCCTAATCCAGAAGAACCCGGGATGCTCAGAATAACCCTAATGTAGAAGAACCCGGGACGTTCAGAATAACCCTAATGTAGAAGAACCCGCGATGCTCAGAATAACCCTACTGCAGAAGAACCCGGGATGCTCAGAGTAACCCTAATCCAGAAGAACCCGCGATGCTCAGAATAACCCTACTGCAGAAGAGCCCGGGATGCTCAGAATAACCCTACTGCAGAAGAACCCGGGATGCTCAGAATAACCCTACTGCAGAAGAACCCGGGACGTTCAGAATAACCCTAATGTAGAAGAACCCGCGATGCTCAGAATAACCCTACTGCAGAAGAACCCAGGATGCTCAGAATAACCCTACTGGAGGAGAACCCGGGATGCTCAGAATAACCCTACTGCAGAAGAACCCGGGATGCTCAGAATAACCCTACTGCAGAAGAACCCGGGATGTTCAGAATAACCCTACTGCAGAAGAGCCCGGGATGCTCAGAATAACCCTAACGCAGAAGAGCCCGAAATGCTCAAAATAACCCTACTGGAAAAGAACCCAGGATGTTCAGAATAACCCTACTGCAGAAGAGCCCGGGATGCTCAGAATAACCCTACTGCAGAAGAACCCGGGATGCTCAGAATAACCCTAATCCAGAAGAACCCGGGACGCTCAGAATAACCCTACTGCAGAAGAACCCAGGATGTTCAGAATAACCCTACTGCAGAAGAAACCTGGATGCTCAGAATAACCCTAATGCAGAAGAACCGGGATGCTCAGACTAACCCTACTGCAGAAGAACCCGGGATGCTCAGAATAACCCTACTGCAGAAGAACCCGGGACGCTCAGAATAACCCTAACGTAGAAGAGCCCGGGATGCTCAGAATAACCCTACTGCAGAAGAACCCGGGATGCTCAGAATAACCCTACTGCAGAAGAACCCGGGATGCTCAGACTAACCCTACTGCAGAAGAGCCCGGGATGATAAGAATAACCCTACTGCAGAAGAACCTGGGATGCTCAGAATAACCCTACTGCAGAAGAGCCCGGGATGCTCAGAATAACCCTACTGCAGAAGAACCCGGGACGCTCAGAATAACCCTACTGCAGAAGAACCCGGGATACTCAGAATAACCCTACTGCAGAAGAACCCGGGATGCTCAGAATAACCCTACTGCAGAAGAACCCGGGATGCTCAGAATAACCCTACTGCAGGAGAACCCGGGATGCTCAGAATAACCCTACTGCAGAAGAACCCGGGATGCTCAGAATAACCCTAATCCAGAAAAACCCGCAATGCTCAGAATAACCCTAATGCAGAAGAGCCCGAAATGCTCAAAATAACCCTACTGCAAAAGAACCCGGGATGTTCAGAATAACCCTACAGCAGAAGAACCCGGGATGCTCAGAATAACCCTACTGCAGAAGAACCCGGGATGCTCAGAATAACTCTAATCCAGAAGAACCCGGGACGCTCAGAATAACCCTATTGCAGAAGGACCCAGGATGTTCAGAATAACCCTACTGCAGAAGAAACCTGGATGCTCAGAATAACCCTAATGCAGAAGAACCGGGATGCTCAGACTAACCCTACTACAGAAGAACCCGGGATGCTCAGAATAATCCTACTGCAGAAGAACCCGGGACACTCAGAATAACCCTACTGCAGAAGAGCCCGGGATGCTCAGACTAACCCTACTGCAGAAGAAACCGGGGATGCTCAGAATAACCCTACTGCAGAAGCACCCGGGATGCTCAGACTAAGCCTACTGCAGAAGAGCCCGGGATGCTCAGAATAACCCTACTGCAGAAGAACCCAGGACGCTCAGAATAACCCTACTGCAGAAGAACCCGGGATGCTCAGAATAACCCTACTGCAGAAGAACCCGGGATGCTCAGAATAACCCTACTGCAGGAGTACCCGGGATGTTCAGAATAACCCTACTGCAGAAGAAACCTGGATGCTCAGAATCACCCTAATGCAGAAGAACCGGGATGCTCAGACTAACCCTACTGCAGAAGAACCCGGGATGCTCAGAATAACCCTACTGCAGAAGAACCCGGGACGCTCAGAATAACCCTACTGCAGAAGAGCCCGGGATGCTCAGACTAACCCTACTGCAGAAGAACCCGGGATGCTCAGAATAACCCTACTGCAGAAGCACCCGGGATGCTCAGACTAAGCCTACTGCAGAAGAGCCCGGGATGCTCAGAATAACCCTACTGCAGAAGAACCCAGGACGCTCAGAATAACCCTACTGCAGAAGAACCCGGGACGCTCAGAATAACCCTAATGCAGAAGAACCCGGGATGCTCAGAATAACCCTAATGCAGAAGAACCCAGGATGCTCAGGATAACCCTACTGCAGAAGAACCCGGGATGCTCAGAATAACCCTACTGCAGAAGAACCCGGGACGCTCAGAATAACCCTATTGCAGAAGAACCCAGGATGTTCAGAATAACCCTACTGCAGAAGAAACCTGGATGCTCAGAATAACCCTAATGCAGAAGAACCAGGATGCTCAGACTAACCCTACTGCAGAAGAACCCGGGATGCTCAGAATAACCCTACTGCAGAAGAACCCGGGACGCTCAGACTAAGCCTACTGCAGAAGAGCCCGGGATGCTCAGAATAACCCTACTGCAGAAGAACCCAGGACGCTCAGAATAACCCTACTGCAGAAGCACCCGGGATGCTCAGAATAACCCTACTGCAGAAGAACCCGGGATGCTCAGAATAACCCTACTGCAGGAGTACCCGGGATGTTCAGAATAACCCTACTGCAGAAGAAACCTGGATGGTCAGAATCACCCTAATGCAGAAGAACCGGGATGCTCAGACTAACCCTACTGCAGAAGAACCCGGGATGCTCAGAATAACCCTACTGCAGAAGAACCCGGGACGCTCAGAATAACCCTACTGCAGAAGAGCCCGGGATGCTCAGACTAACCCTACTGCAGAAGAACCCGGGATGCTCAGAATAACCCTACTGCAGAAGCACCCGGGATGCTCAGACTAAGCCTACTGCAGAAGAGCCCGGGATGCTCAGAATAACCCTACTGCAGAAGAACCCAGGACGCTCAGAATAACCCTACTGCAGAAGAACCCGGGATGCTCAGAATAACCCTACTGCAGAAGAACCCGGGATGCTCAGAATAACCCTACTGCAGGAGTACCCGGGATGCTCAGAATAACCCTACTGCAGGAGAACCCGGGATGCTCAGAAAAACCCTACTGCAGAAGAACCCGGGATGCTCAGAATAACCCTACTGCAGAAGAACCCGGGATGCTCAGAATAACCCTAATCCAGAAGAACCCGGGATGCTCAGAATAACCCTACTGCAGAAGAACCCGCAATGCTCAGAATAACCCTACTGCAGGAGAACCCGGGATGCTCAGAATAACCGTACTGCAGGAGAACCCGGGATGCTCAGAATAACCCTAATGCAGAAGAACCCGGGATGCTCAGAATATCCCTGCTGCAGAAGAACCCGGGATGCTCAGAATAACCCTACTTCAGAAGAGCCCGGGATGCTCAGAATAGCCCTACTGCAGAAGAATCCGGGATGCTCAGAATAACCCTACTGCAGAAGAACCCGGGATGCTCAGAATAACCCTAATCCAGAAGAACCCGGGATGCTCAGAATAACCCTACTGCAGAAGAACCCGGGATGCTCAGAATAACCCTACTGCAGAAGAACCCGGGATGCTCAGAATAACCCTACTGCAGAAGAACCCGGGATGCTCAGAAAAACCCTACTGTAGAAGAACCCGGGATGCTCAGAATAACCCTACTGCAGAAGAACCCGGGATGCTCAGAATAACCCTAATGCAGAAGAACCCGCAATGCTCCGAATAAACCTACTGCAGAAGAACCCGGGATGCTCAGAATAACCCTAATGCAGAAGAACCAGGGATGCTCAGAATAACCCTAATGTAGAAGAACGCGGGACGCTTAGAATAACCCTAATGCAGAACAACCCGGGATGCTCAGAATAACCCTAATGCAGAAGAACCCGCAATGCTCCGAATAAACCTACTGCAGAAGAACCCGGGATGCTCAGAATAACTCTATTGCAGAAGAACCCGGGATGCTCAGAATAACCCTACTGCAGAAGAACCCGGGATACTCAGAACAACCCTAATCCAGGAGAACCCGGGATGCTCAGAATAACCCTAATCCATAAGAACCCGGGATGCTCAGAATAACCCTACTGCAGAAGAACCTGGGATGCTCAGAATAACCCTACTGCAGAAGAACCCGGGATGCTCAGAATAACCCTAATGTAGAAGAACGCGGGACGCTCAGAATAACCCTACTGCAGAAGAACCCGGGACGCTCAGAATAACCCTAATGCAGAAGAACCCGGGATGCTCAGAATAACCCTAATGCAGAAGAACCCAGGATGCTCAGAATAACCCTACTGCAGAAGAACCCGGGATGCTCAGAATAACCCTACTGCAGAAGAACCCGGGATGCTCAGAATAACCCTACTGCAGAAGAAACCGCAATGCTCAGAATAACCCTATTGCAGAAGAGCCCGGGATGCTCAGAATAACCCTACTGAAGAAGAACCCAGGATGTTCAGAATAACCCTACTGCAGAAGAACCCGGGATGCTCAGAATAACCCTACTGCAGAAGAGCCCGGGATGCTCAAAATAACCCTACTGCAGAATAACCCGGGATGCTCCGAATAACCCTACTGCAGAAGAACCCGGGATACTCAGAATAACCCTAATCCAGAAGAGCCCGGGATGCTCAGAATAACCCTACTGCAGAAGAACCCAGGATACTCAGAATAACCCTAATCCAGAAGAACCCGGGATGCTCAGAATAACCCTAATGTAGAAGAACGCGGGACGCTTAGAATAACCCTAATGTAGAAGAACGCGGGACGCTTAGAATAACCCTAATGCAGAACAACCCGGGGTGCTCAGAATAACCCTACTGCAGAAGAACCCGGGATGCTCAGAATAACCCTACTGCAGAAGAACCCGGGATGCTCAGAATAACCCTAATGTAGAAGAACGCGGGACGCTTAGAATAACCCTAATGCAGAACAACCCGGGGTGCTATGAATAACCCTACTGCAGAAGAACCCGGGATGCTCAGAATAACCCTAACGCAGAAGAACCCGGGATGCTCAGAATAACCCTAATGCAGAAGAACCCGGGATGCTCAGAATAACCCTACTGTAGAAGAACCTGGGATGCTCAGAATAACCCTACTGCAGAAGAACCCGGGATGCTCAGAATAACCCTACTGCAGAAGAGCCCGGGATGCTCAGAATAACCCTACTGCAGAAGAACCCGGGATGTTCAGAATAACCCTACTGCAGAAGAACCCGGGATGCTCAGAATAACCCTACTGCAGAAGAGCCCGGGATGCTCAGAATAACCCTACTGCAGAAGAACCTGGGATGCTCAGAATAACCCTAATGTAGAAGAACGCGGGACGCTTAGAATAACCCTAATGCAGAACAACCCGGGGTGCTATGAATAACCCTACTGCAGAAGAACCCGGGATGCTCAGAATAACCCTAACGCAGAAGAACCCGGGATGCTCAGAATAACCCTAATGCAGAAGAACCCGGGATGCTCAGAATAACCCTACTGCAGAAGAACCCTGGATGCTCAGAATAACCCTAACACAGAATAACCTGCGGTACTCAGAATAACCCTACTGCAGCAGAACCCGGGATGCTCAGAATAACCCTACTGCAGGAGAACCCGGGATGCTCAGAATAAACCTACTGCAGAAGAACCCGGGATTCTCAGAATAACCCTAATCCAGAAGAACCCGGGATGCTCAGAATAACCCTAATCCAGAAGAACCCAGGATGCTCAGAATAACCCTACTGCAGAAGACCCCGGGATGTTCAGAATAACCCTACTGCAGAAGACCCCGGGATGTTCAGAATAACCCTACTGCAGAAGAACCTGGGATGCTCAGAATAACCCTACTGCAGAAGAACCCGGGATGCTCAGAATAACACTAACGCAGAAGAACCCGGGATGCTCAGAATAACACTAACGCAGAAGAACCCGGGATGCTCAGAATAACCCTAACGCAGAAGAACCCGGGATGCTCAGAATAACCCTAATGCAGAACAACCCGGGATGCTCAGAATAACCCTAATGCAGAAGAACCCAGGACGCTCAGAATAACCCTAATGCAGAAGAGCCCGCGATGCTCAGAATAACCCTACTGCAGAAGAACCCGGGATGCTCAGATTAACCCTACTGCAGGAGAACCCGGGATGCTCAGAATAACCCTAACGCAGAAGAACCCGGGATGCTCAGAATATCCCTGCTGCAGAAGAACCCGGGATGCTCAGAATAACCCTACTTCAGAAGAGCCCGGGATGCTCAGAATAGCCCTACTGCAGAAGAGCCCGGGATGCTCAGAATAACCCTACGGCAGAAGAACCCGGGATGCTCAGAATAAACCTAATGCAGAAGAACCCGGGATGCTCAGAATAACCCTATTGCAGAAGAGCCTGTGATGCTCAGAATAACCCTACTGCAGAAGAGCCCGGGATGCTCAGAATAACCCTACTGCAGAAGAACCCGGGATGCTCAGAATAACCCTACTGCAGAAGAACCCGGGATGCTCAGAATAACCCTACTGCAGAAGAACCCGGGATGCTCAGAATAACCCTACTGCAGAAGAACCCGGGATGCTCAGAATAACCCTAATGCAGAAGAACCCGCGATGCTCAGAATAACCCTAATGTAGAAGAACCCGGGATGCTCAGAATAACCCTACTGCAGAAGAACCCGGGATGCTCAGAATAACCCTACTGCAGAAGAACCCGGGATGCTCAGAATAACCCTACTGCAGAAGAACCCGGGATGCTCAGAATAACCCTAATGTAGAAGAACGCGGGACGCTTAGAATAACCCTAATGCAGAAGAACCCGGGATGCTCAGAATAACCCTAATGTAGAAGAACGCGGGACGCTTAGAATAACCCTAATGCAGAACAACCCGGGTGCTCAGAATAACCCTAATCCAGAAGAACCCGGGGGTGCTCAGAATAACCCTACTGCAGAAGAACCCGGGATGCTCAGAATAACCCTAATGCAGAATAACCCGCGATGCTCATAATAACCCTAATGTAGAAGAACCCGGGATGCTCAGAATAACCCTAACGCAGAATAACCTGGGGTGCTCAGAATAACCCTACTGCAGAAGAACCCGGGATGCTCAGAATAACCCTACTGCAGAAGAGCCCGGGATGCTCAGAATAACCCTACTGCAGAAGAACCCGGGATGCTCTGAATAACCCTAATGTAGAAGAACGCGGGACGCTTAGAACAACGCTAATGCAGAACAACCCGGGGTGCTCAGAATAACCCTAACACAGAAGAACCCGGGATGCTCAGAATAACCCTAATGCAGAAGAACCCAGGATGCTCAGAATAACCCTACTGCAGAAGAACCCGGGATGCTCAGAATAACCCTACTGCAAAAGAACCCGGGATGCTCAGAATAACCCTACTGCAGAAGAGCCCGGGATGCTCAGAATAACCCTACTGCAGAAGAACCCAGGATGTTCAGAATAACCCTACTGCAGAAGAACCCGGGATGCTCAGAATAAACCTACTGCAGAAGAGCCCGGGATGCTCAGAATAACGCTACTGCAGAAGAACCCGGGATGCTCAGAATAACCCTAATGTAGAAGAACGCGGGACGCTTAGAATAACCCTAATGCAGAACAACCCGGGGTGCTATGAATAACCCTACTGCAGAAGAACCCGGGATGCTCAGAATAACCCTAACGCAGAAGAACCCGGGATGCTCAGAATAACCCTAATGCAGAAGAACCCGGGATGCTCAGAATAACCCTACTGCAGAAGAACCCGAGATGCTCAGAATAACCCTAACACAGAATAACCTGCGGTACTCAGAATAACCCTACTGCAGCAGAACCCGGGATGCTCAGAATAACCCTACTGCAGGAGAACACGGGATGCTCAGAATAAACCTACTGCAGAAGAACCCGGGATGCTCAGAATAACCCTAATCCAGAAGAACCCGGGATGCTCAGAATAACCCTAATCCAGAAGAACCCGGGATGCTCAGAATAACCCTACTGCAGAAGACCCCGGGATGTTCAGAATAACCCTACTGCAGAAGACCCCAGGATGTTCAGAATAACCCTACTGCAGAAGAACCCGGGATGCTCAGAATAACCCTACTGCAGAAGAACCCGGGATGCTCAGAATAACACTAACGCAGAAGAACCCGGGATGCTCAGAATAACACTAACGCAGAAGAACCCGGGATGCTCAGAATAACCCTAACGCAGAAGAACCCGGGATGCTCAGAATAACCCTAATGCAGAACAACCCGGGATGCTCAGAATAACCCTAATGCAGAAGAACCCAGGACGCTCAGAATAACCCTAATGCAGAAGAGCCCGCGATGCTCAGAATAACCCTACTGCAGAAGAACCCGGGATGCTCAGATTAACCCTACTGCAGGAGAACCCGGGATGCTCAGAATAACCCTAACGCCGAAGAACCCGGGATGCTCAGAATATCCCTGCTGCAGAAAAACCCGGGATGCTCAGAATAACCCTACTTCAGAAGAGCCCGGGATGCTCAGAATAGCCCTACTGCAGAAGAACCGGGATGCTCAGAATAACCCTACTGCAGAAGAGCCCGGGATGCTCAGAATAACCCTACGGCAGAAGAACCCGGGATGCTCAGAATAAACCTAATGCAGAAGAACCCGGGATGCTCAGAATAACCCTATTGCAGAAGAGCCCGTGATGCTCAGAATAACCCTACTGCAGAAGAGCCCGGGATGCTCAGAATAACCCTACTGCAGAAGAACCCGGGATGCTCAGAATAACCCTACTGCAGAAGAACCCGGGATGCTCAGAATAACCCTACTGCAGAAGAACCCGGGATGCTCAGAATAACCCTAATGCAGAAGAACCCGCGATGCTCAGAATAACCCTAATGTAGAAGAACCCGGGATGCTCAGAATAACCCTACTGCAGAAGAACCCGGGATGCTCAGAATAACCCTACTGCAGAAGAGCCCGGGATGCTCAGAATAACCCTACTGCAGAAGAACCCGGGATGCTCAGAATAACCCTACTGCAGAAGAACCCGGGATGCTCAGAATAACCCTAATGTAGAAGAACGCGGGACGCTTAGAATAACCCTAATGCAGAACAACCCGGGATGCTCAGAATAACCCTAATGTAGAAGAAGGCGGGACGCTTAGAATAACCCTAATGCAGAACAACCCGGGTGCTCAGAATAACCCTAATCCAGAAGAACCCGGGGTGCTCAGAATAACCCTACTGCAGAAGAACCCGGGATGCTCAGAATAACCCTAATGCAGAAGAACCCGCGATGCTCAGAATAACCCTAATGTAGAAGAACCCGGGATGCTCAGAATAACCCTAACGCAGAATAACCTGGGGTGCTCAGAATAACCCTACTGCAGAAGAACCCGGGATGCTCAGAATAACCCTACTGCAGAAGAGCCCGGGATGCTCAGAATAACCCTACTGCAGAAGAACCCGGGATGCTCTGAATAACCATAATGTAGAAGAACGCGGGACGCTTAGAATAACCCTAATGCAGAACAACCCGGGGTGCTCAGAATAACCCTAATCCAGAAGAACCCGGGGTGCTCAGAATAACCCTACTGCAGAAGAACCCGGGATGCTCAAAATAACCCTAATGCAGAAGAACCCGCGATGCTCAGAATAACCCTAATGTAGAAGAACCCGCGATGCTCAGAATAACCCTACTGCAGAAGAACCCGGGATGCTCAGAATAACCCTACTGCAGAAGAACCCGCAATGCTCCGAATAAACCTAATGCAGAAGAACCCGTGATGCTCAGAATAACCCTATTGTAGAAGAGCCCGGGATGCTCAGAATAACCCTACTGCAGAAGAACCCAGGATGCTCAGAATAACCCTAATCCAGAAGAACCCGGGATGCTCAGAATAACCCTAATGCAGAAGAACCCGGGATGCTCAGAATAACCCTAATGCAGAAGAACCCGCGATGCTCAGAATAACCCTAATGTAGAAGAACCCGCGATGCTCAGAATAACCCTACTGCAGAAGAACCCGGGATGCTCAGAATAACCCTACTGCAGAAGAACCCGCAATGCTCCGAATAAACCTAATGCAGAAGAACCCGGGATGCTCAGAATAACCCTATTGCAGAAGAGCCCGGGATGCTCAGAATAACCCTAATGCAGAAGAACCCGGGACGCTCAGAATAACCCTACTGCAGAAGAACCCAGGTTGCTCAGAATAACCCTAATCCAGAAGAACCCGGGATGCTCAGAATAACCCTAATCCAGAAGAACCCGGGATGCTCAGAATAACCCTAATGCAGAAGAGCCCGGGATGCTCAGAATAACCCTACTGCAGAAGAACCCGCGATGCTCAGAAGAACCCTAATGTAGAAGAACCCGTGATGCTCAGAATAACCCTACTGCAGAAGAACCCGGGATGCTCAGAATAACCCTACTGCAGAAGAACCCGCAATGCTCCGAATAAACCTAATGCAGAAGAACCCGGGATGCTCAGAATAACCCTATTGCAGAAGAGCCCGGGATGCTCAGAATAACCCTAATGCAGAAGAACCCGGGACGCTCAGAATAACCCTACTGCAGAAGAACCCAGGTTGCTCAGAATAACCCTAATCCAGAAGAACCCGGGATGCTCAGAATAACCCTACTGCAGAAGAACCCGGGATGCTCAGAATAACCCTACTGCAGAAGAACCCAGGTTGCTCAGAATAACCCTAATCCAGAAGAACCCGGGATGCTCAGAATAACCCTAATCCAGAAGAACCCGGGATGCTCAGAATAACCCTAATGCAGAAGAGCCCGGGATGCTCAGAATAACCCTACTGCAGAAGAACCCAGGATGCTCAGAATAACCCTATTGCAGAAGAACCCAGGATGCTCAGAATAACCCTAATCCAGAAGAACCCGGGATGCTCAGAATAACCCCACTGCAGAAGAACCCGGGATGCTCGGAATAACCCTAATCCAGAAGAACCCGGGATGCTCATAATAACCCTACTGCAGAAGAAACCTGGATGCTCAGAATAGCCCTAATGCAGAAGAACCGGGATGCTCAGACTAACCCTAATGCAGAAGAACCCGGGATGCTCAGAATAACCCTTCTGCAGAAGAACCCGGGATGCTCAGAATAACCCTACTGCAGAAGAACCCGGGATGCTCAGAATAACCCTACTGCAGAAGAGCCCGGGATGCTCAGAATAACCCTAATGCAGAAGAACCGGGATGCTCAGACTAACCCTAATGCAGAAGAACCCGGGATGCTCAGAATAACCCTACTGCAGAAGAACCCGGGATGCTCAGAATAACCCTACTGCAGAAGAACCCGGGATGCTCAGAATAACCCTACTGCAGAAGAGCCCGGGATGCTCAGAATAACCCTACTGCAGAAGAACCCAGGATGCTCAGAATAACCCTACTGCAGAAGAGCCGGGGATGCTCAGAATAACCGTAACGCAGAAGAACCCGGGGTGCTGCGCAGGAGAGGGATGCCGCAACAGATTGGCCACTGAAGAAGCTTTCGAGAAAGCATTACCTTCCCAATGTAAGCAAGTGAACAGAACCATTCCTACAGGTCTGAGCAACGAGGCTTCTCGGGGAGCCGGCGTCCTATGAGGCTTTCATCCCAGATGTGCACGTGAGTCACGAGAAGAAGCACCGATCCAGGAGTTCCCTGTGGGTTCTTGATACATCCGGTGTCCATGGAGTATTTACTCTTCTTGCCCTTCCCCTAATGTCTTCTCATATTACCTCTGCCCATACTGTACCAAGCAGTACCGAGCAGACCAAGACATCATGCAGTACCTCTAGGCTTCCATGCAATACACCCCCCGCTCATCTTAATACTACTTACTGTTCTGTGTTGCAGTCCCCTGCCTCCTTGTTATGCCCTTCCATCTTGGGCCCTGTTTCTCTTTTAGTGAGTACTGTTGTGTACGTTTCCCCACTCTCACTGCATTCCCAGGCCTGCTGCAGCGGCTTTGACTTATATGAACCTGACCTACAGCCTTGCGCTGCATATACCTCTGACTTTGCCCCTACGCGGTTGGACCTGCATTTGGGCACTCCATACACTTCTTAACTGTCTATAACATACCTTGTCAAACTAACAACCCGCAACCTTTTGCTGCAGATGTACTAGAACCTGACCACACAGGATTGCCTCTTTGTTCAGAGCTGTAGACACAATGTCACCCCGTCTTTAACATACCTCATTGACCAGGAGCCTTTTAGGTTAATGGGCCTCATTACGGGTCCGGCGGTAACCGTGCCGATAAAACCGGCAGGCAGCTGCCAGACCAGTAAACAGTTACCGGTGCCTGGCTTGCCGGTAACACCAGGGTATTACAACCCCAGGGGCCAGAAAGTCAACTGCTGGTAATATGTCGTTCCCCATTCCCATCGAGTCCAATAGGTCTCTATGGGAATGGGGACCACGGAAAAACCGGCACCGGTAATAACGGTGAAAATCTGTGGGGGGTGCCGTTCAGACTTGCTGGGCGGGAGGGCACCCGCCCACCAGACTTGTATTTTCCCAGTCTGCAAAACAACGGTGGCGGTAGGCTCACCGGCACCGTTGTTTCCGGACCGGCAAGGTTATAATGAGGCCCAACGAATCCTAACATGCCTACAACATACCTGATTTATAATCTGTATCATAACCTACTGCATATCTGGATACCTGGCATAGCCCCCCCGTAACATCCGACATGGCTTTGCCAGAATGTGCATCGACCCTCATTTTGTCCATTGATTATATGCATACCTGATGTAGCCCCCAGTAACATGAGGCGCTGGCTGCGCAGCTCTGCCAGACTCTGACTCCAAGGTCCACCCGCATCTTGTAACCCTTATGCGTGGTCCTGCACTTTAGAATGTCACTTTGCACTTTCTGTAACTAGCGCCTAGATGCCTGAGGGTTTTGTGCGCTGTTATAAATGTGTAAATAAATAGCCACAGGTTGCGTTTCACCATCTGATTGGTGTTGGCAAGTTGCAGCAACGTGACCTTCTTCTCATGTGTTGGGACTGGTTGCAGAGCCCCACACGGTAATGGAGTAAACTCCCCAGTTCAATAGGAATATTGGGAGTTGACTAGAAGGAGGCACCCATTCAAACCTTTGGTGGCCCCCCTCAGTCATTGGTGGCCCCCAGTCATTGGTGGCCCCCCAGTCATTGGCGGTTGCCACATTCACACTTTGCCAGGCTTCTTCCCCAGCCAAGACCCTAGAAGTGGATTCTGCTCATCATTACCAGCCAACATTCAGGTATCTGCCCAGATCTGGTCTTGGCTTCTCTGGGCCCTACCCATATATGGCCCTGTCCATTTCCTTTCACACAAAGGGAACAAGGTTTGTCTGTGACACTCATGCTTGGCTTCCAAAAATGAGGAGCCCTTCTGGGCATCCCTTGAGTAATGTCCGCAGCCAGTGAAAATGAGTGAAAGCCAAGTGGGCAAGAAGACTCAGACAAAGGTGGGGTGCCCTTACGACACTGCCGCCCTGAGATGCAAAGGGTCCCTCAGGGACACATCAGAGTCACTTCCTGGATGACACCCCAAGTTCAGAGTCAACGGCCAGTAAGACAGTCAGGATACAATGAAGTATGAGGCCTCTCATCGAAGGTCCAGTCTAGACCTCTCCCTCACACTACGTGTACCGTGTACATGAATACATATTTACCACCCCTTGCTACACTATGTTCCTCCCTCTGATCAAAGGGTCCCAAGCCCATGACTGTGCCAGCAGCATGACTGAGCCCTAGGGAGCAGGGCACAGGGAAGAGGGAAGAGGCTTTGGTGGATGTCCAGTAGCCTGGATCTTCTGCTCCCCTTAGCAAGGGGGCAGCATGGCGTACTTCTGGTAGGCGTTTATGGGTTCCCCAGACCCCACATAGAGTGCACAGTCTTCTCCTACCTGGGTGATGCAAGGGGCAGGGGGAGGCCACCCCTCCGCCACACCACTTGAGGGGCAGGTGATCCGTGCGCCTCGCAGGGGAGCGTGATCTGCATTCCCAGCACCCCCACCACCTTGAGCGGTCCGTTCGGTTCTTTTCCTTCCTCCGTGCCGCTGCTGATCCTCGGCTTGGCTGAAAGGTGGAAACAAATGAAGCGTGTGAATGGCACAGGAAGGGCTGCTCCGCACACCGGGTCAAGGCAGGGATCGTGGTTCCAAGCCCGAGATGGAAATGCTCGAGGGAGAAAAGACCGAAGATAATTTTTCCGAAATAACCTTCTGTCTTTTCTCCCCTGAACATTTCCGACTTGGCCCCCCCCACCCACACCCCCACCCCTGCAGCCCATGCCACAAAATTTGGTCAAAGTTTTCTGCTTTTCGGTATTTTCGAATGTCCGAAATTCGACCAAATCTCCCATTCGGTAATTTACTCTCTGCCTTTTTGGCCGATTCCTAAAGGCATGACATTACATGGTCATTCCTCACTACTAGATAATGACCCTGAGTGTGTAAATTAAGGCCTGAATCCTGACATTGCAGTCAGCATATAGCTTTGAATCTGGCCATTGCTGTCAGCATAGAGCTCTGGAACAAGGACTTTTTCTGTCAGCATAGAGCTCTGGATTGTGGCTTTGCTGTCAGCAGAGAGCTCTGGAACAGGGACTTTTTCTGTCTGCATAGAGATCTGGATTGTGGCTTTGCTGTCAGGAGAGAGCTCTGGAACAGGGACATTTTCTGTCAGCATAAAGCACTGGATGTGGCTTTGCTGTTATCAGGGAGCTCTGGAACAAGGACTTTTTCTGTCAGCATAGTGCTCTGGATTGTGGCTTTGCTGTCAGCAGAGAGCTCTGGAACAGGGACGTTTTCTGTCAGCATAGAGCTCTGGATTGTGGCTTTGCTGTCAGCAGAGAGCTCTGGAACAAGGACTTTTTCTGTCAGCATAAAGCACTGGATGTGGCTTTGCTGTCAGCAGAGAGCTCTGGAACAAGGACTTTTTCTGTCAGCATAGAGCTCTGGATTGTGGCTTTGCTGTCAGCAGAGAGCTCTGGAACAGGGACGTTTTCTGTCAGTATAGAGCTCTGGATTGAGGCTTTGCTGTCAGCATACAGCTTTGGAACATGGACTTTGTTATAGTCTGGATCTCTGGATCGAAACATTAGCCTCTGGATCAGGGCATTGCTGTTACCATGCAACACTGGATTGTGACTTTGCTGTCAGCATGAAACACACAGTCAGGTCCTTTCTGCTGACCTATGTCCCTGGACTGGGCCTCACTAGTAAGTCATGCTTCCATATACAGTCTTTATACTTTAAAAGTGGTGGGGAGGGGCTTGGGGTAGGAGGTCTAGCATAGGAAAAGGGTGGGGGGTTTAGGGAACACCCCGCAAATTAAAAAAAAACTCACAAAAAAATCGATGTTTTTTTGGCATAATTCCAGCAAAGTAAAATACTTCGGCAGAATTCCATCAAAAAACCGAAAAAGGGCCCTGCAGTGACCTCTAAGGCCAACAAAGGGGCTGCAGCCCCTCCCGGTTATTCCATTCTGTGCCACACTGGTGGATAGCCACCGTATACCTTCATGAATAATCACGATAACTGATTACTGAAACTCTTCCAATTGTGCAGCCCTGGATGGGTGTGTGCACCTCCTCCCTAGGTAAGGTTCTGGAGGCCCCACCCCTGCCCACTCCAGGAGGAAAGTGATCCAGACCCCGGTGCCATTCCTGGCATCACGCAGACTGCAATGCCGCAGCCCAGGCTACAGCAGGTGCCACCCTGTCAGCCAGAGGCGTTGCTAGGGGGGGCTTGAGGGGGCTGTAGCCCTGGGTCTTTTGGTTGTAACCTCGGATAGAAGCGCAGGTGCTACAGACTAAAAGGCTGCCTAGCCCCGAGTCACGGCATTAGCAGAGCCCGGGATAGTTTACAAGCCTAGAAACACCCCTGCTGTTAGCCTAGCTGGGTGAGCCCTCATGCACAGCTATAATATGGTACCAGAGGAGGTGCCATGATTGGAAGGGTCCTTACTGTAGACCGAGAGCCGGATCTCCTGCCGCGACACACCGGCCACGTTGGTTGCCGTGCAGATGAAGACCCCAGAGTCACTGGCTGAGGGCAGCGGGAGCAGCAGGCTGCCATCTCTATTAATCTGGTGAAATGGGCTCCGCAGAGAGATGACTTCATTCCCCTAAAAAAGAGAGAGACATGTCCAAGAAGAGTATTTTACCATTCAGAGATACCTAAAAAGAATTAACAAAGGGGAATGAGCCAGACACAGGAACCAGAGCATGCAGGGCACACAGGAGACAGGTGATTGCCCACAGGACATAGAGCATGGCATGGCACACAGGAGAGAGTAAGAGGCACACAGGAAATAGAGCAAGGCACACAGGAGACAGATGGCGGCCCACAGGAAATAGAGCATGGCACACAGGAGAGACTGAGAGGCTCACAGGAAGTAGAGCATGGCACACAGGGGACAGGTGATGGCCCACAGGAAATAGAGCATGGCATGGCACACAGGAGACAGATGGCGGCCCACAGGAAATAGTCCATGGCACACAGGAGAGAGTGAGAGGCTCACAGGAAATAAAGCAAGGAACACAGGAGACAGATGGCGGCCCACAGGAAATAGTGCATGGCACACAGGAGAGAGTGAGAGGCTCACAGGAAATAGAGCATGGCACACTGGACAGATGGCGGCCCACAGGAAATAGAGCATGGCACACAGTAGAGAGTGAGAGGCACACAGGAACAAGGGCACCTGAAGCAGTACATGGCACGCTGGACACAAGGGAACACACAGGAGCAAGGGCATGGCACACAGGAGACAGATGGCAGCCCACAGGAAATAGAGAATGGCACACACGAGAGAGCCAGAGGCACACAGGAAATAGAGCAAGGCACATAGGAGACAGATGGCGGCCCACAGGAAATAGAGCATGGCACACAGGAGAGAGTGAGAGGCACACAGGAAATAGAGCATGGCACACAGGAGAGAGCCAGAGGCACACAGGAACAAAGGCACCTTAAGCAGTCCATTGCGCCCTGGACACAAGGGCACACACAGGAGCAAGGGCATGGGATACAGGAGACAGATGGCGGCCCACAGGAAATAGAGCATGGCACACAGGAGAGAGTGAGAGGCACACAGGAACAAGGGCACCAGAAGCAGTCCATGGCACCATGGACACAAAGGCACGCACAGGACCAAGGGCATGGCACACAGGAGACAGATGGAGGGCCACAGGAAATAGAGCATGGCACACAGGAGAGTGAGAGGCACACAGGAAATTGAGCATGTATGGCACACAGGATACAGATGGCGGCCCACAGGAAATAGAACATGGCAAACAGGAGACAGATGGCGGCCCACAGGAAATAGAGCATGGCACACGGGAGAGAGTGAAAGGCACACAGGAAATAGTGCATGCATGGCACACGGGAGAAAGATGGCGCCCGCAGCAAATAGAGCATGGCACACGGGAGAGAGTGAAAGGCACACAGGAAATAGAGCATGCATGGCACACGGGAGAAAGATGGCGGCCCACAGGAAATAGAGCATGGCACACATGAGACAGATGGTGGCCCACAGGAAATAGAGCATGCATGGCACACGGGAGAAAGGTGGTGGACCGCAGGAAATAGAGCATGGCACACAGGAGGGAGTGAGAGGCAGACAGGAAATAGAGCATGCATGGCACATGGGAGAAAGATGGCGGCCCGCAGGAAATAGAGCATGGCACACATGAGACAGATGGCAGCCCACAGGAAATAGAGCATGGCACACAGGAGAGAGTGAGAGGCACACAGGAACAACAGCACATGAATCAGTCCATGGCACACGGGCACACACAGGTGCAAGGGAATGGCACACAGGAGACAGGTGGCAGCCCACAGGAAATAGAGCATGGCATGCAGGAGTCAGGGTACCTGAAGCAGTCCACAGCACACAGGAAACAAGTTCACACAAAGGAGCAAGAGCATGGCACACAGAAGAGACGGTTTGGCACACAAGAGGCATGCTGTGGCATATATGACACGCTGATGAAGACATGAGTCTGAACATGGCACGGAGGAGACTGGTCATGAAGCAAATGAGGTTGGCTGCTACACACAGTACATGCTGTGGCACACAGAAGCCTGAACGTGGTACAGATGAGACATGTGGAGCGTACATGAGGAGGGCCAAGTGATGAGATGCATTTCCAAAATCCGCCCTGGGGGATGATTTTGGGAAGTTGGCCTATTATGGTAAACAGGGAAGACACTGAGAATAGCCAAAACCAGGATGAGGTAGCAGAGCGGCAAGGCTTAGTCTCAGGTGACCTGGGGGAGTGGTCTAGGCCTCCAACAAGTCGGTGTCCAGTCAAACGATCGAAAAAAAAAGGATCGAATGACCAACAAGTCCACAAAGAACAACACCAGCAATGCCAGCTAAACAGGTATGTATGTAAAAATGCAATGATGTCTTAGGCCTTTAGTTTGCACAGTAAGAAGATAGAAATACCAGGCAAATATTGTCACGCAAAATCCTTATAAAACATATATATACTTTCACCCATAGGAGAGAGAGATTAGCAGTTGAATCAATGGCAGGTGCAACACAGGTGAGTAGATAGATGCATATAGGTAGACAGAACTCTTTAGAAGGAACACAAAACACAAAACTGCCAGACTTTGTTGCAGGCTAGTTCTTCTCTCTTTGTTTCTTAGGCTATTGTCGTCTAGACTTCTAGACAGAAGAGATACTTTGTTTTGTGAGATTTAGTTTTGGCGCTGAGTTTAGGAACTGGTTCTGGGCAGCTTCCGGTTGAAGACACAAATGAAGACAGTCAAAAACATCTGTGGGTCAGACAGCCAAGAGACACCTCAGGGACAGAAAGATGACAAGATCCGATGAAGGTCAGGTGTCGACTGGCACTCATACAGCTGCGAACACAGGAGCAGGTGCAGCACAGCTTCCCTTGGAGAAGGGTGGCTGAAAATGTAGGAGCAGGCGGCTTGCAGCACAAGCCAAAGATCCGCAAGTTCAAAGTTCCAATGCTCTGCTCAGAACGGCAAAAACTGCAGCAATATAGTCTAGCTGAGCGCTGTTCTGACCATCAGTTGTCCAGGGGAACTCCCAAAGACTCAGCAGGTGTGGTTACTTGAGCAGGGGTCAAGACTGGTTGTTCCCGCCGGTCCAGGGGTCGAAGCACCAATGAAGGGCTTCTTGAGATCAGGACAGAGGAGCATGGCTTCACTGAGACAACACTGGAGTTGATGGGGGTCACCTGCAGGGGTCGACACTGGGTCGTCAGCAGGATGCTCATCTTTGGCGAAGTCTTGGCTCCAACAGTGATCTTATGAACAGTTGCAAGAGCCCTCCTTTTTATCCAAGACTCAGGCTGGGAGCTCATCCAAGCCCCCCAATACTTAGGATATGCACTATCCAGACAGCCAGTGGCAATCCAATCATGTCTAGACACTGGTTACCAGATCTGCCCAGCAACAGACCTTCAGAAACCAAAGATGTGGATTGGGACTGGATAGTCCCAGGCTCCTTCTCTAGGTCACACACACAAAGCCCCCTTGCCTGCGAAAGCTACAGCTTTCCCCGGGAAAGCGATTTCCATGGAAGGCATTTCCTGACCTGGGAAGCAGGAAGTAGGCCAAAGAAAAAAGAGAAAAACCTTGTGGCACGGCCGTCTTAGAGTGCTAGCCACCTTTAGCAGCCATTTGCATTAAATGCAAAAGTGCACAAGTAAAATAACGCACAAAACGGTAAAAATATGGTAGCTGCCACCAGCTTGTATTGGGCACATGGTAAAAGTGGCCAAAAAAGATATAATGGTGGAACGCGTCCTAACAGCACTTCTCTGTAAGGTGATGTGTGCAATTAAACAATACAAGAGTTCATAAAGAGAGACATGGTTTCTTGGTACTGGCAGTATGATGGACTAGGCAGTGTTCCCATAAAAATCAGCAAATCCGGCAAGGCTTTACTGACCTCCAAAAAGTCAGGACAAGGTTTCAAACAAAGCAAAAAGATGGGGGTCCCATAGAAATCTATGGAGGGGAAGGTGTAAAAAGAAAATGTTTCCTAACACCAAGGAAAACCAGGTGTGGCACACTGGAGGCATGACGTGGCACAAAGGGGGAAAGCCACAGCACACATTGGAAATGTTTCACTGATTATATGTATAATTTATTGAACATTGCATTAGACCAGAATAGTTAGAAGGCTGGAATCCTGGAGAAGAAATCCCAAAGTTATTCCCAGTGTTGCTTTTCTTGAGTCTGGAAATAATGGCAACAGAACATGACTGGAAGGATGTGTGTTAGGATTGTGTTGCTTCTCGGTGTGTTGAGGGAATGGGAGGGACGGGCCCGCAGATAGGCTGCAGAGCTTCTCTAAGCTTTCCCAGGCTCATCTGGAGGCAGCCATGGATTACCGTTCAACGTCAGCCCTTAGGAGATACAGCCAATACCACATATTGCATTCAATAAGAGACTGCCCGTACAAAGGTTTCAAGAAATAAGACTGTGTGTAGGTTTGTGATGTTGTGCAGACTATCAGTAAACACATTTTTATGAGAGTCTTTCTGAGTTTGGAGGTCATGACCCTTCTAATAAGGGTCACTGGAAATGTACAAAGTGAAACAGGTTCTCAGTGCACCCAGCTTTGCTACAGTTACCACTGAGGCCACCTCAAGATCTGTACTCACTCAACCACAGGTTACTCCTGTAGGAGGAACCAGCTGAAATGTGATTGAGTGGAATACTCGCCCCGATGCTGCAGTTCCTCCAATATTATGCATAGGCCTGTGTCAAAGGTAAGGCTCAATTGCACATGGTAGGCGATCCCCCACGGTACCCAAACACTGACTGCAACAAGCTTTGAAATTTGGAGAAGCCAAAGTGCACCATTCCGAGCGCAGATTTGTAGTTATTCAGAAACAGGTCCACTGGTGACGACAAGGTGCTTTGGGCTGGCATTGACAGAAGACCCCACGGATCAGGTGCAGAATCAGAAGAAAGGTAGATTGCTGCAGGTAGGCTCCGGAGCAGCTATGCTGTTTGCAGCTGGTACGGTTCTGGTTCCAAGTGTCCAGCAGTTTAAGTTCATGCAAGAAAATGTCTCCTCAGACTCCCAACAGTGCTTGCAGAGTTTCTATTGGTGCTTCAGTTGCCTAATGATCAGACTCTACCCGTTACTAGGGCGGAGGGTTTCCGAAGCTACTGCAGCCTCTAGTATCCAATATGTGCAGGAATGAGCAGCAAAGCATCTGCCATTACACTAATGTGGTCAAGATGCACCAAAAGGGATTCCTAACAGTCTGGCACTGTTACCATCTCTGATATTGCATTTTCTTTTGGTTTCTTTGAGGCACAATGAGATGCAATGAGACTGGCCTACAGACTGGCCTAAAGCTGAAACACCCATGCCAGGCGGGTTGCGGAACTGAGCTGTGGAATGTGTGATGCCTCAGGCTGCCAAGGCCAGTACAGGCACCTGTTGAGAATGCACACAGCGACAACGCTGCTGCTTCAAATCCCAAGGCCTGAGGCTGCCAGAAGCTGCCTCGCAGAAATGGCCCTGAACGCCTGTCACAACTGCAGGCTTCCTTCCCCCTGTTTTGCAAAATGGACCTTTTTGTTACTATATGCTGTGTTTCATGGGTGGGGAATGGATTTAGCCAACTCCGTTTGTATAAAAGGATGAGCCAGGCCTGGGAGGGGCAGAGCAGTGAGCAGCCCTCCCACGCACCGGCGCGTGCATTACAGCCCATTTCTCTCTACTTCTGGTCTCCTGTGTATTATTTGTGTCGAGTGCCTGAAGTGCCAGAGGTATTGGGGGTGCACTGGTATCATGGGGAGCAGGACGAGCCTGCAACAGGCACCACCTTCGTGTGCTTTGGGGATCGTCATAAAGTGAGACAGAGGAGGAGGACAGACTACCGTATAAAAATAAACATCAGTAGCGGAGTGCATCCTTTCAAACGTTTGGTGGCCCCCAGATTACTGATGGGCAGCGCATTGAAACTTGCCTAGGCTACTTCTCTAGGAAACAGTCAGGATGCGGATTACAGTCAGAACTCCCAGACATCCTGTTCACTCATCAGCCAGGTCTGGTCTGGGATGGCTTCTGCCCTGCTCGCTCGGCAGGCAGCGACAATAACCACATATGGCTTTATTGATTTCCTTTCACAAAAAGAAAAGAAGGTTTTGCTGGCAAATTCCCACTAGATTTCCTACCCTGGATGCCTTCGAGGGTGTCAGTTGGGATACAGCAAGCTGAATCCCATACGGTAACTCTCTGACACCAACCAGTGGTCTTTTCACGGGAATGGCTGATTTTGGGACGTCCTAATCCTGAGAGGCCAAGGACGTCTCAGTGGCACGTCACTGAGTCAAGTGTCTGATGAGGCCTTGGATTAGGACAAAGTCAATAGAGGGACTCAGCGACACAGACCCAAGGTATCATTAGTTGTACTGTTCGGAACTTTGGAAACTCATATGAACACAGTGTAGCGGAGCAGATGGACACGTCATCCCGAGCTCCCCACTCACCTCCATCATATTGGAACAGCCGGAGAAAAGCCCTATGTGGGACATTCGGTATTGTCGCAATACAGCGTCAAGTGTATTAGAGACGATATGCACTTAGACCACCCTATCGAATGTGCCCTCGCACTGAACAGGTGGAAGGATGTCCACACACGAATTCCAAGAAAAAGTAAGGTAAAAATACCGTACTTAAGACTGGTGCTCTCAGTTGACCTTAAATAAGGTTGCTCAATCATATATAGCTCTTGCGTAAAATAATTCAAATGTCAGACAAAATATATTTCCAAATGGTACAAAGTTTTTCCAAGAGAAATGTTTAATTCACATTTCCTGGTTTTATATCTTTCTTGATTAGTTCAGATATTGCGAGGCAACTCAAAATCGATAGGTCAATTATTAACAATAGTACATATGCCAATGCATTTCGGTCTGAGACCATCTTCAGGGCTGTACTGAAGTGAGTGTAGAATCTGCACCGTGTTAACATCAATTATTCATCAGAATACACATAAATATAATAGATAATTCAAAATAAAGCAAGGCACATACCCCAAATAGATCCATCAAAGATTCTACTCATTTCCTACAACACCTAAGAAGTGTTCCATTCAACAACGACAACATTTGCTTCACAGTAGACGTAAAAAGCTTATATACATCGATTCCCCATGACTTGGGCAGAGAAGCGGTGGAGTGGATGCTCCTGAGGGAAGGAGAAATACCTGCACAAAAAGAGTTCATTATGGGATTGTTGGAATTCATTAGTAACAATTCATACTTCCAATTTAAAGATAAATTTTACTTACAGGTTGCAGGCACGGCCATGGGGGCAACCATGGCCCCTTCATATGCAAACTCCTTCATGCACAAATTCGAAACAGAACATGTTCTGACAAACAACGTATGGAATCAAGAACTTATCACCTGGATCCGGTACATAGATGATATTTTCGGCATCTGGAAGAGCACAGAATCACACCTACTAGAATTCTTTGGATACATCAACAACATAGACCCACGTATACAGTTCACATACGAATATTCACGTAAATCTATTCATTTTCTGGACGTTGAGATTAATGTCACAGAAACTGGATATCAAACCACTATCTATCGGAAAAGCACAGATAGGAACAGTCTGCTACATAGACTCAGTTTTCATCAACCCAGTCTGATTAAGAATTTACCTTACAGTCAGTTGCTTCGAGTGAAAAGGATTGTGAGTAACCAAAGTGAATACGAAAGAGCTGTGAGAGAAATGGGCAAGAAATTTCTAGCCCGCGGTTATTCAACAGAGGAAGTTACATCAGCAGAAATACGCACGGCTACACAAGATAGAGAAGAATTACTCAAACCCAAAATCAACAAACAGGATATCTCTCCCCCACTGGTGTTTGTATCGAAATATTCACGCCAAAGCAATCGGATTAAGTCAATCATAAAGAAAAATTGGAACACTGTTACATGTGATAAAAGGGTAGAACACCTATTTAAAGAAACCCCCACATTTGCCTACCAGAGAAGTTCTAATTTGAAAGACAGATTAGTCCACACGAGACCCCCACAAAAGAAGAGAAGCACGGACCGCATAGGTACATTTCCATGCCTCAACTGCAGCAACTGTGGATATATCATGAAAGGACAAACCATAAATCATCCATATACTGGAGAAAAAATTAAATTGAAATGCTATGCCACATGTGACACGGCAGGAATCATATATGGAATTAAATGCCCTTGTGGTTTATACTACGTCGGACAAACACAGCGCACAGCAAAGATCAGGTGGAACGAACACAGATCTTGTATCAGGAACAAGACTGCAAGCTCTGCAGTAGCAAGACACTGGCAGAGTAAACAACACAATCTGGCACAGATTAAATTTGTAGTCCTGGAAAGAGTCCAAAGAAGAGAAAGATACGAGGATCTACAAAAAAGAATTGATCAACGAGAAACGTTTTGGATAGACAGACTAAGTTCCCTTACACCGAAGGGAATCAATGAAGAGATCAATTATATGTGTTTTCTCTAAAAAAGCCAGATTCACGGTTGGTTCAAGAATAAGTCTTTGAATTCTTCGTGGATGAAGAAGCGCAATGGACTTAGATCCAGATACAACTGGGGACACATTGAAAACGTGTGATTGAACTTGGTGTTGTTTTCTGGTGTTTTTGCACTTACATGTATTAATTGCACATCATGCAACAGTTTAAAATATTTAGGAGTGTATGAATGGGTATGGATCGCATGATCCACTCCATACAACCAGTATCTATCCTTATTTTGACACCTACATTGGTTGACATTCATAGAACATATACACAGATATAGAACGAAGTCACGTGTATAGTTTCCACTAATTGCCTAGGCTTTATCCACACCTCTCTTTCACTCGAGTTAATTCCATCATCAGTAACACAGAGCATACACACACCTTGGGGTCATGGCAACAGTCCCGCCCCCCTGCGCTCCCGTAGGGCGGTGGGTCCCGAGGCGTACGTGCGACAGCAACTTTGCTGCTGCTCGACGCCCCGCCCAGGTTCCCATGACTACCCTTAAAAGCATTTTTTGGCCGCGCGCAGTTCACTTTCGCTCTCACAGGGAGCGCGATCGGTCCCGCGCGCGAATCATACGAGTGCAGGTAAGAGCCCATTTAACTTTTCAGGTTGAAATAGCTTCTCAATTGGATATAGCTAGAATAATAGTAATATATATTCCCCTCTGGCAATTAACAGGAACACTGGAGACGTTCTATGAACGCATTCACAGGAGAGGACAACTCACAATTAGCAGGTACAGGACACAAAATACAAAGAGGAAAAACAACTATGAATGGTTAGCGATATAATGTATGTTGACATATTTTTCATATTTATTTTTCTCTTACATGTACAACATCCTTTTGGATCTATTTGGGGTATGTGCCTTGCTTTATTTTGAATTATCTATTATATTTATGTGTATTCTGATGAATAATTGATGTTAACACGGTGCAGATTCTACACTCACTTCAGTACAGCCCTGAAGATGGTCTCAGACCGAAATGCATTGGCATATGTACTATTGTTAATAATTGACCTATCGATTTTGAGTTGCCTCGCAATATCTGAACTAATCAAGAAAGATATAAAACCAGGAAATGTGAATTAAACATTTCTCTTGGAAAAACTTTGTACCATTTGGAAATATATTTTGTCTGACATTTGAATTATTTTACGCAAGAGCTATATATGATTGAGCAACCTTATTTAAGGTCAACTGAGAGCACCAGTCTTAAGTACGGTATTTTTACCTTACTTTTTCTTGGAATTCGTTTAGTGTGATCCGGATGCCACAGGATCAATCATAGACTGGCAGCTCCAGGTTAAAATATTACACAATTTTCCTAAATGAACTTTATCTATATTAAAGGACCTAACTTCTGTGGTGCCCACCTTCACATTGTAGGATGTCCACACACACCATGGGACATCCAAGAGCTATAAGTGACATCTGACAAGAGCAGAGTGACGTCTTGAAGGAAAGACACGAGGACGAACTAAAATGATATGAAAATACTTAAAGAATGAGGATGTAACTGGGGTAACAAGAGAAACATGTAATTGAATATGAAGAAATCATGTGCACCAACGAAATTAGTGAATGTACATGTGCAGAAACGCAAGGAAGATGAGACATATAGAAGCTTGCTGCAGGAGAAAATATAATGTGACTGAAGCAGCCATGAGAAAAAGATGGACGCCCGACTCGTGTTGAAACCAATCAAGCTACCCCAGAGACAGACCAGGGCTGCAGAGTTGGGGGATGCGGGCAAACCAGCTTGGTGTGAGGATTAAAGAGGAGTCTGTTGGCCTGGGATCAATGCTGCCACATCAAGGAATAATTGCAAGGCACAAAGGGAGTCAAGAGGATAAGCCTTGTACGCAAGACATATTTATCTTAGATTAAGTAAAGAAGAAAACATCTGCAAGTGCCAAGTTTTGGCCAATCATAGATGCAGAAAGCCTATGTGAGGAAGAGCAACCAAGTATCCAGGCGCAAAGAGGACTAATGACACCCATCTTAATTGAATTAAATAGTATTAAATAAAACATTGAAATTGATAAAATCGCTGTCTTCTCACACGTGACTCAGAAGTAAAAAACAAGGACTATTTATTAACCTCCAGACGAAGATAATGGTGCACCTACACTTCCTCCTTGAAAGCCCAGAACAGAGAGCAGGCTGGAAGGTCAACTATTAAGAAGAAGCCTTAGCTTGGGGTCTGACCGATGAGAGATGATGGACTAACTGGCCTTTAAGTGGGTGGTAGTCTGACGTTGCTCTCAGCACCTGAATTTTGTTTAGCCTATGTGATGCTAATGATCTGACAGTCCCAGGTTGGGAGAGAATGCCAACCAATCATAGGGTCTACGTGGCAACATGCCATACAATGTTGCACTGGCCAATCCATTGCTCTTTTTCTCCTATAATCTGCATTATACGTATTTAGAGGTTGTTCAAGGGGTGCCTACCAGATAAGGGGCATCCAGTAACGTTACTACTACTTATATGACATGTAGGTATATATGTTACATTAACCAACCCCTCCCTTCAATAGGTTTTACAGTTTGGCACGTAGGATGACCTCATAGCGGACTTTGCCATATTCTTTGAGTCTGTCTGGGTATTTAGGTCTGAGATCATCATTGGTAATTCCATCCAGCACAAGAGACGCTTCAAGGCGCTAGAGCACAACAGCATCAATGAGAACAAAGCTGAAGGACTTTGTTGATCCAGAGAGGGTCTGTCTTCCCCCAAAACTGTAGAAGCTATCAGTGGTTTTCTGGATAATCTCCTTTCAAGGCCTATACCCTTAAAATTATATCCATATTATTTTACCGAGTGTGATGCGATGGAGTCAAGGTGCAGAGGTCAGGAGCCAACAGGTACACAGAGGGGGGGAGGGGAGGCACATAATGAGAGACCAGTGATAAAACAAAGTGTAGCTCACAGATCACAGTGATGGCAATGGTATCCATAGTAACTGAAAGGGGCCCATGCCCACACGACTTACCTTGCTCCAAATGATGTGGGGTCGTGGATGTCCCCTCGTCGCACACACCAGGGTGACCGCCTCCCCCTCGTTGGCTGTATAGTTCACCGGACCTGGAAGAATGCTGGGAACCTCTGCCAAAAACATCAGCACCACAGGAGAAATGTTACAAACAAGCAAAAATGGGGTGACCCCTCCAGCCCCCCAAGATTGACTCCTCGTGTGGGGTAAGGGAATCTATGAGGAGGCTAATGGGTGTCACCCCTGTAAGTGACAGGACTCATGCAAAATGGCCACGGTCAGCCTGAATAGAAGAACTAAGTGAAAACACTTACTCTTTCTTCCATGCTCTGATGCAGGGAGAAAGGTATTCAAGAAAGGCCTGGAACATGTGTACAAATGATGCGACGCATCGCACTCGATCCCAGTTGCTTTGAGATTCCGTGCACTTACCGTGCACATTGAGGAGCACATCCTTACTGGTCGAGCCGATCGCATTGGTGAGTTCGCAGGTGTATGTCCCAGCATGCTCCTGAGCTGCCTTGTCTATATGCAGAGTGCCGTCACTGCGCAGCGCAAGGCGGCTGGTTGGCTTCACCTTGGAACGAGAAGAGCGGCGCATCAGTCAGTGGAAAAGAGCGGCGCATCAGTCAGCAGAGAAGAGTAGTGCATCAGTCAGTGGAGAAGAACGGGGCATCAGTCAGCGTAGAAGCGGGTGCATTAGTCAGTGGAGCAGAGTGACACATCAGTCAGCGGAGAAGAGCCGCGCATCAGTCAACGGAGAAGAGTGGTGCATCAGTCAGTGACAAAGAGTGGCGCATCAGTCAGTGGAGAAGAGCGGCGCATCAGTCAGCAGAGAAGAGTGGTGCATCAGTCAGCAGAGAAGAGCGGCACATCAGTCAGCAGAGAAGAGTGGTGCATTAGTCAGTGGAGAAGTGCGACACATCAGTCAGCGTAGAAGAGCAACGCATAAGTCAACGGAGAAGAGAGGCACATCAGTCAGCGACAAAGAGTGGTGCATCAGCTAGCATAGAGGAGTGGTGCATCAGTCAGTGGAGAAGAGTGACACATCAGTCAGTGGAGAAGAGCGGCACATCAGTCAGCGTAGAAGAGTGGTGCATCAGTCAGTGACAAAGAGTGGCGCATCAGTCAGTGGAGAAGAGCGGCGCATCAGTCAGCAGAGAAGAGTGGTGCATCAGTCAGCGGAGAAGAGCGGCACATCAGTCAGCAGAGAAGAGTGGTGCATTAGTCAGTGGAGAAGTGCGATACATCAGTCAGCGTAGAAGAGCAACGCATAAGTCAACGGAGAAGAGAGGCACATCAGTCAGCGACAAAGAGTGGTGCATCAGCTAGCATAGAGGAGCGGTGCATCAGTCAGTGGAGGAGAGCGACACATCAGTCAGCGGAGAAGAGCAACGCATAAGTCAATTGAGAAGAGCGGCACTCAGTCAGAGTAGAAGAGTGGCGCATCAGTCAGTGACAAAAAGTGGCGCATCAGTCAGCGTAGAGGAGCAGTGCATTAGTCAGCGGATAAGAGCAGCACATCAGTCAGCGGAGAAGAGCGGCGTATCAGTCAGCGAAGAAGAGCAGTGCATCAGTCAGCGGAGAAGAGCGGCGCATCAGTCAGTGGAGAGGAGCGGGGCCTCAGTCAGCAGAGAAGAGCGGCGCATTAGTCAGCGGAGAATAGTGGTGCCTCAGTCAGCGAAGAAGAGCAGCACATCAGTCAGCGTGGAACAGCGGCGCATCAGTCAGCGGAAAAGAGCGGTGCATCAGTCAGCAGAGAAGAGTGGCACATCAGTCAGCGTAGAAGAGCGGCACATCAGTCATCGGAGAAGAGCGGGGCCTCAGTCAGCGGAGAAGAGCGGCGCATTAGTCAGCGGAGGAGAGCGGCGCATTAGTCAGCGGAGAATAGTGGTGCCTCAGTCAGCACAGAAGAGCGGGGCCTCAGTCAACAGAGAAGAGTGGCACATCAGTCAGCGTAGAAGAGTGGTGCATCAGTCAGCAGAGAAGAGCGGGGCCTCAGTCAGCAGAGAAGAGCGGCACATTAGTCAGCGGAGAAGAGCGGCGCATTAGTCAGCGGAAAATAGTGGTGCCTCAGTCAGCGGAGAAGAGTGGCGCATTGGTCAGAGTAGAAGAGCAGGGCCTCACTCAGCAGAGAAGAGTGGCGCATCAGTCAGCGCCCTATACAACGTGTAGTTCTTATAAACCATGCAGGAGAACACATTTACAACCTCCAGAAACCCCCTGTGCCCCAAACCCCTTAATCAGGTCTGTCCCTCCATACTTCACCTAGTCACCATTTTGCCCCCCTCCAGTGACTGTTGCATTTGGAAGATAATAAATGCGCCCCTCTGGGCGGCAGGAGAGGAGTATTTGCCAATCATGTTGCCTTGTATTGCAAGGCCCCATCAGTCAAGCATAAGGTTCGCCATGTTCATGTTTTCTTGGGCTTGATGGCTTTTTGGGCAGTGTCACAAAGCCGAGCAGGATAAACACTAGACAGGGAGAAATATAGGTCATGTATCGTTTTATTAAGGGGAACTATCTAGAACACTTCCCAGCCCCCTCCTAAGGAACTAACTCTAGGAATGACCAGAAGGGTCTCTATTGCGCATAAAGTCTATGGCCGATGTCCCAGCGGCTTCTCCGGAAGCAGCACGTTCATGAGTTGAGTGACCCTCAAGCTTAAGTGGAAAACAGAACTCAACAGGGCAATGACCTCACTGAGATTCAAACAGCACCACGTGCAGGTTTAGCGTAAATCTCTCGCTTTAACAAAAGACTCAAGATTTAACACAAATCCCTGAGTTTCATAATCCTGAGTCCAGTAACACTTCCCAGGATAGTGTCTCCCAGCACAGTCACTTGCTCAGGAACACTGCCCAGGATAGAGTCTCCCGGCACCGTCACTTGCTCAGGAACACTTCCCAGGATAGAGTCTCTCGGCACAGTCACTTGCTCAAGAACACTTCCCAGGATAGAGTCTCCCGGCACAGTCACTTGCTCAGGAACAATTCCCAGGATAGAGTCTCCTGGCACAGTCACTATCTTAGGAACACTTCCCAGGATAGAGTCTCCCGGCACAGTCACTTGCTCAGAAACACTTCCCAGGATAGAGTCTCCCGGCACAGTCACGTACTTGCTCAGGACCACTTCCCAGGATAGAGTTTCCCGGCACAGTCACTTGCTCAGGAATGCTTCCCAGGATAGAGTCTCCTGGCACAGTCACTTGCTCAGGAACACTTCAAGGATAGAGTCTCCCGGCACAGTCACTTGCTCAGGAACACTTCCCAGGATGGAGTCTCACTGCACAGTCACTTGCTCAGGAACACTTCCCAGGATAGAGTCTCCTGGCATAGTCACTTGCTCAGGAACACATCCCAGGATGGAGTCTCACCGCACAGTCACTTGCTCAGGAACACTTCCCAGGATAGATTCTCCTGGCACAGTCACTTGCTCAGGAACACTTCCTAGGATAGAGTCTCCCGGCACAGTCACTTGCTCAGGAACACTACCAAGGGTAGAGTCTCCCGGCACAATCACTTGCTCAGGAACACTTCCCAGGATACAGTCTCCCAGCACAGTCACTTGCTCAGGAACACTTCCCAGGATAGAGTCTCCCGGAACAGTCACTTGCTCAGAAACACTTCCCAGGATAGAGTCTCCCGGCACAGTCACATACTTGCTCAGGAACACTTCCCAGGATAGAGTTTCCCAGCACAGTCACTTGCTCAGGAATGCTTCCCATGATAGAGTCTCCTGGCACAGTCACTTGCTCAGGAACACTTCAAGGATAGAGTCTCCCAGCACTGTCACTTGCTCAGGAACACTGCCAAGGCTAAAGTCTCCCGGCACAGTCACTTGCTCAGGAATAGAGTCTCTCGCCACAGTCACGTGTTCAGGAACACTTCCCAGGATAGAGTCTCCCGGCACAGTCACTTGCTCAGGAACACTTCCCAGGATAGAGTCTCCCGGCACAGTCACTTGCTCAGGAGCACTTCCCAGGATGGAGTCTCCCAGCACAGTCACATGCTCAGGAACACTTCCCAGGATAGAGTCTCCCGGCACAGTCACTTGCTCAGGAACACTTACCAGGATAGAGTCTCCCGGCACAGTCACTTGCTCAGGAACACTGCCAAGGATAGAGTCTCCCGGCACAGGCACTTGCTTAGGAACACTTCCCAGGATAGAGACTCCCGGCACAGTCACTTGATCAGGAACACTTCCCAGGATAGAGTCTCGCGGCACAGTCACTTGCCCAAGAACACTTCACAGGATAGAGTCTCCCGGCACAGTCACATGCTCAGGAACCCTTCCCAGGGTAGAGTCTCCCGGCACAGTCACTTGCTCAGGAACACTTCCCAGGATAGAGTCTCCCGGCACAGTCACTTGCTCAGGTACACTTCCCAGGATACAGTCTCCCAGCACAGTCACTTGCTCAGGAACACTTCCCAGGATAGAGTCTCCCGGCACAGTCACTATCTTAGGAACACTTCCCAGGATAGAGTCTCCCGGCACAGTCACTTGCTCAGAAACACTTCCCAGGATAGAGTCTCCCGGCACAGTCACGTACTTGCTCAGGAACACTTCCCAGGATAGAGTTTCCCGGCACAGTCACTTGCTCAGGAATGCTTCCCAGGATATAGTGTCCTGGCACAGTCACTTGCTCAGGAACACTTCAAGGATAGAGTCTCCCGGCACAGTCACTTGCTCAGGAACACTTCCCAGGATGGAGTCTCACCGCACAGTCACTTGCTCAGGAACACTTCCCAGGATAGAGTCTCCTGGCACAGTCACTTGCTCAGGAACACATCCAAGGATGGAGTCTCACCGCACAGTCAGTTGCTCAGGAACATTTCCCAGGATAGAGTCTCCTGGCACAGTCACTTGCTCAGGAACACTTCCTAGGATAGAGTTTCCCGGCACAGTCACTTGCTCAGGAATGCTTCCCAGGATAGAGTCTCCTAGCACAGTCACTTGCTCAGGAACACTTCAAGGATAGAGTCTCCCGGCACTGTCACTTGCTCAGGAACACTGCCAAGGCTAGAGTCTCCCGGCACAGTCACTTGCTCAGGAATAGAGTCTCTCGCCACAGTCACGTGCTCAGGAACACTTCCCAGGATAGAGTCTCCCAGCACAGTCACTTGCTCAGGAACACTTCCCAGGATAGAGTCTCCCGGCACAGTCACTTGCTCAGGAGCACTTCCCAGGATGGAGTCTCCCAGCACAGTCACGTGCTCAGGAACACTTCCCAGGATAGAGTCTCCCGGCACAGTCACTTGCTCAGGAACACTTACCAGGATAGAGTCTCCCGGCACAGTCACTTGCTCAGGAACACTGCCAAGGATAGAGTCTCCCGGCACAGGCACTTGCTTAGGAACACTTCCCAGGATAGAGTCTCCCGGCACAGTCACTATCTTAGGAACACTTCCCAGGATAGAGTCTCCCGGCACAGTCACTTGCTCAGAAACACTTCCCAGGATAGAGTCTCCCGGCACAGTCACGTACTTGCTCAGGAACACTTCCCAGGATAGAGTTTCCCGGCACAGTCACTTGCTCAGGAATGCTTCCCAGGATATAGTGTCCTGGCACAGTCACTTGCTCAGGAACACTTCAAGGATAGAGTCTCCCGGCACAGTCACTTGCTCAGGAACACTTCCCAGGATGGAGTCTCACCGCACAGTCACTTGCTCAGGAACACTTCCCAGGATAGAGTTTCCTGGCACAGTCACTTGCTCAGGAACACATCCCAGGATGGAGTCTCACCGCACAGTCAGTTGCTCAGGAACATTTCCCAGGATAGAGTCTCCTGGCACAGTCACTTGCTCAGGAACACTTCCTAGGATAGAGTTTCCCGGCACAGTCACTTGCTCAGGAATGCTTCCCAGGATAGAGTCTCCTAGCACAGTCACTTGCTCAGGAACACTTCAAGGATAGAGTCTCCCGGCACTGTCACTTGCTCAGGAACACTGCCAAGGCTAGAGTCTCCCGGCACAGTCACTTGCTCAGGAATAGAGTCTCTCGCCACAGTCACGTGCTCAGGAACACTTCCCAGGATAGAGTCTCCCAGCACAGTCACTTGCTCAGGAACACTTCCCAGGATAGAGTCTCCCGGCACAGTCACTTGCTCAGGAGCACTTCCCAGGATGGAGTCTCCCAGCACAGTCACGTGCTCAGGAACACTTCCCAGGATAGAGTCTCCCGGCACAGTCACTTGCTCAGGAACACTTACCAGGATAGAGTCTCCCGGCACAGTCACTTGCTCAGGAACACTGCCAAGGATAGAGTCTCCCGGCACAGGCACTTGCTTAGGAACACTTCCCAGGATAGAGTCTCACGGCACAGTCACTTGATCAGGAACACTTCCCAGGATAGAGTCTCGCGGCACAGTCACTTGCTCAAGAACACTTCCCAGGATAGAGTCTCCCGGCACAGTCACATGCTCAGGAACACTTCCCAGGGTAGAGTCTCCCGGCACAGTCACTTGCTCAGGAACACTTCCCAGGATAGAGTCTCCCGGCACAGTCACTTGCTCAGGAACACTTCCCAGGATAGAGTCTCCCGGCACAGTCACTTGCTCAGGAACACTGGCCAGGATAGAGTCTCACGGCACAGTCACTTGCTCAGGAACACTTCCCAGGATGGAGTCTCCCAGCACAGTCACTTGCTCAGGAACACTTCCCAGGATAGAGTCTCCCGGCACAGTCACTTGCTCAGGAACACTTCCCAGGATGGAGTCTCACCGCACAGTCACTTGCTCAGGAACACTTCCCAGGATAGAGTCTCCTGGCACAGTCACTTGCTCAGGAACACATCCCAGGATGGAGTCTCACCGCACAGTCAGTTGCTCAGGAACATTTCCCAGGATAGAGTCTCCTGGCACAGTCACTTGCTCAGGAACACTTCCTAGGATAGAGTTTCCCGGCACAGTCACTTGCTCAGGAATGCTTCCCAGGATAGAGTCTCCTAGCACAGTCACTTGCTCAGGAACACTTCAAGGATAGAGTCTCCCGGCAATGTCACTTGCTCAGGAACACTGCCAAGGCTAGAGTCTCCCGGCACAGTCACTTGCTCAGGAATAGAGTCTCTCGCCACAGTCACGTGCTCAGGAACACTTCCCAGGATAGAGTCTCCCAGCACAGTCACTTGCTCAGGAACACTTCCCAGGATAGAGTCTCCCGGCACAGTTACTTGCTCAGGAGCACTTCCCAGGATGGAGTCTCCCAGCACAGTCACGTGCTCAGGAACACTTCCCAGGATAGAGTCTCCCGGCACAGTCACTTGCTCAGGAACACTTACCAGGATAGAGTCTCCCGGCACAGTCACTTGCTCAGGAACACTGCCAAGGATAGAGTCTCCCGGCACAGGCACTTGCTTAGGAACACTTCCCAGGATAGAGTCTCACGGCACAGTCACTTGATCAGGAACACTTCCCAGGATAGAGTCTCGCGGCACAGTCACTTGCTCAAGAACACTTCCCAGGATAGAGTCTCCCGGCACAGTCACATGCTCAGGAACACTTCCCAGGGTAGAGTCTCCCGGCACAGTCACTTGCTCAGGAACACTTCCCAGGATAGAGTCTCCCAGCACAGTCACTTGCTCAGGAACACTTCCCAGGATAGAGTCTCCCGGCACAGTCACTTGCTCAGGAACACTTCCCAGGATAGAGTCTCCCGGCACAGTCACTTGCTCAGGAACACTTCCCAGGATAGAGTCTCCCGGCACAGTCACTTGCTCAGGAACACTGGCCAGGATAGAGTCTCACGGCACAGTCACTTGCTCAGGAACACTTCCCAGGATGGAGTCTCCCAGCACAGTCACTTGCTCAGGAACACTTCCCAGGATAGAGTCTCCCGGCACAGTCACTTGCTCAGGAACACTTCCCAGGATAGAGTCTCCCGGCACAGTCACTTGCTCAGGAACACTGGCCAGGATAGAGTCTCACGGCACAGTCACTTGCTCAGGAACACTTCCCAGGATAGAGTCTCCCGGCACAGTCACTTGCTCAGGAACACTGGCCAGGATAGAGTCTCACGGCACAGTCACTTGCTCAGGAACACTTCCCAGGATGGAGTCTCCCGGCACAGTCACTTGCTCAGGAACACTTCCCAGGATAGAGTCTCCCGGCACAGTCACTTGCTCAGGAACACTGGCCAGGATAGAGTCTCACGGCACAGTCACTTGCTCAGGAACACTTCCCAGGATAGAGTCTCCCGGCACAGTCACTTGCTCAGGAACACTGGCCAGGATAGAGTCTCACGGCACAGTCACTTGCTCAGGAACACTTCCCAGGATGGAGTCTCCCGGCACAGTCACTTGCTTAGGAACACTTCCTAGGATAGAGTCTCCCGGCACAGTCACTTGCTCAGGAACACTTCCCAGGATGGAGTCTCCCGGCACAGTCACTTGCTCAGGAACACTGCCCCGGATAGAGTCTCCCGGCACAGTCACTTGCTCAGGAACACTGGCCAGGATAGAGTCTCACGGCACAGTCACTTGCTCAGGAACACTTCCCAGGATGGAGTCTCCCGGCACAGTCACTTGCTCAGGAACACTTCCCAGGATAGAGTCTCCCGGCACAGTCACTTGCTCAGGAACACTGGCCAGGATAGAGTCTCACGGCACAGTCACTTGCTCAGGAACACTTCCCAGGATAGAGTCTCCCGGCACAGTCACTTGCTCAGGAACACTGGCCAGGATAGAGTCTCACGGCACAGTCACTTGCTCAGGAACACTTCCCAGGATGGAGTCTCCCGGCACAGTCACTTGCTTAGGAACACTTCCTAGGATAGAGTCTCCCGGCACAGTCACTTGCTCAGGAACACTTCCCAGGATGGAGTCTCCCGGCACAGTCACTTGCTCAGGAACACTGCCCCGGATAGAGTCTCCCGGCACAGTCACTTGCTCAGGAACACTGGCCAGGATAGAGTCTCACGGCACAGTCACTTGCTCAGGAACACTTCCCAGGATAGAGTCTCCCGGCACAGTCACTTGCTCAGGAACACTGGCCAGGATAGAGTCTCCCGGCACAGTCACTTGCTCAGGAACACTGGCCAGGATAGAGTCTCACGGCACAGTCACATGCTCAGGAACACTTCCCAGGATGGAGTTGTCATGATTTCCCAACGAGTTCCCTGATTTAACCCATGTTTCTGTAGGTTATTATTATTACTCTGTCATTTGAGAGAAGGTATTGTTTCCATTCAGATCCATATAGTAAGTCATGGGAAATTGGGATTCCAAGATGGCCGCCTAGTGGTGTACCCAGGAACTAATCTGTAGGTCTAGTCTTTTGCGACCTCTGTTATAAGTACTCAATTTCTGAGGAGACTCGCGCTTCGCGTTGCTGACTGCCTTGCAGTACGGACGCTCACCGCGGTCTCCGTCGAATTGCAGTCAGAGTTTCCCCGCTCTTCATATTTCCAGTCAGAATTTCCTCGTCCTGTCCCATAGTCTCCTTCACTGCTCACAGTCAGTAGTTTTCTTCCTTATTTGATGTCCCCTAGTTACCGCGCTCTCAGTTCCAGTCCGAAGTTTCTCCTGTCAGAGTTTACGCAAGTACCAGTGCCTAGTTGTTCTCTGTTACGAGTGTTTTTAGCAACGGATTAGTCATAGTGCATTTTCGCATTTTTGGTTTATACTATACATAGTTGTCCCTTGTGCCAGTGTTTGAAACTCATTTGCTGTGCCAGGTTGTTGTCACACTGCCCAATATGTGCCAAGTTGGATAGCTGCTGTAGCTAGTAGAACATCCTTTTGCATATCATTCCGCATTACACTTTGCTGATAGTTATTTAGTCAGTTCCCGATAGGACGGCGCTACACCTCTCATGTCATCTATATTTTCCACTATTGCCCTCCAGTTTTGATTGTACTAAGGTCTTCTCACAGCTACATTCATATATGACTATGACTAAATAGGCATTATTTTCCCCTTGTCACCAGTCTCCTTTATTCCTTTATATAAGAATACTATTGACATCTAGACATACACTGTTTTCTTCAGGACATGCGCCCCTGTATGAATGCAGGATGGAGGGCTCACAAAAAAAGCACTTAGGGTGAGTTTTCCTGATGTTGGTTATCATTCCATTTTCAGTACTGGAGAGTTTTCTCAGAACAGGGTAGGAACATTATTAAGGAGGGTTGTTATCTTGTCATCCTTTCTACAGGGATTGTGATTACTGAAGTTCCAGGGAGTTCTTCTGGCGTTCCCGCAGATTGACAGGTGAGCGTTACAGGAGTCTCCCGGCACAGTCACTTGCTCAGGAACACTTCCCAGGATAGAGTTTCCCGGCACAGTCACTATCTTAGGAACACTTCCCAGGATAGAGTCTCCCGGCACAGTCACTTGCTCAGAAACACTTCCCAGGATAGAGTCTCCCGGCACAGTCACGTACTTGCTCAGGACCACTTCCCAGGATAGAGTTTCCCGGCACAGTCACTTGCTCAGGAATGCTTCCCAGGATAGAGTCTCCCGGCACAGTCACTTGCTCAGGAGCACTTCCCAGGATGGAGTCTCCCAGCACAGTCACATGCTCAGGAACACTTCCCAGGATAGAGTCTCCCGGCACAGTCACTTGCTCAGGAACATTTACCAGGATAGAGTCTCCCGGCACAGTCACTTGCTCAGGAACACTGCCAAGGATAGAGTCTCCCGGCACAGGCCCTTGCTTAGGAACACTTCCCAGGATAGAGTCTCCCGGCACAGTCACTTGATCAGGAACACTTCCCAGGATAGAGTCTCGCTGCACAGTCACTTGCTCAAGAACACTTCCCAGGATAGAGTCTCCCGGCACAGTCACATGCTCAGGAACACTTCCCAGGGTAGAGTCTCCCGGCACAGTCACTTGCTCAGGAACACTTCCCAGGATAGAGTCTCCCGGCACAGTCACTTGCTCAGGTACACTTCCCAGGATACAGTCTCCCAGCACAGTCACTTGCTCAGGAACACTTCCCAGGATAGAGTCTCCCGGCACAGTCACTATCTTAGGAACACTTCCCAGGATAGAGTCTCCCGGCACAGTCACTTGCTCAGAAACACTTCCCAGGATAGAGTCTCCCGGCACAGTCACGTACTTGCTCAGGAACACTTCCCAGGATAAAGTTTCCCGGCACAGTCACTTGCTCAGGAATGCTTCCCAGGATAGAGTCTCCTGGCACAGTCACTTGCTCAGGAACACTTCAAGGATAGAGTCTCCCGGCATAGTCACTTGCTCAGGAACACTTCCCAGGATGGAGTCTCACCGCACAGTCACTTCCTCAGGAACACTTCCCAGGATAGAGTCTCCTGGCACAGTCACTTGCTCAGGAACACATCCCAGGATGGAGTCTCACCGCACAGTCACTTGCTCAGGAACATTTCCCAGGATAGAGTCTCCTGGCACAGTCACTTGCTCAGGAACACTTCCTAGGATAGTTTCCCGGCACAGTCACTTGCTCAGGAATGCTTCCCAGGATAGAGTCTCCTGGCACAGTCACTTGCTCAGGAACACTTCAAGGATAGAGTCTCCCGGCACTGTCACTTGCTCAGGAACACTGCCAAGGATAGAGTCTCCCGGCACAGTCACTTGCTCAGGAATAGAGTCTCTCGCCACAGTCACGTGCTCAGGAACACTTCCCAGGATAGAGTCTCCCAGCACAGTCACTTGCTCAGGAACACTTCCCAGGATAGAGTCTCCCGGCACAGTCACTTGCTCAGGAGCACTTCCCAGGATGGAGTCTCCCAGCACAGTCACGTGCTCAGGAACACTTCCCAGGATAGAGTCTCCCGGCACAGTCACTTGATCAGGAACACTTACCAGGATAGAGTCTCCCGGCACAGTCACTTGCTCAGGAACACTGCCAAGAATAGAGTCTCCCGGCACAGGCACTTGCTTAGGAACACTTCCCAGGATAGAGTCTCACGGCACAGTCACTTGATAAGGAACACTTCCCAGGATAGAGTCTCGCGGCACAGTCACTTGCTCAAGAACACTTCCCAGGATAGAGTCTCCTGGCACAGTCACATGCTCAGGAACACTTCCCAGGGTAGAGTCTCCCGGCACAGTCACTTGCTCAGGAACACTTCCCAGGATAGAGTCTCCCGGCACAGTCACTTGCTCAGGAACACTTCCTAGGATAGAGTCTCCCGGCACAGTCACTTGCTCAGGAACACTGGCCAGGATAGAGTCTCACGGCACAGTCACTTGCTCAGGAACACTTCCCAGGATGGAGTCTCCCGGCACAGTCACTTGCTCAGGAACACTGCCCCGGATAGAGTCTCCCGGCACAGTCACTTGCTCAGGAACACTTCCTAGGATAGAGTCTCCCGGCACAGTCACATGCTGAGGAACACTTCCCAGGATGGAGTCTCCCGGCACAGTCACTTGCTCAGGAACACTTCCCAGGATAGAGTTTCCCGGCACAGTCACTTGCTCAGGAAAACTTCCCAGGATGGAGTCTCCTGGCACAGTCACTTGCTCAGTAACACTTCCCAGGATAGAGTTTCCCGGCACAGTCACTTGCTCAGGAACACTTCCCAGGATAGAGTTTCCCGGCACAGTCTCTTGCTCAGGAACACTTTCCAGGATGGCGTCTCCCGGCACAGCCACTTGCTTAGGAACACTTCCCAGGATAGAGTCTCCTGGCAGAGTCACTTGCTCAGGAACACTTCCCAGGATAGAGTTTCCCGGCACAGTCACTTGCTCAGGAACACTTCCCAGGATGGAGTCTCCCAGCACAGTCACTTGCTCAGGAACACTTCCCAGGATGGAGTCTCCCGGCACAGTCACTTGCTTAGGAACACTGCCAAGGATAGAGTCTCCTGGCACAGTCACTTGCTCAGGAACACTTCCCAGGATAGAGTCTCCCGGCACAGTCACTTGCTCAGGAACACTTCCCAGGATAGAGTCTCCCGGCACAGTCACTTGCTCAGGAACACTGCCAAGGCTAGAGTCTCCTCGAACAGTCACTTGCTCAGGAACACTGCCCAGGATGGAGTCTCCCGGTACAGTCACTTGTTCAGGAACACTTCCCAGGATAGAGTCTCCCAACACAGTCACTTGCTCAGGAACACTGCCAAGGATAGAGTCTCCCGGCACAGTCACTTGCTCAGGAACACTTCCCAGGATAGAGTCTCCCGGCACAGTCACTTGCTCGGGAACAAAGGCCAGGATGGAGTCTCCCGGCACAGTCACTTGCTCAGGAACACTTCCCAGGATAGAGTCTCCCGGCACAGTCACTTGCTCATCAACACTTCCCAGGATAGAGTCTCCCGGCACAGTCACTTGCTCGGGAACACAGGCCAGGATGGAGTCTTCCGGCACAGTCACTTGCTTAGGAACACTGCCAAGGATAGAGTCTCCTGGCACAGTCACTTGCTCAGGAACACTTCCCAGGATAGAGTCTCCCGGCACACTCACTTGCTCAGGAACACTTTCCAGGATAGAGTCTCCCAGCACAGTCACTTGCTCAGGAACATTTCCCGGGATAGAGTCTCCCGGCACAGTCACTTGCTCAGGAACACTGCCAAGGATAGAGTCTCCCGGCACAGTCACTTGCTCAGGAACACTTCCCAGGATGGAGACTCCCGGCACAGTCACTTGCTTAGGAACACTGCCAAGGATAGTCTCCAGATAGAGTCTCCCGGCACAGTCACTTGCTCGGGAACAAAGGCCAGGATGGAGTCTCCCGGCACAGTCACTTGCTCAGGAACACTTCCCAGGATAGAGTCTCCCGGCACAGTCACTTGCTCAGCAACACTTCCCAGGATGGAGTCTCCCGGCACCGTCACTTGCTGTCTTGGGGTTTAAGTGTAGCCACATTTCTTCCTGGCTCTACCTCACTCTGAAGATTTCGATCCCCTACTTCTCATCCTCGACTCCTGGGAGACCCCCTCACCTGGGTCTCAGGACTATGCATGTGCCGCAGAAGTTAGGACTCAGTGAGCTTGAAATGAACCCCCGAAGTATTCACCATGACGCGAGCCGCCTGCACCTTTCTGTAGGCTGGGTGAGGGTGTCCATTTCACCTTCCTGCCTGGAGGTCATACCCAAGTTTTCAACACCTCATCCTTGACTACCTCCTTAATGAATCACAAAGTTCCATACATAGTGGGCCCTTGACCGAAACTCCTCGCTTACTCGCTCCTTCTCACCTCTGTCTCTCACTCAATGCTTTTCCACTGGCTCATACCTTCACCCCTCCTTCACTCACACTCTCAGCCTTGGGGGTTGTCTGCTTCTTCACTTCTTCACTTCACTTTTGTGTTCTCCTCCAGATGCCTACCGAACATACCCCTTCTCACCTCCTGTATGCCTCGACCAAACTTCTCCAGGATATAGTCCTGGTTTCCTCTATTGATGTCTCCTCCTCCAGTCACCTCTCTCCTGCTGATGTCCCTCCTCACCACCTTCTTAGTCTGCTAACCCCCATCCTCTCTCCTGCTGATGGTCCTCCTCACCACCTTCTTAGTCTGCTAACCCCCATCCTCTCTCCTGCTGATGGTCCTCCTCACCACCTTCTTAGTCTGCTAACCCCCATCCTCTCTCCTGCTGATGTCCCTCCTCACCACCTTCTTAGTCTGCTAACCCCCATCCTCTCTCCTGCTGACGGTCCTCCTCACCACTTTCTTAGTCTGCTAACCCCCATCCTCTCTCCTGCTGATGGTCCTCCTCACCACCTTCTTAGTCTGCTAAACCCTATCCTCTCTCCTGCTGATGGTCCTCCTCACCACCTTCTTAGTCTGCTAACCCCCATCCTCTCTCCTGCTGATGGTCCTCCTCAGCACCTTCTTAGTCTGCTAACCCCCATCCTCTCTCCTGCTGATGGTCCTCCTCACCACCTTCTTAGTCTGCTAACCCCCATCCTCTCTCCTGCTGATGGTCCTCCTCACCACCTTCTTAGTCTGCTAAACCCCATCCTCTCCCCTGCTGATGGTCCTCCTCACCACCTTCTTAGTCTGCTAACCCCCATCCTCTCTCCTGCTGATGGTCCTCCTCACCACCTTCTTAGTCTGCTAACCCCCATCCTCTCTCCTGCTGACAGTCCTCCTCACCACCTTCTTAGTCTGCTAACCCCCATCCTCTCTCCTGCTGACGGTCCTCCTCACCACCTTCTTAGTCTGCTAACCCCCATCCTCTCTCCTGCTGATGGTCCTCCTCACCACCTTCTTAGTCTGCTAACCCCCATCCTCTCTCCTGCTGACGGTCCTCCTCACCACCTTCTTAGTCTGCTAACCACCATCCTCTCTCCTGCTGACGGTCCTCCTCACCACCTTCTTAGTCTGCTAACCCCCATCCTCTCTCCTGCTGATGTTCCTCCTCACCACTTTCTTAGTCTGCTAACCCCCATCCATCCTTTCTCCTGCGGATGGTCCTCCTCACCACCTTCTTAGCCTGCTAAACCCCATCCTCTCTCCTGCTGATGGTCCTCCCCACCACCTTCTTAGTCTGCTAAACCCCATCCTCTCTCCTGCTGATGGTCCTCCTCACCACCTTCTTAGTCTGCTAAACCCCATCCTCTCTCCTGCTGATGGTCCTCCTCACCACCTTCTTAGTCTGCTAACCACCATCCTCTCTCCTGCTGATGTTCCTCCTCACCACCTTCTTAGTCTGCTAACCCCCATCCTCTCTCCTGCTGATGTTCCTCCTCACCACTTTCTTAGTCTGCTAACCCCCATCCTCTCTCCTGCTGATGGTCCTCCTCACCACCTTCTTAGTCTGCTAAACCCTATCCTCTCTCCTGCTGATGGTCCTCCTCACCACCTTCTTAGTCTGCCAACCCCCATCCTCTCTCCTGCTGATGGTCCTCCTCAGCACCTTCTTAGTCTGCTAAACCCCATCCTCTCTCCTGCTGATGGTCCTCCTCACCACCTTCTTAGTCTGCTAAACCCCAACCTCTCTCCTGCTGATGGTCCTCCTCACCACCTTCTTAGTCTGCTAACCCCCATCCTCTCTCCTGCTGACGGTCCTCCTCACCACCTTCTTAGTCTGCTAACCCCCATCCTCTCTCCTGCTGATGGTCCTCCTCACCACCTTCTTAGTCTGCTAAACCCCATCCTCTCTCCTGCTGATGGTCCTCCTCAGCACCTTCTTAGTCTGCTAAACCCCATCCTCTCTCCTGCTGATGGTCCTCCTTGCTACATCTTTACTCTGCTCTACCTCCCTTCACGAAGTCTGGTGTTCCCTGTGTCTCCTCTTTACTCTTCAGCAGTTTCTCCTCCTTCCTTCCAATGCTCTTCATCACCTTCTGCTCACTCTGCTTCACCTTCTACTCACTCTGCTTCACCTCCTACTCACTCTGCTTGACCTTCTAATCACTCTGCTTCACCTTCTACTCACTCTGCTTCACCTCCTACTCACTCTGCCTGACCTTCTACACTCTGCTTCACCTTCTACTCACTCTGCTTCACCTCCTACTCACTCTGCTTGACCTTCTACTCACTCTGCTTCACCTTCTACTCACTCTGCTTCACCTTCTACTCACTCTGCTTCACCTCCTACTCACTCTGCCTGACCTTCTACTCACTCTGCTTCACCTTCTACTCACTCTGCTTCACCTCCTACTCACGCTGCTTCACACACTCCTTCTGATGGTCCTCCTCACCACTTCCTAACTCAGCTCCACCTCGTCCTCATTCTTTCTGATGATCTTCATCACCACCCTGTTACTCTCCTCCACCTCCTCCCCACTTCTTCTGATGGTCTTCCTTAATATCACTTTACCCTTCTCCACCTCTCCTTCCCCTCTGCCTTTTTCTCACCAACCTCCTTCTGTCTACTCCCCCTAAATCTCTTCCTCCCTGTGCCTCCGAATATCTTCAAAGCTTCCCCTCCACCACCAAGTACCCATAATAGTGCCCAAAAACACAACGTTCATCTAGCGGGCAGAGGGCTGGCTCCTCCTCCAGCGACGCATGCACCCAATCACACTCAGGTGTTTTCCTTTTCTAGGCTTGCAGCTGGATTAAATGTCAATTGCGCATGACACAACTGCCAGCCTGTGGGAATATGTAGGTTAAACCTTCAAGAAGGGCAGTGCTTTTATGGATTTCCAATTTGCCGTCACGTGGGGTGGGAGTGCTGCTGCGGAGCGTTCTGCATCCCATTGCTCCGGTGCAAATGAGTGCATGAAACAGAGGTTCCTGGTTGCATGGTTATCTGCACACACCTCCTGCACGCTGGGCCCAGTAACCTTACAATGGACTATGTGTGTCCCGGGCTTTACCAGTTTTGCTGCAGTCCTATTCTCACGAGCAGAGCTTTGCGAGTCCTTCATACCAGACAGCCCCAATATCAGTCTCCCAAGACCTATGGGCATTTTTAGTGCAGTCCTTTCAGTTTCAAGACCTTTAGGTTTCTATGTAATAATGAGTTGGGAGGAAAACATCAGTAGGCTGTCAATTCCATCTTGCGATTAATTGGTTTTCTATCAACTAGGAATTTTGTTCGACCATAATCCCCCATCTCACGCGACCCTAGTTTTAAGGATTAACGATTCGTAAACAGGCGCAGATCCCGAATCTGCCCTTTGCCTCATTCAATTTCCCTGTTCCCCCTAACACCACTTAATCTAAGACTAAATTGAAGCACGCAACCCCCGTCTCTTAAATTCATTCTTTTTCCCGCTCCACCTTCTGCTCCTCCGTGCCCACCAGCCTTCTTTAAAAAAGCAGACGTTTAAAGGCAGAGGCTGCAGTCCAGGCCCTGTTGAGGGTGATGTCTTAAAAGATGTGGGCTGGAGTGAAAGGGATGCAAGTGGGGCAGAGATCCTAGTGAATTGCAGAGGATTCCACTGGTGCAGAGGACGCTAAGCAGTTTATTCATAACATTTAGTTTAACTAATACTTTGCCTCACATGGTCCTTTTTTAATCTATAATTCTTACTTCACAGAAGCTTCTGGATTTCATTATTTGTTTTCAAGCCTAAAATCTGCAACAAATTATCTAAAAAAAAGTCCTGCAATTGCTGCATTGATTAGTGTTTTCTGTGCTCCTGTTTTGTTCTGGACCACTTTGTACATATTGGGGCTGGGACTGCCGTAAAACGACGTAAGACGCAGCACTTGCGCTTAAATACTCTGGTTTCATGCTCCTAGCGACATTTTTTCAAATCTAAGCATATGTTCCAAATTACACATTTAAGGTATTGTAATATGTTGGATTTAATTTGTTATCGTACGAACCGGGGGTTCGAACCAGGGTTTCAGAAAGTGAGACAGTAACAATTATTCATTTTACAATTTTAATAGACTAACAATAATGATAAGGTCCCTTTTTAATAGTGCTAGCTATCACATTACGGCGTTGGAAAAAACAGTATTACCTTTACCAAATGTACTAGCACTCACTAAAAGGATTCCATCAAAGGCTGTATTCAATTGACAGAGTTCACTTCTAATAGAATGTGTAAATGTGGCGCTTAATAAGCCATCTCCTTATCTCTCCCATTATCAAACTCATATTGTTGTAATCTCAAGGTTTTCGACCACAACTATTTTACTAGTAAACTTAAGTTTTGAACTGAAATTTTCAATTAAAATGGTTAGACTGAAATTATGACGGGTCAGCTCAGATGGAGGCCGCGGCTCTACCAGTCTTTCAGAAGAGAGTTTGTCAATTTCCAGGCCTCCTAAACCGCTCTAGCAAAACAGCTCCAGAATTAACAAGCGGCTCTAAGAGCCGGCGGCGTTCCATGCGCGTGGAGTCGATCATACTCCACAATGCAAACCCCGGACCATTTCAACTAAAGATCGCCTTATTTTGGACGAGAATACATCGAGGTAATCTGTAAAGTTCTTCAGACTCACATGGCGGGCACCTTTCACCCAGCGGCGGGCTGGCATGGGCATCCCGGTCACAATGGTGCAGGGCAGGGATACAGGCTGCCCCTGCAGAACACTGACCACCGATGGACCCACATCCACTTCAGGGGCAACTGCGGGTAGATCAAACACAAGCAGCATTAGACATGTCCTGGGCTGAGAGCAGGTATCCCTCAAGGCGAGTTTAGCATGCGGTTACCAGCCAGAAGGGAACGAGGACCAGTCAATGCTGATCAGCAGAGGCGCGCAAAAAAGAGCGGAAAGAACAGGAAAGAAAAGGGATAAGAGTTGATTGAAAAGAAGCAAGGAAGAGCAAGTGAAAGGTAAAGGGAGAGGGTGTACGAAGAAAGCAACAGAGAGATAAATAAACAGAACAAATGCAAGCTAGCAAAGAGAAAGAGAAGAGGAGAGTGCAAGAATGCACGAATTAAGAATTGAAGATAAAGTTAAGAAAGTGTCTAAAAGAAAATGGAGAAAAAAAAGAGTGGAGGAAGAAAGAGAAATGTACAAATAAAGAAATCATAAAAGAAAGAAATATAAAAGGGAATTAACAACTGAAAACTGCAAGAGAAAGAACGATGAAAGAAATCACATATGACAAAAAGAATGAATAAACAAACGAAAGATGGAGAATCTATAACAAAAGGAAAGAGAAACTAAGAGCTTGTAAAGAGAAATACTATAAAAAGGAAGGAAGAAAGTGAGAAACAAGAGTTAAATTAAGAAAAACTGCAAAGAGAGCAAAAACATAAATGAAAGTGAAAAGTAAGAAGCTAAAGAAATATAAACACAAAATGAAACATGGAAAGAACAAATGAGAGAAAAACATAAAATATAATCATGGAAGAGCACGTGAAATAGATTTAAAAAAGAGAGCGCAGAGAAGGAAGGAAACATCAAAGGGACATGAAAGCTACAGGGTGGGAAAGGCAGATGTGTGAAGCCATCGGATTTCATATTATACTCTGCGGCGGCCTCTTAATCAAGCAATGCTTTATTTCGGTGCTTGGCCATGAGAGCAAGCACGACATTGAGGACATCAGTGCGTACATAATTGATATGCGACACATCATTTCACCTTGAGCACATAAAAGCAATTATATTTCAGAAGTGCCTAGACTTCGATAAAAAAAAAAGCCATCCGAGTTCAGATCGTTTGCCACCCCCCTTCTCCAGGCCCTGGCTGGAGAACTTGCTGTGGCAAATACCACGCCAGGGTGGACGGCCATCTTGCACAATGCACGAGCGCCAGCCAGTCGCCTCGATTGGCGGATCTTGGAATAACCGGGGCAAACAAACAGAAAGTGCTGGAGGGATTCGAACACACCTTGGCAGAATGGGCAACAGTCAGACCCGCTTCCAAACCATTGCTTTGTTCGAGGTTATGCTATGTTATGTTATAGGATATTTATACTGCACGCGCCCTATCCCCACCGGAGTGGTCTCCTGGCGCTCTGGCGGCTCTGGAAGGGAGAGGGGGCCAGTGGAAGAACAGTCCATCTCTTTTCCTTCCTCCCATTCTCTGATTGACGCACTGACCTTCTGCGGCAAGAATAAATTGCGCGCGACACAATAACAGGGCTATTCTGAGCCGCGCCAGGACAGCACATATCCATGGCGTTGTGCAACTAAGCCTTGGTAATCCACCTTCGTTGCAGCGCAACGTCAAGGACTACGGCGTGTATGTTGGCACCTTGCACCCCATGCAGTTATGTCCCAATATTCAGATGTCTATGGCATTGGGTCACCGTGGCAGATTGTGCCCGGTTTGGCTGTGCCCACTGAAGCTGGGCCCAGACTATCACACTGCATGAGGGGAGTTTGCTGCGGTGCCGCCACGGAGTGAGGCGAGGCACCAGGAGAGTCTGAGAATGGCCGACCACTGGGCACAGCATCAGTCAAGCTATTACCAGTAGCCATTCTGCACCCTTCAGAGGAAGCGCCTGAATAGTCCAACACATTGTGGAGCGCACCTACCGCAACAATAACCTTTAATCACAAGTAAAGCTCATTTAAAGAGAGAAAGGCATTGAGGGAAAGAGGAAGAGTGAACAGAATTGACGAATAGAAAGAAAAGTGGAAGAAACATGTAAACGAAGGAAAGAGAGACAGGGACGTTAAAAGAGGAACTACAAAGAGAATCAGGACTAAGTCAGCCTTGATATCCCATGAGCAGTAGCGGCAGTATTGGGAAGGATGGGCACCCACCCAGGCCAGTGACGGTGAGGCGCCCCTCTGCACGAATCGTCCCAAATGTGTTCTGAGCTTCACAGACGTAGACTGCCTGGTCCTCCAGCCCCACACCTAGGGAAAGAAAACGGAGTCATCAAGGCTGCAACTCAGCCCTGCCCTCACTGACCATCACAGCTTCCCCTACACACCCCTGCACAGGAGAGGGCATTGCCCTGCATGGTGTGCAATCCTGCAGGGGACACGACTCGTGTGCAATGGAGGATGGGGTCTCTTACACAAACACACTGCACAACACGGTGCCTCAGATGCAAAAAGACACAGGTGGCAGCTGCAGCCTGAACCCCCGAAAGACCGCCAAGAGATCCATTTCAGAGTCATTGCGGGAGGGTGGTCTTTGTATGCTGAGATCCTGCGGTAGCCCCAGGGGGTTTGCTCCAGGGGCAGTGGAGGGCTTTGCCTACTAACCTGAAATCTACAGGTACCCACAACCTACATGGTGTGGTCCTTACTCTCCCGAATTCACAAATAGTGTTTTTTGTCAACTTGTCTCCCAAAAATGTCATGTCGCCCATCGTCCCTTAATCCTGATGCTTCCATCTTCCTCATTTGTTTTGATGCATGCTTTTTCACTTGCCTTCCTCCTCCCCAGCAACCCTCGCCTTTGCCCCCACCTGCATTGTTAGCGCTAACCCTGTCACTGTTCCTAACCCTACACCTTCATGGAGTAGAATTCAGCACAGCGGTGGGTTTACATATTACCCAAAAGAAATTGCATGCAATGACTCTACTCCAGGGGTGTTGCTAGGTCTGGAAAAGATCTGGGGCAACACTAATGTTGTAGCCCCTGAGGTTCTATCCCCGGCGGGGCTTTAACCAAAAGACCCAGGGTCATAGCAACCCCAGCGCCCCCAGCGCCGCCTCTACTCTGCTCCCATGTGTCTTCTTGGAGGCTGCGAGGACCAGCTGCAGGGCAATGGCTCATGGCCATGTCCAAGGTGTCAATGGCACAGACACCTCTGCAGGAGGCCCCAAACCCACCACACATTCACACGTGGAGCCACGAATCTTTAAGCTGCTGCAGACTGCTCAACATGTGCTCCCTGTCCCCTTGAGATGGTACAGACACCTTTACAAGCGCTGCCACCTGCCCCATCCACGCCCATGCAGATGGCACACCGGAGGTACCCGCCCCTCTTACCTTCCATGGAGAGATGCCCAACCTCCAGCTGCTGGGCTCCACCTTGAGACCAGATTGGCTCTCCATCGGCCCTGCTCCATGTGACCTTCGGTTCTGGGAGCCCCTCGGCCCGGCACAGCAGTGTCACGCCATCCCCGACTGCCACAGAGATGTCGGAGGGGGAGTCTGTAAACCGGGGAGCAGCTGCCAAAAAAGAAAACACACATATTACTATAATCTCTTATCAGAGAGACCAACAGTAGCGAGAAGGCACCTCTATAATCCCTGGAGCCATCAGCTCTCATCTCTCACCATCGGGTGCAGTGAGCAACGACATGCACTCAAGAGGACATCATCCAGCTTATCCAATCAAAACTGGTGGGATCCAAAAACGCCCGTTCATCCGTATCAGAGGGGCTGGCATGACACTGGGTCTGAAGGATTATGGCCTCCTATCCCAAACTCTACAGCTTCTCCATTGGCTCCTGGCCTAGCAGCGTAGAAGTTGTCAGTCACTAGGCATCACACACAGAGCACAGCCTTAGATATCAAGCACACCCTTCAATCAGCCACATTGAATGATGGGATCCCACCCTCCTGCTGCCAAGAGATGACTGGAGGAAGTGAATGGCAGCCAAAGGCCCAGAACTATGGGATAGTACTACTCCTGGATCTGATTGGATCTGAGGCAGGAATCAGACAGGTTCCGGAAGGCCCTAGAAATGTTCCTCTTCTCCGAAGCCTCCTAGAGATGACACCTGGATCCCTCACACCCAACTGCTGAGGGGTCCCTGTAGCCTGTACCCATGAACTCAACCTTGTGTATAGTGCACACTCAACGGCTTCAGGAGCGCCACGTCCTTTCTGCTGCTGATGAAGCTCATATTCTACATTATGTTTTCCAGAGCAATGTCCTGCATCTTTGTCAGGCCCCTCTTTGAGTCGCTTCCTTCTTCCCCTCTCAACCCTCCTCCCAGCCCTCCAACTGCCCGTGATTGGCTAAGTTCCCTGGGAAATTTGCGACCAGGCTCCAGACCCCCTAACAAGGAACTGTACACCTCCCACTTTGGTGCTTGTGGTGCCATGGATATGTGTTTGATTCGTCCATGATGTATAAGCACCTGATTTGTAGTGTATTTGTTTTAAATTCTAATTTTCAGCACACTCCAGCGATATCCCACACCCTAGTCATCCCCTCTTTGAGTCGCTTCCTTCTTTCCCCTCTCAACCCTCTTCCAAGCCCTTCCGCCACCCTGTGACTGCCTAAGTTCCATGGGCAACTTTCGACCAGGCTGCCTAACACTGACCTGCACACCCAATTTAGCTGGTGGTGCCATTGGTGTTTGCTTTGTCTGTGGTGTGTAAGCACCAGATTTGTAGTGTATTTGTTTAAATTGTAATTTTCAGCACACTCCAGCACCATCCCACATTCCAGTCAACCCCTCTTTGAGTTGCTTCCTTCTTTCCCCACTCAACCATCCTCCCAGTCGTCCCACCACTCTGTGATTGCCCACTTTCTACTTCTCCTTTCTTCTCCTGCAGCCTCTGCCCGGGCAGCACCTTTGGCTAAGGGGCCGAAGACAAAGGGCAGCTCTGAAAGAAGCAGCTCCAGTCCGTGGTGACCCGTGTTCTCCTGTGAAGCAAGCTAGCCGTCAACCAGCAACGACTGACAAGTTAAGTGTGGTTTGGGCAGGGAGAACAGCAATTACTGTACTCCATTAAAAACATTCCACTCTTATTATCCTATGAAACATAGCACACCCATGTATAACAGCTATAAACTAGTTTTGCAATCATCCCGGAACCCCAAGTATTGTGATTCTCCATTTACTGTTGTATCTGAAATCCCACTTGCCAGGTCCCTCAAATCTGTCTGTTGTTTACTTACTGTTGTGTCTGAAATGTAGGCAGTTTTCTCCCTTGCCAGGTGTCTCAGGTCAGGGTGTTCCCTACTTGCTGCTGTGCCTCAGACCTAGAAGTTTCACCACCTCCAGCACTGTGTGGCAGTGCTAGGAGTCTCCATTCTGCCCCTATCTTTAGAATCTAGTTGTACTTCCCTAGTTGCTTATCACACTTCTAGGTGTATCTCCAGTTGCAGTTATTTTCCTGCAATTCTAGGTGTTGTCCCTTCTAGCAAGGTTTCAGCTCTGAGTGCTTCTCTAATACAGCTGTGTTCCAGTTCTGGATGTTTTCTGCCCACGTCTGATTCCTCTGATTCTAGGTGCTCCCCCACCAGTGCTGGGTTTCAGATCCAGGCTCTCCCTTGCATTGCACCAGTGCTACAAGTCAAACAACTCCAGAACTAAGCCCCCCACTATTATGGGCCCCAAGCTCAGGGGCTCCACCATCAATGTTGTGCCTCCAACCTTGGGGCTATAGGGGGAATCTAGCAGAAAAGTAGAAGAGCATTGGTAAAGTGCCTATTGGATAATAACAGAGGAGTGCATACTTTGCAGACAGACCAAAGGTAAGTTCACCATAGCGCGCATTCAGGAACCACCTCACAGCCCTATCACATTAGGACCTTTCCCCCAACCCACTTTGCAACCCAACAAACCCAGAATGAGTCGCACTCACCCCTCCAACCCGACAATAACTACAAACAACAGAAACCACCAAGGAAACTGTGACTAAAAAGTAACCTCCCATCAGTTTTTAGGTACTATGTCCTTGATGAAATCCTATGGCACTTTAAATTTGACTCTGTATCAACTCTTATCACTAGTTTGATTATTATGAAGCGCTTTTCCAACCAGCGATACAATATTAAAGGCTATGGGAGTCATAACCATCTTTGTGATTATGTGGCTAAATGGCTCTCAGAGGAGGCGACCTCTGAGTCCAGGCTGTTTAGACAAGATTGTGCCCCATTTTATTTAAAAGAGATCATATGGCTGCCCAAGACAGAAATGGAAGGGCATCCAAAGATGATGGTACTTGGATGGAAGATGTGGCGCAGGGCATGCCAGATGATGAAGAACCCATCTCCGTGTTCCCCACAGGTACCACTAGTAGCACTGGTGGGCGAAGAAAAGCAACTAAGGATGATAATCAGAAACCACTGGGAGCCGGTTGGGATAGCGACAATGAATGATATTTGGCAAGAGGGAACCATAATAGATTTTGAGGTGTTGGGGGAGGAAACTGGGTTACATACAGGCCAGTATATCACATATCATAGAATGGTGTGGAAGATTAAGAGGACATGGTCCGAAGTGGTACTGGGGGAAGAACCAGATGTTGCCATAGATACAATATATGACAAAGCAGAGGGGGGACATGAGATATCCAGAATGTACGAGATGATGTTGTTCAAAGTAGGAAAGGAGGTAGTACAAATGAGACAAGACTGGGAGGCGGAAGTGGGAGCCCCGATGGATGATGGGATGTGGAAACAAGCCCAAGGGTAAAATAAGAAGGTGTCGAGGAACGCAAGATTAAAGCAGATGCAACTGTATATTACACATAGGGTGTATATGACACCCCAGAGGATAGCTAGGTTTAAAAATGTAGGACAGCAAGCATGCCCCAAATGTGATGAAGAGAACACTGGTATGGTGCATATGTTTTGGTCATGCCCGGTTATCGAGCGCTTTTGGAGCGAAGTGGCACACAGACTAGCAGAAAGAGGTATTAAGATTGTGGTTGATACAGTGTGGGCCTGCTTGTTAGGAGGGTTCCCTAGACCGCGAAAACCAAGCATGTGAGCAAACTAAAGGACCTGGCACATGCGCTTGCAAAGAGGAGAATTGCTATGGGGTGGAAGAAATGCCACAGACCACGGCTAGAGATATGGTGGAAAGATTTGCAGAAATGGGCTGAGGCAGAAACCATGGTATGGCAAGAATCGAGCAGTGCTGGGGGGGAGGGAGGAGGAGACAGAGACCCTGATGGCCTGGAAATTATTGATAGCAGAGTTATTTGGGTCAATGCGAGACCCAACAGAACCCATGGAATGGGATACCCTATCACAAGATGCAGGAACAGAACGTGAGAAGAAGTAGGCTCGAAATGGGGGGTGGGATAAGGGAAGCAGTGAACATAATTAAGCGATGCATAATTGAAATGTTACCATATGCACTGAAAGTTTGGGTTGTATTGTTTGTTTGAATAAACTAATAAAAAATGTTTTTTAAAAAATCATCTTCGTGATTGACAGAAGAGAAATGCATCAAATGAGCTCTGGATTTCGGGCTCTGGTCCTAGGTATGTCCAATCCTAAACTGGTAGAACTGCCAAGTCATGCCACTCAATTGCCTCATTGAGACCCTGTGTATCGGTATGCAGTCTAAAAATCCACTTCTGTTCTTTTGTGTGGCGGTTAGCTCCAAGGTCACTGCCTTTCTTTGGTATCTTGATCCTTTACAGAACAGTCCATTTCAACTGGTCTGCTGAATGCCGTTTATGTGCAGAACATTCTACCAATGGTGCCAAGAGCTTCTTCGTTCTGATGCAGGATTCGTGCTAAATAATTCTTTTCATAACTGGTCTCAATGTCATCCCTACATATCTTAGGTTGCATGAGCATGTTATGGTGTATATAACATGCAACTTGAGAAGTTCCTTTGGATCCACCGGGAGTGCCATCCTATGCCTATAGAGTTACTGTGTGTTGTTCAGTTGCAGACTGAACACGTCCCGCATGGCGAGTGGCCAGATATTTGTCTTGGATTCCATAGTTCTCTTTGCTCAGTACCAACTACCTTTCTTCCATCTCTGTCATGTACGGCATGAACTAATATGTCTTGAATATTTTGCCTCTGTTTAACAGCAAAACATGGTCTTTTCCATAGGTGCTTTACCCATTCTGAGAATGGGCCATAGTTTATTCATTTCATTTTTACTTTTATTGAATGGGGTGAGTAACTGAACAGCGCTGTGATTTTATCTGTCAAAGTGTCCCTTTGGTCCTGGAGTAGTGCCTTATCTCTTGGAATGTTTTGGGCTCTTTTTGATGCTTGCCGGAAGATCCTCCTGCAATCACATACCAACTGTCCTGTCAGGAGCTTGGCTTCCTGCTTGTATTCTTGTAAGTCCAAGCATGTTCTCCTGTATCGTAGAAATTGCCCGAAAGGTAAATTATCGGGCAAAGTCTTCTGATAGTAGCTGCTGTATAGAATGAGAGCGTTGCAATCAGTAGGTTTTTGGTACACTGTGGTTATTAGCTGGTTCTTTGATGTTAAGGTCTAAAAAGTGGATTTCTTCGGGACTAGATGAAGAAGTGAATTTCAGAAATGGATTTCTTTCATTAAGCCAGGTACAGTAAGATAAAAGTTCTCTTACATCACTGTTGAAGATCAGGAAAATGTCATCGATATATGGCCTCCAAATCTCATTCTGATGTTTGTACGGATTACTTTCTGCATAAATGCGTCTGTTCAGATTCATATATGTTTGTCAGACTGGTGCAAACATTGCCCCCATAGCAGTTCCCGAAATGTGTTTAAAAAGTCATCCTAGTAGATGAAAACATTCTTTGTCAGTGCTATTTTGGCAAGCTGAAGAATAAATGTGCATAGTACTTCCTTAGAGACAGTGAATGTACTGTTAATCGGGAGTTGAATATTGGGGTCTGTCCATTCATTCAAAGATGGCCACGATGTTCTAGCCATCTTTATTCATCTTCACTATGTTTGCTAACATTTAATGCAATGTACATTCTTTGGGCACCAGTGACAGAGTTCTGAATCAGTGGTGGAATGCTCAACCTTGAACGTGACCTGCTTATTAGAGAAGGTTATTTGTGCATTTCTATAAATATAACAGGTTAGCCTTTGTTAAGCTGCATGAATATAACATGTGTTATTATTCCTTCTGAGTCTAATTATTTATCTATTGTGTCTTCTTTCTGTTTTGCTTGTAATCACTCAGCATTGGAAAAAGCCTGAAAATCACCAAAAAGAGGCCAGCAGCATGTTTAAACAGCAGTGTTATGGTATGTTTTGTTATGTTATCAGGATGTATACCACATTCTGCTATTATTTCCATGGGGTGCTGGATTGCAAGGTTTGAGAATGAAAAACATGATCCCAGAATCACTAAGCGTTCCAGGCATTACAAAAGAATTAAAGGGTTCTTTAGAAAAGGCAGGAGCTCCTTCCCACTACTTCCACCCACTTTCTCCACAGAACCAAGAGTTTTGATAGGCTAAAAGTAGAACGCTTGTGCACTGGAGGTCAACTGCCTTTTTTCTTTTTTCCTTGAGTTATTCATTCATTCATGAAGCTTTTCATGAAGAACATCATGGATCAGGCCCCATCATTTCGAATCAGGCCCATCATTTTGAATCAGGTCAATTATTTCATCCAGCTCTCATGTCAAGCTCTCAACACAAGTCTTCATTGGGTCGGACCCCACACAACGTACAGAATAGAATGAATTGCACCACAATCATCTAATCATCCTGTTATAATATCCCGTATGAGCACCTACTACTTTGCTATTGGGATTTACCCAATGTTTCCCTTCCTACACTACTAGTACCGCTCATTGGTCTACTTTCCTCTTCTCCTGGGCTAACTACCACCCGGTGCCCCCCAGGTTATGTAACTTTTCTCCAGGTCTCCCATGGGCAAGGCATGTCATGTTAGAATATCTTGCACCTGTGTAGCGCCTCCTGCTGGAACAGGGAAGAAGAGGGGTGCATCCTGTTGTGCATCTAATGCAGATCTGTGCTGCAATAATGCACACTGCGTCCCGCCCTGACCTACAGACCTGGAAGAGATGTGGGCAGAGGGCAAATGATGATGTGCACATCTGCTGGGGTCCGTCCACCCACCATCACGTACTCAACGCAGGGGGTCAGCCATGAAGAGACAAGGAAATGCTCCATTAATGATGCAATGATCCATCAAGACCGAAAGAACAAATACAGTGCCAGCATTCCCTATAGCCAACATGCCATATAACAAGCATTCCTGATAGCCAGCCTTCCCTATAGCCAGCAATCCCTATAACCAGCATTCCCTATAGCCAGCATTCCCTATAGCAAACATTCCCTATAGCTAGCTTTCCCTATAGCCAGCAATCCCTATAACCAGCATTCCCTATAGCTAGCATTCTCTATAAACAGCATTCCTTATAGCCAGCATTCCCTATAGCCAGCATTCCCTATAACCAGCATTCCCCATTGCCATCATTCCCTATAGCCAGCATTCTCTATAGCCATCATTCCCTATAGCCAGCATTCTCTATAGTCATCATTCCATATAGCCAGCATTCCCTACCACCAGCATTCTCCATTGCCATCATTCCCTATAGCCAGCATTCTCTATGGCCAGCATTGCCTATAGCCAGCATTCCCTATAGCCAGCATTATCCATAGCCAGCATTCTATATAGCTATCATTCCCTATAGCCAGCATTCCCTATAGCAAGCATTCCCTGTAGCTAGCATTCCACATAGCCAGCATTTCCTATAGCCATCATCATCTATAGCCCACATTCTCTATAGCCAGCATTGCCTATATCCAGCATTCCCTATAGCAAACATTTCCTATAGGCACCATTCCTTATAGCCAGCAATCCCTATAGCCAGCCTTCCCTATAGCCAGCAATCCCTATAACCAGCATTCCCTATAGCCAGCATTCCCTATAGCAAGCATTTGGTGTAGCTAGCATTCCATATAGCCAGCATTTCCTATAGCCATCATCATCTATAGCCCACATTCTCTTTAGCCAGCATTGCCTATAGCCAGCATTCCCTATAGCAAACATTTCCTATAGGCACCGTTCCTTATAGCCAGCAATCCCTATAGCCAGCATTCCCTATAGCAAACATTCCCTATAGCCACCCTTCCCTATAGCAAACATTCCCTATAGCCACCCTTCCCTATAGCCAGCAATCCATATAGCCAGCATTCCCTATAGCCACTGTTCCCTATAACCAGCATTCCCCATTGCCATCATTCCCTATAGCCAGTATTCCTTATAGCAAACATGTCCTATAGGCACCATTCCTTATAGCCAGCAATCCCTATAGCCAGCCTTCCCTATAGCCAGCAATCCCTATAACCAGCATTCCCTATAGCCAGCATTCCCTATAGCAAGCATTCCCTGTATGTAGCATTCCATATAGCCAGCATTTCCTATAGCCCACATTCTCTATAGCCAGCATTGCCTATAGCCAGCATTCCCTATTTTTTTTTTTGTAAAGTATTTTATTGGTTTTTTCAAGAAAGTGAGAAACATTACAAACTTACAAGTGTGGTAATAAAGAAACGATACAACAACAAAAAAGTAACGTGAGAACAACCAAAACAACTGCAGTCTACATGTAGCGTTAATTATGAGATGTTTGGTGGCAAGTAAAAATTATAGTTCCGATGTTACAGGAAGCGAGGGGAACAGACTCGGGTAATTCCATCTCTGTATCAGTATGAAAAATCGGGTGTTGTAGTACGCTACAGTCCCTCATAGCAAACATTTCCTATAGGCACCATTCCTTATAGCCAGCAATCCCTATAGCCAGCCTTCCCATAGCCAGCAATCCCTATAACCAGCATTCCCTATAGCCAGCATTCCCTATAGCAAACATTCCCTATAGCCACCCTTCCCTATAGCCACCCTTCCCTATACCCAGCAATCCCTATAGCCAGCATTCCCTATAGCCAGCATTCCCTATAACCAGCATTCTCCATTGCCACCATTCCCTATAGCCAGCATTCTCTATAGCCATCCTTCCCCATAGCCAGGATTCCCTATAGACAGCATTCCCTATAACCTGCATTCCCTATAGCCAGCATTCTCTATAGTCAACATTCCCTATAGCCAGCATTCCCTATAGCAAGCATCATCCATAGCCAGCATTCTATATAGCCCCCATTCCCTATAGCCAGCATTCCCTATAACCAACATTCCCTATTGCCATAATTCCCTATAGCCAGCATTCCCTATAGCAAGCATCATCCATAGCCAGCATTCTATATAGCCCCCATTCCCTATAGCCAGCATTCCCTATAACCAACATTCCCTATTGCCATAATTCCCTATAGCCAGAATTCCATATAGCCCCAATTCCCTATTGCCATCATTCCCTATAGCCAGCATTCCCTATAGCCAGAATTCCATATAGCCACCATTCCCTATTGCCATCATTCCCTGTAGCCAGCATTCCCTATAGCCAGCATTCCCTAAAGCCAGCATCATCTATAGCTAGCATTCTCTATAGCAAGAGTTCCCTATAGCCAGCATTGTCTATAGCCAGAATTGCCTATAGCCAGCATCATCTATAGCCAGCATTCTCTATAGCCAAAATTCCATATAGCCAGCATTCTATATAGCCAGCATTCCCTATAACCAGCATTCCCTATAGCCATCATTCCCAATAGCCAGCATTCCCTATAGCTATCATTCCATATAGCCAGCATTCCCTGTAGCCAGCATCCTCTATAGCCAGCATTCCCTATAGCTATCATTCCCTATAGCCAGCATTCCCTACAACCAGCATCATCTATAGCCAGCATTCTCTAAATTCCCATGGCCAGCAATGCCTATAGCCAGCATTCCCTATAGCAAACACTCCCTATAGCCACCATTCCCTATAACCAGTATTCCCTATAGCCAGCATTCTCTATAGCCAAAATTCCCTATAGCCAGAATATTTTAGAGCTAGAGTTCCATATAGCCAGCATTGTCTATAAACAGCATTCCCCATTGCCATCGTTCCCTATAGCCAGCCTTCCCTATAGCCAGCATTATCTATAGCCATCATTCCCTATAGCCAGCATTCCCTATAACCAGCATTCCTTATTGCCATCATTGCCTATAGCCAGCATTCCCTATAGCAAGCTTTCACTGTAGCTAGCAATCTCTATAACCAGCATTCCTTATAGCCAGCATTCCCTATATACAGCATTCCCTATAGCCAGCATTCCCCAATGTCATAATTCCCTACAGTCAGCATTCCCTATAGCCAGCATTCCCTATAGCCAGCCTTCCCTATAGCCAGCAATCCCTATAACCAGGATTCCCTATAACCAGGATTCCCTATAGCCATCATTCCCTATAGCCAGCATTCCCAATAACCATCATTCCCTATATCCAGCATTCCCTATAGCCAGCATTCCCTATAGCTAGCATGTCCTATAGCCAGCATGTCCTATAGCCAGCATTCCCTATAGCCAGCATCATCTATAGCCAGCATTCTCTATTGCTAGCATTCCCTGTAGCTAGCATGTCCTATAGCCAGCATTCCCTATAGCCAGCATCATCTATAGCCAGCATTCTCTATAGCTAGCATTGCCTATAGCCAGCTTTGCCTATAGCCAGCATTCCCCATAGCCAGCATCATCTATAGCCAGCATTCTATATAGCCAGCATTGCTTATAGCCAGCCTTCCCTATAGCCAGCATTCTCTATAGCTAGCATTCCCTGTAGCTAGCATGTCCTATAGCCAGCATTCCCTATAGCCAGCATCATCTATAGCCAGCATTCTCTATAGCTAGCATTGCCTATAGCCAGCTTTGCCTATAGCCAGCATTCCCCATAGCCAGCATCATCTATAGCCAGCATTCTCTATAGCCAGCATTGCTTATAGCCAGCCTTCCCTATAGCCAGCATTCCCCATAGCCAGCATTCCCTATAGCCATCATTCCCTATAGCCAGCATTCCCTATAGCAAACATTCCCTATAGCTAGCTTTCCCTATAGCCAGCAATCCCTATAACCAGCATTCCCTATAGCTAGCATTCTCTATAAACAGCATTCCTTATAGCCAGCATTCCCTATAGCCAGCATTCCCTATAACCAGCATTCCCCATTGCCATCATTCCCTATAGCCAGCATTCTCTATAGCCATCATTCCCTATAGCCAGCATTCTCTATAGTCATCATTCCATATAGCCAGCATTCCCTACCACCAGCATTCTCCATTGCCATCATTCCCTATAGCCAGCATTCTCTATGGCCAGCATTGCCTATAGCCAGCATTCCCTATAGCCAGCATTATCCATAGCCAGCATTCTATATAGCTATCATTCCCTATAGCCAGCATTCCCTATAGCAAGCATTCCCTGTAGCTAGCATTCCACATAGCCAGCATTTCCTATAGCCATCATCATCTATAGCCCACATTCTCTATAGCCAGCATTGCCTATATCCAGCATTCCCTATAGCAAACATTTCCTATAGGCACCATTCCTTATAGCCAGCAATCCCTATAGCCAGCCTTCCCTATAGCCAGCAATCCCTATAACCAGCATTCCCTATAGCCAGCATTCCCTATAGCAAGCATTTGGTGTAGCTAGCATTCCATATAGCCAGCATTTCCTATAGCCATCATCATCTATAGCCCACATTCTCTTTAGCCAGCATTGCCTATAGCCAGCATTCCCTATAGCAAACATTTCCTATAGGCACCGTTCCTTATAGCCAGCAATCCCTATAGCCAGCATTCCCTATAGCAAACATTCCCTATAGCCACCCTTCCCTATAGCAAACATTCCCTATAGCCACCCTTCCCTATAGCCAGCAATCCATATAGCCAGCATTCCCTATAGCCACTGTTCCCTATAACCAGCATTCCCCATTGCCATCATTCCCTATAGCCAGTATTCCTTATAGCAAACATGTCCTATAGGCACCATTCCTTATAGCCAGCAATCCCTATAGCCAGCCTTCCCTATAGCCAGCAATCCCTATAACCAGCATTCCCTATAGCCAGCATTCCCTATAGCAAGCATTCCCTGTATGTAGCATTCCATATAGCCAGCATTTCCTATAGCCCACATTCTCTATAGCCAGCATTGCCTATAGCCAGCATTCCCTATTTTTTTTTTTGTAAAGTATTTTATTGGTTTTTTCAAGAAAGTGAGAAACATTACAAACTTACAAGTGTGGTAATAAAGAAACGATACAACAAAAAAAAGTAACGTGAGAACAACCAAAACAACTGCAGTCTACATGTAGCGTTAATTATGAGATGTTTGGTGGCAAGTAAAAATTATAGTTCCGATGTTACAGGAAGCGAGGGGAACAGACTCGGGTAATTCCATCTCTGTATCAGTATGAAAAATCGGGTGTTGTAGTACGCTACAGTCCCTCATAGCAAACATTTCCTATAGGCACCATTCCTTATAGCCAGCAATCCCTATAGCCAGCCTTCCCATAGCCAGCAATCCCTATAACCAGCATTCCCTATAGCCAGCATTCCCTATAGCAAACATTCCCTATAGCCACCCTTCCCTATAGCCACCCTTCCCTATACCCAGCAATCCCTATAGCCAGCATTCCCTATAGCCAGCATTCCCTATAACCAGCATTCTCCATTGCCACCATTCCCTATAGCCAGCATTCTCTATAGCCATCCTTCCCCATAGCCAGGATTCCCTATAGACAGCATTCCCTATAACCTGCATTCCCTATAGCCAGCATTCTCTATAGTCAACATTCCCTATAGCCAGCATTCCCTATAGCAAGCATCATCCATAGCCAGCATTCTATATAGCCCCCATTCCCTATAGCCAGCATTCCCTATAACCAACATTCCCTATTGCCATAATTCCCTATAGCCAGCATTCCCTATAGCAAGCATCATCCATAGCCAGCATTCTATATAGCCCCCATTCCCTATAGCCAGCATTCCCTATAACCAACATTCCCTATTGCCATAATTCCCTATAGCCAGAATTCCATATAGCCCCAATTCCCTATTGCCATCATTCCCTATAGCCAGCATTCCCTATAGCCAGAATTCCATATAGCCACCATTCCCTATTGCCATCATTCCCTGTAGCCAGCATTCCCTATAGCCAGCATTCCCTAAAGCCAGCATCATCTATAGCTAGCATTCTCTATAGCAAGAGTTCCCTATAGCCAGCATTGTCTATAGCCAGAATTGCCTATAGCCAGCATCATCTATAGCCAGCATTCTCTATAGCCAAAATTCCATATAGCCAGCATTCTATATAGCCAGCATTCCCTATAACCAGCATTCCCTATAGCCATCATTCCCAATAGCCAGCATTCCCTATGGCTATCATTCCATATAGCCAGCATTCCCTGTAGCCAGCATCCTCTATAGCCAGCATTCCCTATAGCTATCATTCCCTATAGCCAGCATTCCCTACAACCAGCATCATCTATAGCCAGCATTCTCTAAATTCCCATGGCCAGCAATGCCTATAGCCAGCATTCCCTATAGCAAACACTCCCTATAGCCACCATTCCCTATAACCAGTATTCCCTATAGCCAGCATTCTCTATAGCCAAAATTCCCTATAGCCAGAATATTTTAGAGCTAGAGTTCCATATAGCCAGCATTGTCTATAAACAGCATTCCCCATTGCCATCGTTCCCTATAGCCAGCCTTCCCTATAGCCAGCATTATCTATAGCCATCATTCCCTATAGCCAGCATTCCCTATAACCAGCATTCCTTATTGCCATCATTGCCTATAGCCAGCATTCCCTATAGCAAGCTTTCACTGTAGCTAGCAATCTCTATAACCAGCATTCCTTATAGCCAGCATTCCCTATATACAGCATTCCCTATAGCCAGCATTCCCCAATGTCATAATTCCCTACAGTCAGCATTCCCTATAGCCAGCATTCCCTATAGCCAGCCTTCCCTATAGCCAGCAATCCCTATAACCAGGATTCCCTATAACCAGGATTCCCTATAGCCATCATTCCCTATAGCCAGCATTCCCAATAACCATCATTCCCTATAGCCAGCATTCCCTATAGCCAGCATTCCCTATAGCTAGCATGTCCTATAGCCAGCATGTCCTATAGCCAGCATTCCCTATAGCCAGCATCATCTATAGCCAGCATTCTCTATAGCTAGCATTCCCTGTAGCTAGCATGTCCTATAGCCAGCATTCCCTATAGCCAGCATCATCTATAGCCAGCATTCTCTATAGCTAGCATTGCCTATAGCCAGCTTTGCCTATAGCCAGCATTCCCCATAGCCAGCATCATCTATAGCCAGCATTCTATATAGCCAGCATTGCTTATAGCCAGCCTTCCCTATAGCCAGCATTCTCTATAGCTAGCATTCCCTGTAGCTAGCATGTCCTATAGCCAGCATTCCCTATAGCCAGCATCATCTATAGCCAGCATTCTCTATAGCTAGCATTGCCTATAGCCAGCTTTGCCTATAGCCAGCATTCCCCATAGCCAGCATCATCTATAGCCAGCATTCTCTATAGCCAGCATTGCTTATAGCCAGCCTTCCCTATAGCCAGCATTCCCCATAGCCAGCATTCCCTATAGCCATCATTCCCTATAGCCAGCATTCCCTATAGCAAACATTCCCTATAGCTAGCTTTCCCTATAGCCAGCAATCCCTATAACCAGCATTCCCTATAGCTAGCATTCTCTATAAACAGCATTCCTTATAGCCAGCATTCCCTATAGCCAGCATTCCCTATAACCAGCATTCCCCATTGCCATCATTCCCTATAGCCAGCATTCTCTATAGCCATCATTCCCTATAGCCAGCATTCTCTATAGTCATCATTCCATATAGCCAGCATTCCCTACCACCAGCATTCTCCATTGCCATCATTCCCTATAGCCAGCATTCTCTATGGCCAGCATTGCCTATAGCCAGCATTCCCTATAGCCAGCATTATCCATAGCCAGCATTCTATATAGCTATCATTCCCTATAGCCAGCATTCCCTATAGCAAGCATTCCCTGTAGCTAGCATTCCACATAGCCAGCATTTCCTATAGCCATCATCATCTATAGCCCACATTCTCTATAGCCAGCATTGCCTATATCCAGCATTCCCTATAGCAAACATTTCCTATAGGCACCATTCCTTATAGCCAGCAATCCCTATAGCCAGCCTTCCCTATAGCCAGCAATCCCTATAACCAGCATTCCCTATAGCCAGCATTCCCTATAGCAAGCATTTGGTGTAGCTAGCATTCCATATAGCCAGCATTTCCTATAGCCATCATCATCTATAGCCCACATTCTCTTTAGCCAGCATTGCCTATAGCCAGCATTCCCTATAGCAAACATTTCCTATAGGCACCGTTCCTTATAGCCAGCAATCCCTATAGCCAGCATTCCCTATAGCAAACATTCCCTATAGCCACCCTTCCCTATAGCAAACATTCCCTATAGCCACCCTTCCCTATAGCCAGCAATCCATATAGCCAGCATTCCCTATAGCCACTGTTCCCTATAACCAGCATTCCCCATTGCCATCATTCCCTATAGCCAGTATTCCTTATAGCAAACATGTCCTATAGGCACCATTCCTTATAGCCAGCAATCCCTATAGCCAGCCTTCCCTATAGCCAGCAATCCCTATAACCAGCATTCCCTATAGCCAGCATTCCCTATAGCAAGCATTCCCTGTATGTAGCATTCCATATAGCCAGCATTTCCTATAGCCCACATTCTCTATAGCCAGCATTGCCTATAGCCAGCATTCCCTATTTTTTTTTTTGTAAAGTATTTTATTGGTTTTTTCAAGAAAGTGAGAAACATTACAAACTTACAAGTGTGGTAATAAAGAAACGATACAACAAAAAAAAGTAACGTGAGAACAACCAAAACAACTGCAGTCTACATGTAGCGTTAATTATGAGATGTTTGGTGGCAAGTAAAAATTATAGTTCCGATGTTACAGGAAGCGAGGGGAACAGACTCGGGTAATTCCATCTCTGTATCAGTATGAAAAATCGGGTGTTGTAGTACGCTACAGTCCCTCATAGCAAACATTTCCTATAGGCACCATTCCTTATAGCCAGCAATCCCTATAGCCAGCCTTCCCATAGCCAGCAATCCCTATAACCAGCATTCCCTATAGCCAGCATTCCCTATAGCAAACATTCCCTATAGCCACCCTTCCCTATAGCCACCCTTCCCTATACCCAGCAATCCCTATAGCCAGCATTCCCTATAGCCAGCATTCCCTATAACCAGCATTCTCCATTGCCACCATTCCCTATAGCCAGCATTCTCTATAGCCATCCTTCCCCATAGCCAGGATTCCCTATAGACAGCATTCCCTATAACCTGCATTCCCTATAGCCAGCATTCTCTATAGCCAGCATTCCCTATAGCAAGCATCATCCATAGCCAGCATTCTATATAGCCCCCATTCCCTATAGCCAGCATTCCCTATAACCAACATTCCCTATTGCCATAATTCCCTATAGCCAGCATTCCCTATAGCAAGCATCATCCATAGCCAGCATTCTATATAGCCCCCATTCCCTATAGCCAGCATTCCCTATAACCAACATTCCCTATTGCCATAATTCCCTATAGCCAGAATTCCATATAGCCCCAATTCCCTATTGCCATCATTCCCTATAGCCAGCATTCCCTATAGCCAGAATTCCATATAGCCACCATTCCCTATTGCCATCATTCCCTGTAGCCAGCATTCCCTATAGCCAGCATTCCCTAAAGCCAGCATCATCTATAGCTAGCATTCTCTATAGCAAGAGTTCCCTATAGCCAGCATTGTCTATAGCCAGAATTGCCTATAGCCAGCATCATCTATAGCCAGCATTCTCTATAGCCAAAATTCCATATAGCCAGCATTCTATATAGCCAGCATTCCCTATAACCAGCATTCCCTATAGCCATCATTCCCAATAGCCAGCATTCCCTATAGCTATCATTCCATATAGCCAGCATTCCCTGTAGCCAGCATCCTCTATAGCCAGCATTCCCTATAGCTATCATTCCCTATAGCCAGCATTCCCTACAACCAGCATCATCTATAGCCAGCATTCTCTAAATTCCCATGGCCAGCAATGCCTATAGCCAGCATTCCCTATAGCAAACACTCCCTATAGCCACCATTCCCTATAACCAGTATTCCCTATAGCCAGCATTCTCTATAGCCAAAATTCCCTATAGCCAGAATATTTTAGAGCTAGAGTTCCATATAGCCAGCATTGTCTATAAACAGCATTCCCCATTGCCATCGTTCCCTATAGCCAGCCTTCCCTATAGCCAACATTATCTATAGCCATCATTCCCTATAGCCAGCATTCCCTATAACCAGCATTCCTTATTGCCATCATTGCCTATAGCCAGCATTCCCTATAGCAAGCTTTCACTGTAGCTAGCAATCTCTATAACCAGCATTCCTTATAGCCAGCATTCCCTATATACAGCATTCCCTATAGCCAGCATTCCCCAATGTCATAATTCCCTACAGTCAGCATTCCCTATAGCCAGCATTCCCTATAGCCAGCCTTCCCTATAGCCAGCAATCCCTATAACCAGGATTCCCTATAACCAGGATTCCCTATAGCCATCATTCCCTATAGCCAGCATTCCCAATAACCATCATTCCCTATAGCCAGCATTCCCTATAGCCAGCATTCCCTATAGCTAGCATGTCCTATAGCCAGCATGTCCTATAGCCAGCATTCCCTATAGCCAGCATCATCTATAGCCAGCATTCTCTATTGCTAGCATTCCCTGTAGCTAGCATGTCCTATAGCCAGCATTCCCTATAGCCAGCATCATCTATAGCCAGCATTCTCTATAGCTAGCATTGCCTATAGCCAGCTTTGCCTATAGCCAGCATTCCCCATAGCCAGCATCATCTATAGCCAGCATTCTATATAGCCAGCATTGCTTATAGCCAGCCTTCCCTATAGCCAGCATTCTCTATAGCTAGCATTCCCTGTAGCTAGCATGTCCTATAGCCAGCATTCCCTATAGCCAGCATCATCTATAGCCAGCATTCTCTATAGCTAGCATTGCCTATAGCCAGCTTTGCCTATAGCCAGCATTCCCCATAGCCAGCATCATCTATAGCCAGCATTCTCTATAGCCAGCATTGCTTATAGCCAGCCTTCCCTATAGCCAGCATTCCCCATAGCCAGCATTCCCTATAGCCATCATTCCCTATAGCCAGCATTCCCTATAACCATCATTCCCTATAGCCAGCATTCCCTATAGCCAGCATTCCCTATAGCTAGCATGTCCTATAGCCAGCATGTCCTATAGCCAGCATTCCCTATAGCCAGCATCATCTATAGCCAGCATTCTCTATAGCTAGCATTCCCTGTAGCTAGCATGTCCTATAGCCAGCATTCCCTATAGCCAGCATCATCTATAGCCAGCATTCTCTATAGCTAGCATTGCCTATAGCCAGCTTTGCCTATAGCCAGCATTCCCCATAGCCAGCATCATCTATAGCCAGCATTCTCTATAGCCAGCATTGCTTATAGCCAGCCTTCCCTATAGCCAGCATTCTCTATAGCTAGCATTCCCTGTAGCTAGCAGGTCCTATAGCCAGCATTCCCTATAGCCAGCATCATCTATAGCCAGCATTCTCTATAGCTAGCATTGCCTATAGCCAGCTTTGCCTATAGCCAGCATTCCCCATAGCCAGCATCATCTATAGCCAGCATTCTCTATAGCCAGCATTGCTTATAGCCAGCCTTCCCTATAGCCAGCATTCTCTATAGCTAGCATTCCCTGTAGCTAGCATGTCCTATAGCCAGCATTCCCTATAGCCAGCATCATCTATAACCAGCATTCTCTATAGCTAGCATTGCCTATAGCCAGATTTGCCTATAGCCAGCATTCCCCATAGCCAGCATCATCTATAGCCAGCATTCTCTATAGCCAGCATTGCTTATAGCCAGCCTTCCCTATAGCCAGCATTCCCCATAGCCAGCATTCCCTATAGCCATCATTCCCTATAGCCAGCATTCCCTATAACCATCATTCCCTATAGCCAGCATTCCCTATAGCCAGCATTCCCTATAGCTAGCATGTCCTATAGCCAGCATGTCCTATAGCCAGCATTCCCTATAGCCAGCATCATCTATAGCCAGCATTCTCTATAGCTAGCATTCCCTGTAGCTAGCATGTCCTATAGCCAGCATTCCCTATAGCCAGCATCATCTATAGCCAGCATTCTCTATAGCTAGCATTGCCTATAGCCAGCTTTGCCTATAGCCAGCATTCCCCATAGCCAGCATCATCTATAGCCAGCATTCTCTATAGCCAGCATTGCTTATAGCCAGCCTTCCCTATAGCCAGCATTCTATATACTCTGACCAATACCACGCCCTGGTGTGCGATCTCTGAGCCACGTGGCCCAAGCTGCAGAACATGTTTTAATACGGTCCTGACCAACCAGCAAGTGGCACAGCAGCATCAGGTGACAGGGTATTGACCCATGCAAGAACATGACCTCCAATTACCATCACATGAGAGAGCATTTGCTTATGCGACCAAACTCTTCGATTCAGAGTGGGTCTGAGACATACAATTGGCTCATGCATTAATATGAAAAGCGGCCCTCAATTGCAAATGGCAATTCATTATTTATTTTTTATTTTTTATTCATAGTTTTTTTGGTCGCGAAAAAATTCGAGACCTTTCAACTTAAATTACATACACAATTAAAAATAGTTCATAGACAAAAACAATTAGTTTACATAAAATGAATAAAACAGCTCATTTTCAGGTTTCACAAAGATTACAACAGATTTAAAGTATTCATCATTTTGACACTGCATACTTGAGTATTTTTAGTTGATGCAAATAGTTTACAATAGCATACCTTACTGCCTTTCTTTTGGTATGGAATAATAAGTCCCATACGTCTTCAGGGGTCAAGACCTGATGGTCCGTAAATAAAGGTTTGAAGTGAACACAACGGACCAATAACAAATTATCGCATTCCGAGCATAAATGCTTAAGGGTTTCCGCCTACTGTTCACAAAATCGACAAGGCAGAGCAGTGCCATCCTTACTACGGCTATTCAGGACGTCGTTTGTTAAACATAGGTTTAGCCTAAATCTCATAAAGCCATTTCATTGGCTAGGGCTAGGGGACCTCAACATATAATCAGCCACAATGTTGTAACGCTTCAGTTCAAATGGATGAGCCTTGACATTTTTATAGTTGGTGCATGCAAGACGTGTATGGATCCAGTCTGCTTCCCAGATTTTTAATTTCGCTTTGTCTGGATTTTCTATTAACAAAGTTGAGTCTATCTGGGCTTTTTCTAAAACGGATTGAATTTTTGAGCGCCACACTTTCCGAAAGGTATTCATTGAGCTCATTAGATACGTTGAGATGATGTTGATAATCCCTGTCGTAAATTGATTCATTAAGCATTTACGATACAATGCACACAGTTTCCATTTATAAACGGCATAGACTGAGATCAGGCCCAACTCATGTCTTAAAAGTGGCAAAGGTTGTGAGTTTGGCAAGTTTAAGACCTGTCTCCAAAAACGACCTTCCCTAAGAGCCCAGTAAGAGTACGACATTATTTTCTGGGTCTCCGCACCATAGAGAATAACCGGCACCACTTTTAGCTTGAAATAGGAGAGTATTGGTAACACTGGCCAAAGTGACACATTTCAGTGTGAAGTAATTCATCAAACGGGCCCACTTTAACTAAAACACAGGCCCACCTTTACTAAATAAACAGGCCACAAAGCATGTTGGGTCAGCACTTCAAGCCTCACTCTATTGGTCAGTCCAAGCCTGCTCAGAATAAAGGGTCTGTTGGGTGACTGGAGCAGGTGGGGAAGGGATTAAAGCAGAGTTTCAGAGTTATTGTGTTTATTATCGACAATGTCTCTGCTGAGGTGCTGTCAGGTCCTGGAGTGATGGGGGTGGGGGGTGGGCAAAGGCAGTAGATTCCTGCTCTGTTCCTCCGAGGGCCTACATGCCTTGTCTACAGATACTGGTACTTTGTTATGAGAGAGCCCAGCTTCCTGCCTATTGCATCCAAGATGGCTGACATCTTCCCGACTCACACCGAGGCTCCCTGCGGACACCAAGAATCCTTCATTGATGATATGCCAGGGAGTCTTACATTATACCCTGGCCTCCTCACTGAGGTCACTGGGTCCTTTGCTGTTAGAGAGCCCAGCTTCCTGCCCATTTCACCCAAGGTGGCTGACATCTTCCTGACTCACATGAGGCTCCTTGTGGACACTAGGAATCCTTCAATGATGATATGCCAGGAAGTCTTACATTATACCCTAGCCTCCTCACTGCAGGCACTGGTCCTTTGCTGTCAGAGAGCCCAGCTTCCTGCCCATTTCACCCAAGGTGGCTGACATCTTCCTGACTCACACGAGGCTCCCTGTGAATACCAAGAATCATGCATTGATGATATGCCAGGAAGTCTTACATTATATCCTGACCTCCTCACTGCAGGCACCAAGTCCTGTGCTGTCAGAGAGCCCAGATCCCTGGCCATTGTACCAAAGATGGATGACATCTTCCCGACTCACACCGAGGCTCCCTGCGGACACCAAGAATCCTTCATTGATGATATGCCAGGGAGTCTTACATTATACCCTGGCCTCCTCACTGAGGTCACTGGGTCCTTTGCTGTTAGAGAGCCCAGCTTCCTGCCCATTTCACCCAAGGTGGCTGACATCTTCCTGACTCACATGAGGCTCCTTGTGGACACTAGGAATCCTTCAATGATGATATGCCAGGAAGTCTTACATTATACCCTAGCCTCCTCACTGCAGGCACTGGTCCTTTGCTGTCAGAGAGCCCAGCTTCCTGCCCATTTCACCCAAGGTGGCTGACATCTTCCTGACTCACACGAGGCTCCCTGTGAATACCAAGAATCATGCATTGATGATATGCCAGGAAGTCTTACATTATATCCTGACCTCCTCACTGCAGGCACCAAGTCCTGTGCTGTCAGAGAGCCCAGATCCCTGGCCATTGTACCAAAGATGGATGACATCTTCCTGACTCACACCGAGGCTCCCTGTGGACACCTAGAATCCTTCATTGATGATATTCCAGGAAGTCTTACATTATACCCTGGCCTCCTCACTGCAGGCACTGGGTCCTTTGCTTTCAGAGAGCCCAGATTCCTATCCATTGCACCCAAGATGGCTGACATCTCCCTGACTCACACCGAGGCTCCCTGTGGACACCAAGAATCCTGTAATGATGATATGCTAGGAAGTCTTACATTACATCCGTGATCCTGCCCCCCTCCACTCCCTCTAATGGGATTTGCAGCTGCCCACTGGTCCACATGCTGCCAAGCAAGGTTTCCAATAACCAACAAGGCTGGACGGCGGCGCCAGGACAATATTGTAGATAGGAGTCCATGGCAGACACTGTATGAGAACCGGCTGTCTAGGTGACGACGTGCCAGCAGCAACCATCTTCCATTCGCCCAAACATATCATGTATGTCTGCCAGCCGTCAGCAAGCCAGACGAGAGCATGAAACAAGCACAGCTGACGAGTGTGGAGAATTGGTAACGTGATATGCCCAATATCACAGGGCGCGTCTAAGAGAAGCTAGGATTACAATCCACGAGCTGATGACTGCTTACCCTGACCCTCACCCCACCTTCCTACCTACCCCCACACTGACTACAGAACATCATTCCTCACCCAGAGCCCTCTCTGGTGACTCCTGTATCAGGGCAAGTACACAGCTCTATCAATGCGTCTCAGCCTGGGTTTTCAGCACCCACTGGTATTACATCACTTGGTTCTGTGTACAGCACTGCCAATGCAGCTCATTAATTTGCTGCAAAACTACCCACTTTTATTAGAAGAACACAATGCATCGGTTCTGGTCTGTGCGGTTGCACCACTCTGCTGTCCTAGCATTGTAGCACACGCAGCTCTGCCAATGAACCTCAGGCCTGACCTGCAGCACACAACTCTGCCAATGAACCTCAGACCTGACCTGCAGCACACACAGCTCTGCCAATGAACCTCAGGCCTGACCTGCAGCACACAACTCTGCCAATGAACCTCAGACCTGACCTGCAGCACGCACAGCTCCGCCAATGAACCTCAGGCCTGACCTGCAGCACACAACTCTGCCAATGAACCTCAGACCTGACCTGCAGCATGCACAGCTCTGCCAATGAACCTCGGGCCTGACCTGCAGCACACAACTCTGCCAATGAACCTCAGACCTGACCTGCAGCACACACAGCTCCGCCAATGAACCTCAGGCCTGACCTGCAGCACACAACTCTGCCAATGAACCTCAGACCTGACCTGTAGCACACACAGCTCTGCCAATGAACCTCAGGCCTGACCTGCAGCACACAGCTCTGCCAATTAACCTCGGGCTTGACCTGCAGCACACAGCTCTGCCAATGAACCTCAGACCTGACCTGCAGCACACAGCTCTGCCAATTAACCTCAGGCTTGCCCTGCAGCACACAGCTCTGCCAATGGACGTCAGGCCTGACCTGCAGCACACAGCTCTGCCAATGAACCTCAGGCCTGACCTGCAGCACACAGCTCTGCCAATGAACCTCAGACCTGACCTGCAGCACACAGCTCTGCCAGTGCATTTCAATCATGAACTGCAAGCACGCTGGTATACCAGCACTGGGGCCAGCACCAGGCACTGCCAATGATCCTCAAACCCTCCCTGTGGCAGAATTCCAGCTCATGATGCCACATTGAAGCAGGTGACCCTGATTTTGGGTATAGAATGGGAGAATGCCCATGGGTCCTGAATGCCAGGGGATTCAGACTATTGGACAGGGTGGGCATCGCAGCTGGCACAGCTACACTACTTACAGCCCTCTCCAAAAAACATACGTTGCCAGGGCTGAGCACTTGCTGCAGACATGAGGGAAGCCGACTCTGCCCTTTACCTTTCCGAGGTCGTAAACCGAGTGCCACAACTTTAGTTAATACTATCATCTAGTGTTACAGTGCCTGGAGTCTGCAGCAATTCTTCATGAAGCACTATATAAAAACGCCATGTTATATATTGATAGTAGATTTATAAGGCGCCTCCTAGGAAACAGTCGCTTCATGGCACCACAAGTGGAAAGGGGGAGGCAGAGACCCGACCTTCGCAGCCTTGTTACATTCTTTTGCAGTGGGGGGTGGGGGGCAGTGCAGGGGAAGGCGCAAGAATCACACAATTACAAAGCACAGAACGGACGAAGCAACATCGCCCAATGCAAATCAGCCGGTAAGTGCCTAAAGGTAAGTGCAATGGAGCCCCATGGCATTGCCACCAAAGGACCGGCAGCTGGAGGCAAAGAGAAATAGCAGGGTCCCTGTAGAGCTTGGACCAAGGCAGTGGGGCCGGAGGGGGGCTCTATGGATGGGCAGGTTCTGGATTAAGAGAGGCGCGGCAGCTCAGGGGACGGGCAGAAGAAGTTCCAGCTTAAGTGCTGAAGTTGAAATCACTTTTAACAGTGTATGAAATTAATTTGTTATAGATATGTTTTCATCTTGTATTGTTGATGTGAATCCAGCAGCGGGAGTCTCAATAACTGTGAGCCCTCCACAAAAGGTTCAAATGCAGTAAAAGTATGCCTGAAACTGTTATAAGACTATCTCTGCGCTTGGAACTAGTATTCTTAGTAAGTGCTCAAAATCACTACACAATTTGATCAATCATAGAATTCGTAAGAATTGTCCAAACATTGAATCAAGAGTTGTATTTCTTGTATTCTGGTTGTACAATAGTCCATGAATATAGCCGACACGTGTTTCGACCCGTTTGGTCGTTATCAAGGCCTCAGCGTATAATTTTTCCTACACAATTCTCATAGACCCATCGGTCTACCTTCAAAGCAAAAGTAGGGAAAAAAGGACTGTGGTGCTCAGGGATCGATCCCATTAAAATAGAGGATGGAGAATGAACCAAAAGAACATTACTGCAATTTAAGAAAAATTTCATTTTGCTTTGAAGGTAGACCGATGGGTCTATGAGAATTGTGCATGAAAAATTATACGCAGAGGCCTTGATAACGACCAAACGGGTCGAAACACGTGTCGGCTATATTCATGGACTATTGTACAACCAGAATACAAGAAATACCACCCTCAATTCAATCCTTGGACTATTCTTAAGAATTCTATCATTGATGAAATTTTGTAGTGGGTTGATTATTGGCCTCGCTGTTTAGAAGTGATGTGCTAGATTTCCACGTTTTTACAAGATGTGGCGTGTGAATATTTCTGCATTTCTATCTAGATCGGCAGTGGCTCATATTCACAATACTTTCTATATTTGACGGCGACCGAATTTAACAGCTGCATCCAAATGTGGCACTGGCCCACCTTCGAAATCCTGTCTATGTGTGAGGCAAGCTAGTGTTCACAATTCTATCGGAATTGGGTTTGATAATATTCCCGATGCAGTCTAGATGAGGCACTGGCTAACAGTCATTATTCTATCTAGATGTGGCACTGGCCGACATTCACAATCCTATCTAGTTGCGACGCGGGCTATTATTCACAGTCCTATCTAAGTGTGGCACTTGCCAACCTTCACTGTTCCACCTGAGTGTGGCACGTGCCAACCTTCACTGTTCCACCTGAGTGTGGCATTTGCTAACCTTGATAATCCTATCTAGATGTGACTCAGGCCAATGTTCACTATTCCATCTAAGTGTGGCACATGCTGACATTTACAATTCCATCCAAGTGTGGCATATGCTTACACTCACAGTTCTGTCTACGTGCGGCACATGCTGACATTAACGATCCTGTCTAGATGCGACACAGGCTAATGTTCAGGATCCTATCTAGATGCGGCGCAGGCTAATGTTCATGATTACATCTAGGTGTGGCATATGCTATCATTCACAGTTCTAAGTGTGACACATGCAGACATTCACGATCCTATCTAGATGTGACGTAGGCTAATGTTCACAACCCTATCTAGATGCAACACCAGTTAATGTTCATGTTCCTATCTAGATGCGACACAGGCTAATGTCCACGATTACATCTAAGTGTGGAATATGCTAGCATTGACAATTCCATCTAAGTGTGGGGCATGCTAACCTTCACATTTCCATCTAGATGCGGCGCAGGCTAATGTTCACGATTATGTCTAGATGCGGCGCAGGCTAATCTTCACGATTATGTCTAGATGCGGCGCAGGCTAATCTTCACGATTATTTCTTAATGTGGCACTTGCTAATATTCACAGTTCTGTCTAAGTATGGCACATGCTAACATTCACAATCCTATCTAGATGCGACGTAGGCTAATGTTCACGATCCTATATAGATGTGATGCAGGCTAATGTTCATGAATATATATAAGTGTGGCATATGCTAACCTTCACATTTCCATCTAGATGCAACGCGGGCTAATGTTCATGATCACATCTCAGTGTGGCATATGCTAGCATTCACAGTTCAGAGTTAGGGTAATGTAGCGTGGCAGTTTCTTTTGGAGTAGAATAATTGCTCTACTCCCCACCTATGCCACACTTACTTTAGTAGTTGGTGCTAGTTGACGTCTGGCTACTGGCTTCCCTTGGCGTCTCCTGCGGACACCTGCTGACACTTTCTGGAGCCGCCTCTGTTGGAGCCGCCCTTTGCCTTGGGGCCCTTAGCCGCAGGGGCTGTCGGGCAGAGGGCTACCCTGGAAGGTCAGTTAAGAGCGTTGATCTGGCCAATGATGGGTGGAGGAGGGGCTGGGAGGCGGGAAGTGAAGTTGAACGATAGGACCAATGGGTTGCAGGGAGGGAGGGAGGTGAATGGAGGGAGCACAAACCACACGAAGGATGACAGAAACACGGGTCACAAAACAAAACTAAACACATAAAAATGAGATTGGATTCACCTGATGGACCAGTAGCAGAGGAGGCAGGCAAATGGGGCTGCGAGCACCTGTTGGGAGATTTAAAAGCTCTGGTGCACAAAATGAAGAAAGGAAGAACATGCTTAAGAAGTAGAAAATGAAACCCGCTAGAAAGTTCGAGGAGTTGTGGGGCGAAAGGGAGTGAGTTATCAAAGCCAGGCTATAATAGAGGGAGCCATGATGGGTGCGTAGCCCCAAGAGGTGGCCCAAGGAAATGGTACGGAAGGGGGAAGGGGAGACTAGGCACATGACATCAGGTTATACAAAGAGTATCATAGTGATAAGGAATAAAAGAAGAAGCAAACAGCATGAAGAACCATTTAAGTTGCAAGAAGATAGGCTTAAGAAGAAGAACGAAAAGATGAAAGAGCCAGAGGCGAGCATAAGGAAGGGCATGTGACAGTCAAGAGGAACATAGAAGAAGAACAAAGACAACAACTAGGACCATAGATGGAGGCAAGTGAAGAAAGATAAGAGGGGACCAGAGCAGGAATAGTGAAGAAGAACAAAGACCACAACTAGGAGCATAGATGGAGGCAAGTGAAGAAAGATAAGAGGGGGCGAGAGCAGGAATAGTAAATAAGTAGCAAACCTTAGAAGAAGAACAAAGACCACAACTAGGAGCATAGATGGAGGCAAGTGAAGAAAGATAAGAGGGGGCCAGAGCAGGAATAGTGAATAAGTAGCAAACCTTAGAAGAAGAAGGAAGACCACAACTAGGAGCATAGACGGAGGCAAGTGAGGACAGATAAGAGGGGGCCAGACCGGAAATAATGAATACGCAGCAAACCTAGAGCCAGGTGGGAAAAGAGAGCCAAAGAAGAGCAGTGCCAGAGGGAGAGATATGAGAGCAGGGAGAAAGTAGGCACAGGAGATGGATAGAAGCATGGCAAGAGCAGAGGATTGGTGGCCTTGAAGAGGGGAGGAGCCTTAATAAAGTCATGGGAAGACCATGGTGAGAATTAGACTCAAGGGAGCCACAAAAGTAGAAAAAGCATGGCTCTTATCGTTGGAAACAACGCATGAAAAAACAAAAAGAAATGTGATTAGAGAAAGCGAGTGAGGAGACAAACATGACAGCAAAATAATAAGCAGAGAAGAAAGAGTGAGGGAGTTGGGAGAGCAGTAATTAAAAGAGGGAAGAGGAAATCCCTAAGCGGAAGGAGTGGGAAAGAGGAGACTCTCAGATTTAGTAGGATTACGATGAAGAGAATGAGCAACCATGCACACCAGAATGTCCGAAACACAGAAAGAGGAGTGAAGATGATGAGAGGAAGTGGAAAAGATCTGAGTGCCAGCGGCGTAGGCGAAAACGATAACCAAGTGAGCGAGCGATTAATAGCGGAGAGAGCAATAGTATTCACAGAGAAAAGTGGGGATCCAAGGACCGAGCCTTGTGGGACCACAGAGGAAAACCAAAACACACCAGACCCAGAAATGCCAAGAAAAGAAACATAGAAGCAAGGACTAGAATAATCTGCAGAAGTCAAGAAGCACAGCAAGGCATGCTAGCCTCCAGTGATGACAGGAAGTGAGGAAAGCTGGCCCAATCAGGAGAGCAGAAGAGGGAGCAGGCCGGAGACTCAATTCTGGGGAGGACGGTCAATATCCAGATGTAGAGAGAGCTGAGAATAGACTATGATCCAGAGGTTTCAAAAGAAAAGGAAGAGGAGAGATTGGAGAGTAATTAGAGGGAAGGAATAAGTTGATGCAGATTGTGCAGAATAGGGAGAACAGTGGCGTGCATAAAGGATAGTGGAAGAGAGCCAGTGAAAGAGAGAAATGAAAAAGAGAAGTCAGGTTGGGAAGGAAGATCGGGTATACCAAAGAAATATAAGAGCAGATGGGTGCTTTAGGGGGAGGGGAGGGATAGGTGGGGGAGACAGGGGGAAACGAAGACCACACTTCATTAATGTCAGAGGTAAAGTAAGAGGCAAGATCAGAAGCACAAAGAGGGACATTCAAAGTAGTGTCAAGGGGACAGGAAACAGAAGACTATTAAGGAGAGGAAATAAGCGACGAGGTAAGAATGTGCTAATAAGCAACTGATAACAGAGATGTTTAGCGTGAAATAGGTCAGAATCGTAACCAGAACGGAGAGAAGAGAATGAGGTAGCGGGATCATTTCCATCCAGCATCACCCCAGTTTGGGTAAAACTCCTCAAGCAGATTACAAGAAAATAGTGAGCCAAAGATGAGGTTCAAGAGATGAAACAAAAGGAAAGAGAGAGGGGCGGATAGAATCAAGTAAAGATGGCTCAAACCAAGAAAGAAAAGATGAAGAGTCAGGGGATGGGAAATCCGCAAGAGAAGGAAGGCATAAGTGGACAATGAGGGAAGACGAAGAGGCGTCAAAGTCAAGAAGGACACAAGGCCCGAAAGCAGCAGGCCCAGGGGGAGAAAAAGAGAAAAACAGAAACCAACAGAGGAAAGGAAGAGACATGCAGAGGTTGGGAACCCAAAGGGTAAGTAGAGGACATTACATCAGTAAAAGAGACACCTCTGTGAGAGGATGGACTGGCTGCTTGAGAAAGATGAAAAGAGTCAAAAAGTGGAAGGAAAGAACAGGACGGAGTGGCAGGAAAGTCGGTCTCATTACAGAGAGATGATGAAGAGTGGAGGGGGGGGTGGACCATTAGAAAAGAAAGGACCACGAGTCATTCATAAATAAATATAGTGGAATTCAAAAGCAACACTTGCCTCATTTTTGGCCTAGTGTTATTCTCTCCCTCTTTGGTGTTGTCAAAGACTTATGGAGTTTGAACCTTTCCCTCTATCTGCTTGTGATATTGAAACCGTCTGTCCTCCCCAGAGACCTCCCTCCTGGCCAGTCTGGACTAAAGAGTTTCTGGAAGGTTCAGACTGTGACATCACTCCAGGAAGCCATGGCAGCCCCCGGACAAGCTGGACCCCCGTCTGCGGAAAAGCAAACGTTTGCACGCTAAAAACAAATGCTATTCTGTGATGGGTTGGAGAAAAGCATATGAGTGAAAGGGGCAATTGAGAGGCAGAGAACACTTGCCAAAAATCAGACAGGACTGTTTGACAGTAAGCCGTCACCTACTGGCATCATGTGTACACTTGCAGTCTCCTTCTGGTTGGCATGACTGTAGCTGAAAATCACTTGGCATTCCTTGCTTTCTAGCCTCCTCCACACAGTCTGGTTGATGGCTGTATGGAAAGGTCCAGAGCACCGTTCCAAGGCCCTATTCACCACCTGGACTGTTCTTGGGTGGAAAATCTGTCAGAGATGTGTACATGTTATATATCAGTGATCAGTGTGTATTAGAGTTGTACTCAGCCGCAACAGCAGGTAAAGTGCACACAGGATTGCAACAGTGTGCAGCTACTTGTGTGTTCAGCAGTGAGCAAGATTGACAGGCGGCCCTATGTGGGCGGAGCTTTGGGTGGGAGGAGTTAATGGCTGTCAGGGACATTCCCTGCCTGCATTGTAAGTTCTCTTTCCTCCTTGCTCCTTCCAATCTCTGCATCTTCCATCTGTCCCCCGTCCTTCTCATCGTCAACTCACTACTCTCATTACCTTCCATCCACTCTCCCCTTTACCACAAGGAAAAGTGAGTGCCACCACTTGCAAAATGGATCCTTCCACTGCAGATGTCCAACAAGAGCCTGAGAGGGGAATCCCAATTAATCATTGCCTAAAAATATAAGGTACGCACCTTTTATTCAGCATATATGCACAAAGAAAGCCCAGTATAAACCCAGAACAAAAGAGAAGACTGACAAGTAGTGCAGAAACATCATTCTACTGATCTTCCCATCTGCCCCCCTCCTATTTAATTCCCTCCCTTTTAAATGTCACACCCAGTCACCGTCCATCCACTCCCCATTACCACCACTCCAACGCACCCGCACCATGTCTTCGTGGTCTGGCTGGAGAGAATCGAGGATGATGCCTCCTGTACGAGGACTGGGCAGTGAGGAGCCCAGCCCATATTCCATCGCAGATTCCGGGCGCTCCTGCAATGGCTCCCTGAACACTATGGCTACTCCCAGCGGGTCCGAGAATCGTTTTGTGAAAGACAGGCCCACCCAGAATATCGCAGCATAGAATGGGAACGTTTGGGGCTTAATAAATAGAATTTTGAAGCAAAACATGTTAATTGTGCAGTGCATTTTGAGGGTGTGAAGGAGTGCTATTTTGCTGGAGAGGGAGCCATGATGAAACAGCACCAGTATTTGGAAATATAACCAATAGGCGAAGAGTGATATACACGTCTGTTACTTTGCATGGTTGATATAAAGGGTCACTGGTATTATATATGGATCAAAACTAGTCTACTAAATCTTGAGTGAGGCTTTCTTTTAGTGTACACTGGGAACTGAAACACTTCCCACGGTCACCTAATTTTGGCAGGTATGGCGAGATCCACAGATCACACACTTCCTTTAAGTGGTGAAGCCGGAATTCGTGCCTAGTCTCAAATGTAGGAACTAACAGGAATCTTTCTTGCTCACGTTGGTACAAATATGCATTCATATTTAGTTACGAGGACCTAAATTAATAGCCTGTGTTATACAGATGATTTTAAGAGTGCCCAAGTCACTTCCACCTACTCACCCTCAGCGAACCTTCCCATCCCTCACCTACCCACACCGAATCTCTGCCACCCTCATCATCATCCACTCCCGCCTAGAGTATGCAAACTGCCTTATCTAGGTGCACCCGAGTTCCAAATGAGGAAACTCCAAAGAATCCAAAACGCTGCTGCCCGTCTCCTCATTGGCCTCCCACCTGCAGAACACATCAGCCTGCACTGAGAGTCCTGCACTGGCTCCCTATTGGTCGACGGACTACCTTTAAAGCCATGTGCATTACTCTCTGTGCCATCCACAACACCGCTCCTGAATTCTTCCAAGATGAACTCATGCGCTACCAACCCTCTAGGACGCTCAGATCCGGCGCAGCACATCTCCTTGTTTCATCCCATTGTAACTTCACCAGTTTGGGAGGTTCCCGCTTCTCCATCCAAGCTCCCACTATCTGGAACTCTCTTCCTCTCCACATCCACCACATTGACAACCACCTCGTATTCAGACATTCCCTCAAAACCTGGCTATTCCCTTCCTCTTCCTGAATCCCCTCCCTCTTCATTCCCATGATTGACCTCCCACACAAGCATCAGCCCTGACTCACCAAAATATCAACAGCTCGCAATACACCGGATGCCGGCTGCTTACATGGCGGCCCTCTGTGCTAAACTCATCCCATTCCACTCCTGCACACAATCACTCATGACCCCCCTCCCCCCCCGGACTTCCTGCACGTTAACTGGTGCACTCTGTGTACCGGACAACACCTGAGAATATGATAGTAGCTCGTACGTTACAACTCAATAGTGTCTGGACCGTAGATCAGGCCTGAATTATGCATCCTGACCCCGGCCTCGGCCAAATACCTGAGGGCCGGCACCAGCAGGCCCTCCCCTATCTAATATTAAAAGGGGCTTGCCAAGCACTCGGAGCGCTCAATTCATAGGTTCACTGGAGGTAGAAATGAGGTGCACTGAGTAGGATTGGGTTTAGGCCATGGTATGCACTTGCTGGGCTTGGGGACAGGAATGGGGACACACTAGGATGGTGCTGGGGACATAAAACATGACGCATTTAGACGGATGACGGGAAATATATCATAGCTCTTGGATGAGACCCGGCAAATGCCATGCCATAGGGTTAGACGAAGGTATGTCGGAGGCCTTACACGTCATCTAATACATGTGGCTCCACTCAGAGCATTACGCGCACAAGCCTTCATCCCACCCATGACACTCCAAGTTACTCGCTAGCAACCCTTTGCACCCATAGCTGCTTAGGTTGGCCGTGGAAAGGCACACATATATCCCTTGACATCGCGCTGATTATATTACCTAGTTCGCTTCTTAAGAACATGGAAGACACATAGTAGCCATGTGGATGTCATGTATTTGCCTACAGCGCTCAAAGAATCCCATTGGCCTTGTCCTTCTCCAGGAGAGCATTTCTACCCCGACTATAAGATGACCTCAGTGCCAGAATAAATCTGACACAACGACATTCAAGATAAACTCGGTCCTTGTTAAGGCATGTATAAACGCACCACTTCGGTGGGCTTCTACCGCAGGCACGGCTCTCCATCCACGCACTCTAGAATGCAGCTACGGCGATGACAAATTCAGTCTAGTTGGTCACATACCTTTTGACAATGAAACCCCAGACTTGCCTCCACGCCTCTGTCATTAATATACAGCGACAACCCTTGACACATTTACACATCGAGTCCCCTGCACTATCGCTCTGTAATGACCACCAACAGCACCCACCCACGTATCTGATCACTTGGGTTGCTTACTGGCGCCTTGCCAGCCCCCTAAATCCTAATCCCGTGCACACACGCATCTTAAAGTCCACTCTTAGAACGTTTTCCCATAACTGGACTTCGGTCACGACGGATTTCCAACCACAAAACGCATTGAGGCCATACAAATGGGGAAATGCAGCTGTATAAATGTCAACTACATTATTTCTTTATTTGTTTTAATTCTTATACCATGCCGCATGCCCGCGGGCCTCAATGCAAAGATATTACAATACAATAAATGATAAACCAATCTGACAATGTACAGGTGATCGTAGAAACAAGTCGATCAAAAGTGCGCGAGTGTCATTTTGTTTTGACTCCTAAATTGCACAGAGGGGATCACTTCTGTTTGCGCTGTTTTGCTAAAGGTCCCTCGTGTGCAATTTTAATTATTTCCACCACTTAGTGGAAAAGTAAATAGTGAAACGCAGAATCACCTTTACACTTCACTTCTCCACTAAGTGCCTGGAAAAAGTGTAAATTCTACCCGCAATTAAAGATAATGTGAAGCATCTAGAATGGAAGTCTCTGGAATCTGCCTGCTGTCACCCAGGGTAAAAGTCAGGCGGATTCCACGGGAATGCATTGGTTTTCCAGTAGCATAAACAGACACGGTGTGTAAGCTCTGCTCTCCAACTTTGCCTGCCATATTATACAAACCCCTGTGCAGCGTAAAACGTGGCCCTAGATGGCGTCAGTACCACTTTTCCCACTCGGCGCCACATGGAAAATGACCCCATAGAATTGTACCTTTATTTTCCCCATCCTGAATGGAAGCACGCACATTCCAGCAGGCAAATCAATAAGAACTTTAAACCAAATTCTTACAGACACAAAGTGAATTAAAATGCACGAGGAGGTCATTGTGTTACCCTGCTTGCAGCTGGTCCAGCAAGCCCCGCCCCCAGCCCCCACAGTCTAATCCACCAGCAATCATAGCAGATTGACACCTTATGGAATTGTAAGAGCAGAAACGTGCCACATTAATGAAATTACCCGCCAGCATCACTAATCACCTCCCCTTTTAAATGGTCTACAACTAATAAGAGATAAGAGCCCCGTGGGGGCCCCCTGTGCAGCCCGGGTGTTTCCCTCGGAGATGAGAGAGGCTGAGCAGGGGGGCCTGTGGGCTTTAGATCAGATCTCAATGGGGGCCCCTGTGCAGCCCGGGCTGTTTCCCTTTGAGGTGAGAGAAGCTGAGCAGGGGGGCCCGTGGGCTTTTGTCGCTGGTCCGACTGCTAAACCCGCCTCTGCCTCCGGAGGAGTGTGCCAGGACTGCCGGACCATGGGCACCGCACCCCACGTGGTCTAAGGACACTTCTGAGGGAGTGCGTGCTATAAGATCAGGGCGGTGACCCTGGAGCTTGAACACAGACCTCCGGAGACTGCTCCCGATTCGAGGACCCCTCTCTGCCATGTGCCACTGGCTATAGGGGAGCCCCTGGCCTGGCGCTTGGTACGTGGAGCCTCCTTCTCAAACATAGAGAGCAGATTTGCCGTCTCTCGACCCAGGACCGGTGTCAGCTCTGCCCTCGCCCCTTTGCTAGCTCATCGCTGATGCCCAGGCTGAGACTCCTGCACAGAGCAGGCAGCCCTAACTCTGCCCAGGAATGCAATGCTGTACATGGAGCCCTCAGCCAGCAGGTCTGTCCACTTTTCAGGACCCTGGTGGTGGAGGGGGACGCTGCAGAACCCAGATGTGCCCATCACAGGGTGATATCCCGAAATGGTGGCATTACCAGTCCACGGGTAACACGGACCGCTCCAGCATCCACCTGCCCGCCGGAATAGCCACAACTAAAATGTGGAGGACTGATGCAACCGGGGTACCACAAGCATAAAGGGGGTCCCCCTCATCCTTTCTGTTCCACCCCCCGACCCCCGGATCTAGGGGCAGGGATCCCGTATCACATTTAATAAAAAGGGACTGAATTTCAGGATTAATAAGCAGGGGAGTTGCTAGGTCTGGAAAAGACCCGGGACTAAACTGATATTGGAACTGTCAGGACTGGGGGCTAGCTAGTCTTTTGGCTGTAGCTCCTGAGATTCTATCCGGGGCTACAATCAAAAGATCAGGGGCTATAGCCCCCTTAGCCCCCCCCCTAGCAACGCCCCTGTTAATAAGGATTCTGTCAAAATAGGATTCTCGCTCTGTGGGGTAGATTCCTTTTAAATGTGTGCAGAGTTGGGATTACCCAAGGATCACCCAAATACACGTTTCTGTTTACTCTGCCACTATCTTGCAGTCAGGTATCTCATGCCAACCTGTGCCAGTTGGGCCGGAATGTCCCATAAGTGGGCCAGGTCCTGCTCGGACAGGCCTTGCCATGGAGCTCGGAACCAGCCCAGGTGTTCCTAGTCTGGCTGGGCACAACATTCCAGCAGAACTAGGGCGAGGACCCAGAGCGCCACTCCTTTCAAGGCCAGCTCGTCCCTTGTAGGTCCGAACCCCAACTCTCTTTGTGTCAAGGTCGAGGAGGAGAAGGCAGAGTGCTCCTTGTAAGAGTTTTTAAAAATGTACCTTCCATCCAGTAAAGGGAACGACAGTTGGCATAACCCCAAAATGTTCGTTCCTGCGTGCCTAAATGCTGTACACGCCTTCTACGCCAGGGGTCTTGCAACTGTGGGGCTGGCCAACCTGGGGCAGTACAGGGCAGTACGGTGAATGCTTTTAATATCCAAATGTAAGCAGATATGGCATCTAGGGGGCCCAGCAGCTAAATATTTTCTCAAGGGGGCTCAGCATAAAAAAGTTTGAATACCACTGAACTGGGCGCTAATGCTACGTCCTCCAAAAGGATGAGCAAACAAAGCTCTCTACCTGCAACCTGTTTCATCTCCACCTGGGCTTCCAAGACCCAGTGCATCGAATACCTAGATAGTCGAACTTCCGGACCTGCTCCAGAACAATTCCACCAATCACACTCTTTGAGCGCAGCTGTTTGTGCCTGCAGAAATCATTACTGTGGTCCTGTCAATGATAAGGTGTTTAAACGGCAGTATTCACCAAAATGCCAGGGGTCGTGGAAGTGACATCACACGACCCTTGACCTCTGATGACAACACAGGAAGTGACCTTAGGAGAAAGCTAGGGACATGTCGGCCACTCTAGTTTCAGTCTCCGAAATCTCTGTCAGGCTATGGTCTCTGTAAAAACTCACCTGTTTTATCTTGACTTTTCGCAGCACTGGAAGTAGGCAGAATAGCTCTTAGAGGCCGCTTGCTGTTATGTGAATGGAGCACGTGCACTCACTCAATATTGGGAGTGCAGAACATGTCTGGTCAGATGCAAGAACAGTCTGGAGGCCATCAACTTTCAGCAGGAATAATACAGGGGTACTTCTGATTAAACTCACCTCTCTCTCTCTCTCTCTCGCTCTCTCTCTCTCTCTCTCTCTCTCTCTCTCTCTCTCTCTCTTTCTCTCTCTCTCTCCCCCACCCCAATCTCTCTCTCTCTCTTTCTCTCTCTCTCTCCCCCTCTCTCTTTCTCTCCCCCCCCTTCTTGGAGTAGAAGGAACCTTTTACAGCCGCCTCACCCCCCCCCCCCCCCGCCGACCCCCTGTGTAGACTTACATCCCACGACCAGCTTGATGAGCTCGGCAGCGACCCCGGCCTCGTTGGTGGCCAGGCAGGTGTAGTCTCCAGCGTCGCCCGCCTGCACCTTGGGGATCCTGAGGACGCCTCCTTCCGCACCCCATGTCACGTTCCTCAATTCCAGATCACCTGTCGCACAAAACGTGAAAGACGGTCAGAGGTCAGTGACCTGGAACCCACTGCTGCCACCCTGAACGGGTCACTGACGTGTGACCCCAGGTCAGGTCAAGCTACACAGGGGCATCACAAGGGAGAGCCTTGCTGTACTGTACTCACCACAGAAAGGCTCCAATGCTGCAGATTGGCCCTGCCCTCTCACAAGATAACTACTACCACAGAAGACCACTCCTCCCAAATACTGACTCCCTGTGTGCAGCCACTCCGTGCTCCTAAGACCACCCCTCCCCCACAACCCACTCTTCCCTCCCAAGACAAATCCTCTCACAAGACCATGCATTCCTCACAAAACCACTCCTCTCCCACAAACCACTGCTCTCCCACAAACCACTCCTCTCCAACAAGCATGCCCTTCCATTCCAAAACCACTCCTCTCTCACAAGCTTGACCTCCCCTTCCAAAACCACTCCTCTCACACAAACCATCCACTCTCACAGGACCACTCCTTTCAAAAAAGATCACCCCTTCCTCCCAAGCCAAGACAACCTCTACTTCAACCTCTATACTCATGTCCTTTCACTGAACCTACCTTTATATGATGTAATTCCTGCATTGCCCCAACTATCTGTAAATATGCTGTAAATGTGTTGCAAATGTAAACTTGATTTTGTAAATGTGTAACTTATGTAACTGCAAGAAATGCGCCCAGATACCTAAGGGTTCTGTGCGCTATATAAATAAATACAAAAAAATATATAAATACCTCCCAAATCTTGCCATCCCTTCAAAATCCACTCTTCATAGCAAGACCACTCTTATGTAAGAGTCTCACTCGACCTCACAAGACCACTTATCCTTCCCAAGACCACTCTTATGTAAGAGTCTCACTCGACCTCACAAGACCACTTATCCTTCCCAAGACCACTCTTCAGACACAGTCCCTTCTCCGCTTCAAAAGATCACTGGTGAGGTATATTTTTCTTTTGCCAGACCTTCACACTCCTTCATTGGAGCCCCAGCCCCCAGCACGACTCCTGGACTTTTTCATTGACTTTTTAGGGTGGGTGGCGTTATTCATCCTCGCTCCCCTGCTGCAATCATTTTTGTTTTGGGGGTTCTGGGGCACCTTTTTGGATCGCTGGTGCTATGATACCTCTCCCTCTGTTTCTGCAATCTGTGGCGATACGTGGGAGCTTTCGAATGCCTCATCTGCCCTCTTGCGGAATGGGTTAAAAGCAATGAGGAGGCTTTCCGATGAGTAAAGTAGGCATGCTCATGAAGTCATGTGTCATGAAGATGACCACACAACAATCAGGAAATAAAGTGTGTATACTCACCCTAACACCTTGACATCCCCAGTAAGGTGCTCATGAATGTGTGGCCGGACTAAGTCCTGTCCGTTAGTATATCCTGTCCTGATGAAGGCCCACCCAAAATGTTAAGAGGAATGTTGTTGGATTTACGTATTCCTGTGAGGCGCCGAAACACATCGTGTCGACCTATACCGCATGGCTTACACGCACACTTGAGTTCTAGAGTTGTGAGATGAAACAGACCGCATCCCACCTCCTTATAAAAATGTGCTCCCGATGACTTGTGGAGACTCAGACATATCGAATCAGTAAAGGCCTGGAAATTGATTGCTGGCGCTTGCTGCAGGTTGAGACATTGACGTGGGTTTCGCTGTATCTCCTTCAAGGTGAACTAAGCAACAGATGTTCTTAATGACTAGTAGTCTTTAAGGCACTATGCTGACACTTTCTACTAACCCGGGTTGCACTCTTTGTAATGTGTTGCACTTTTGCTTTTTTTGCACAAGTGTTGTATTACTAGAGTTGTTTTGATATCCTCGGGCTTGTCTGCGTCGTTCCTTAGGTTCCGGAATGAATGGTGAAAGAGGGGGGCTCCCTTGCTCCACAGATTTCTGGTTTCATTCCACACTTACGGCTTTGTCTGAGATGTTCTCTTATAAGGGGCCTCACCTAGCGCTACTATAAAGGACACGTAAAGACTTCCTAGACGCTAGTACATATGGAGCTTGACACAGGCTCACCAAACTGTGTGTTCTATATGCATAGCGTTACTTTTACATGTATGGGGTTGCTTGGTTTTCTGTGCAGAGGGCACCTGCCCCGGCAGTTCGGGCAGGGGTTCTCCCATTGGTGGCAGTACCTAACTGATTTGCATATGGCTGGAACCCTTTTGCAATGGTGCAGACGGGCTAAAAAACTGTGGTGTGGAAGGTTGCACAGAGCAGTGCCCGTGGTACAGATTCATTCAAAACTTCCCACCCATCACTTTCTGGGTTATAGCATTACTGTTACTTACATGTATCTGTGTAAAGTTTCCCTTAGTGTGATACACAAAGGTAGTTTTGTACTTACCTGTGGGGTTCCTTTAATGTTTCAGCTTTGGAAGTGTTAACTGCTCTGCACAACTCTACTCCCTCCCTCCTTAATTCAGCCTGACTGCTCAACCTCGCTACCTTAAGGGGAGTTGTTCAGTTAAGCTCTGGTTGAGGCAACGACAGGCGGTGACTTTGAAAAGCCCTCCTAGCACCACAACAAGCTCACAGCCACTCCACTCATAAGATCACCACTCCATCTCATAGCCACTCGTCCCACTGATCACCACTCCCTCTCAAAGCCACTCGTCTCACTGATCACCACTCCCTCTCAAAGCCACTCGTCACACTGATCGAGACACCCCAGAACCTTCACAAATCGCTAGGACAGAAACCCAGCGCCCCACGTGAATGCCCAAACTCTCCAGTTACCTCTAAGCCATGTGATGTCAGGGGTGGGGACACCCGCAGCCTGGCACTCCAGTGTGGCAAGGTGCCCGAGTGATGCCTGCACCAACGGAGTCACGGCCGTGACACGCGGTGCCTCTGCAAAGGAAGACGGAGAGGTGTCAGTGTGATGATATAGTGTCAAATGCAGGCTGTGCCACCCTCAGGAACCCAACACAGGACAGAGCTCTTGATAGCTTAAGGCAGGGGTCTGCAACTTGTGCCTCTGCAGATGTTTTTCACTACAACTCCCATGATCACTTGTCATCAAATATGCTTGGTAAACCTGATGGGAATTGTAGTCCAAATCATCTGGAGAGCCAAAGGTAGCATATCCAGGGACCACTCTTTGGGTGGGCAAAAGGGGCACAGCCAGGGTGCCTGATGCAAAGAATTCAGTGTGCAGGTTACACAAAACATGCATAACACAGGTCATGACGCTAAATAATGTGCAGCTCGGCCTGGCTGCACATCACAACTAACACCCAATGTCATCCATTCATTCTCTAATGCCTTCTATTTTCTTCTAAGTGCATCCAGTGTGTGAGTTCACTATAACACGTGTGCAGCCTTTTCACTGTTCTCTTGGAAGCGTATTAATCACATGCAAGAACAGAAGCCGAAATGCGTATTGAGAAGTTGGTGAGTCACAATGGTTAAGAAGATAGCTCAGTGTGTTAAGACCTTGCTGCCGAGCTCCGGGAGGCTAGGATTTGCTACTGTGATCCTAGCCTCCTAGCCTCACCCTTTCCTTTCCTTCACGTTGATAAACCTGAGCACATGACCTTTCGTGATAGTAGCGCCTACTGAGCCACACAGCAATGTGTGCAATGTCATTGCTATGAACATAGCATGGGCCTGGTCCAGGTATGGCGCTCAGTCCCCCCTAACCAGGAGGGTAAATATTGGGCATCCAGGCGCAGCATGGCAATATTGTTACCCCCAGTGAATGCATTGGTCGGCTCAGGTGTGTGAGTGGTCTGATGAAGTACCCTGCCCGACACTAAGTATGGATGGTGGGACAGCAAAGGGTGCCGAGTGCGACCACTGCTGTGCAATGCTGCCTCTGGGGGTGGTGTAGGGAAAACCCCCTGCCTACCTCTGCCATGCCACGGGTGAGGTGAAGGGGCTCTGCAGATGAGACTATTGGGGAACAGAGTCGCTTTAAGGCACTTTGTGACAGCTGCCATTAGGAACATTGCTGACATGACTGCTAGTCCCGGGGTCCTTCTATGGGGTCCCTCTATGGGGCCCTCAATACAGCAACATATGCTCGACAGCTTTTACCTGTCATCACACTGTTCGATACTAGAGAGACCCAATCACAATAGGCACATTGTTGCCAAGCGACAGACAGACAAGGGAGGTGACCAATGCGAGCAGAGGCTGCAGACACACAGAGAGATTAGGCTACATAGCCAGTGCACGTGCACAGGTCTCGCACATCATCCAAAATGGCAGAAGTCTCTGATGGGCTCAGCCTGCATGCAGTGGCAGCCTGGAGGCACCGGCTAATTCCACCGCTGCAGGCAGTGCCATGCCCGTAATCCCCCCATCACCACCCAGGAAGAATGGTGGGACCCCGGTGCATACCCTTGCAGGGAGCCAGCCCCAGAGGGAGGCTTCAAAGCCCTGTATCCAGCAAGGAGATGAGAGGGGGGCAGCTGGAGCACGGAGCGAACGGAGGGAGGTGCAAGAAGAGCCAAGGGGGAAAAGAACAACACAGGAAGTTGGGGGAGAGGGAAAGGAGGAGACGAAGAAGATCAGATGGAGGTTGAAAGAAAGTGACGGTAGGGCAGAGGAGGTGAACAGGACTGCATACAGAGGAGGACGAAAGTGATACTAAGGAGAACCGGGGATGTATACAGAGGAGGAAGGATTCAAGTTCCAGTGAGGTGGTAAGGAGAAGGGAGGCTGGAGAGAGGGCCATGTCGAACGCCAAGATGCCTGAAGAAGAGAGAGAGAGAGAGTGGCAGGAGCGAGGGAGAACCTCAAATTCCTAGCGGGTGCCAGGGAGGTGAAGAATAACACTTCTCAAGACCTCTAGGAGGAAAGTAGTGCCAGGAGCCACAGGCAGGGGGGTGGTGGGACACTAAAGGAAAGCCTGTGGAAGGCCTAAAGTGGGTCTCTTTTTGTTGAAGACTGTGGCACTATTTGAAAGTCCATCTCAGTGCCAAAAACCTATGTCGTTCCAAACAGTGACTACTAATCTGGCCGCGGGACTGCAAGAGGCGGTCTCTCCCACCAGACCCAACCAAAGCAGGAAGACCACTGCTTCCTCGAGACTCTGAGTGGCACATGGAGTTGCCCCAACTATCCGTGAGGAACTTGATTTCGGACACTTTCTTTCGAGCACCCATGAATTCCAGAAGCCATCCTGACTATGGCTTTCATGCCCTGCCAGGAGGGCGGACATGGCCTTTAACAGTCCACCAGACCGAGCTAATCCTGGAGGTGGTCAAACCATGTTTTCCGCCTCTCCTCTCCCACATCTCCCTCCCTCGCCATCTGCAGTAGAGAGAGAGAGAGAGATTCAGAGAGAGGAGAGAAAGAAAGAGAAAGAAAGAAGAGAGCAAAAGAAAGAGAGAGAGAGGGAGGCAGGAGAGAGAATGAGAGAGGGGAGAGAGAGAGACAGACAAAAGAGAGAGTGAGCGAGAGATTGAGACAGGAGAGATTTATAATATACTTAGTGTGGCACACCTAGAATGTTTCTATCACGGGTGCCATGGAGTCTCTTTAATCTAGTCTACAGGCCCTCATTGAAGGAAACCTGGATTCTGCATCACAGGGTGCTAATGACTTGGGACCCCAGCAGTCTTTGGCGTGGGTGCCTGTTTTCCTCCCACCAGTGACCCCTTAACTGCTGGGCTATTATGCATGTGTATGCAGTTTCCAGAATGAGTGTGACCCACGGTGCGCAGACCACGCCTGTTACCTGAGTAAACAAGTGTCACGGACTGCTGGCTGTCCCCAAATTCATTAACGGCATGGCAGCTGTAATTCCCAGCATCCTCTGCTTTTGCCTCCAGAATGATCAAGGTCCCCTCGTCAATCGTGTACCTAAGAACAGGCAATGCAACGTTACTGGGTCGGTTTTAGTGCAGAGTCGCAAGTTTGGACTTCTTGCAGCGTTTGGAACTCAGGCCTCCATGGGCTCGAGGCCTGTCCTCAGGGTGTTCTTACCTGTCACCATTCTCCAGAACGGTGTCCCCTCGCTGCCAGGAAATCTGGGGGGTAGGGTAGCCTGAAGCCTCACAGTGGACTCTGACCTCCTCACCCTGGGACAAACGGAGAGGGCTGGGGTCCACGCTAGCCCGAGGTGCCTCTGGAACATAGACATAAAAGAAAGACCACGAGTAGTTCAGACTAGAAGATGTACACTGTTCACAGAGCAAGACAGCTGGCTGAAAGTTACCATATGGAAGGAGGGGTCCACCCGTGCAGCCCCCGAAGGATGCAATGCAGAAAGATGTACCCACATTCAATAAGTGAGCATTTGCATTCCTGGGAGAAATTATTGTAGAGCACTCAACCCATTCGTGTGGAGCACTGGAAATTATGTTTGTGGAGCACCGGGAACAATAATTGGGGTGGGGAGCATTGAGAAGAAGAATCGAGGCACACGGGACACAATACTTGAGCAGCACTGGGAACAATACTTGGAGAACACAGGGACAATACTTGAGCAGCACTCGAGCCAACGGTCTATACTCATAGAACACTCGGGCAATAATTGGAGGGCACCGGCAAACATAATTAGGCAGAACTGGGAACAATAATTGTCAAACTGGGAACAATAATTTAAATGGCTTCTGGCATAGTAATACTACCTTATATAACGTCAATAAGAACAATACCACAAATGTAACTATCCACTGATAGCCAATCAAATGTATCAGAAAGACCCAGTACTGATGAATGGCTAGTCCTAGCCTGACACAATTGATGAGCAGATCTCAGCGGCAGGCACGCAGCCCCCCCGGAACTATCTCACGGGTAAGTGTGTGGACCTTTGCCTGCCCTCCGATCACACTCAGAGGCCAAGGGAGCCTCAGCCATGGTCCCCCCCGCCACCTCTCTCGGCCCCCTGCCTCACCTTGGATAAAGACCCAGAGGGAGCCTCGTGCCGTCCCGTGGAGGTTGTTCGCCACACACTGGTATTCGCCACTATCCTCCACCCGGGCGTCCTGGATCACCAGTGATGAATTCTGGAGCACCTTCACCCGCTGTGAGTGGGCGTCCGGGGCCCTCCCATTCCGGAACCAAGTCAGGTTGTAACGCACATCACCCAGGACCCGGCAGGCCAGGACCAGCCTCTCGCCCGGTGATACGGTGATGTTCTGGAGGGCCTCGATGCTTGGAGGGGGCTCTGTCGAGGAAATCGGACAGCATGTTAGTCAAAGCTATGTCGGACTGGCAGGCTGTGTCTGAAACCTTCCCTGGGTAACGCCAAACTGCCCAACCTCATCTGCATGTCTCCTACCTCTGTATTTCTTTCCGCTACCTTATCTCGTGCCCTCTTCCTTTGCTTCTTGTTCTGCCCAAGACCACACTTCAACCAGCGCTGAATCTAAACTCACCTTAAAATGCATTCTCAGACTTGTACTTTGACCTTTACTATTAAAAATGCATGACTACAAGTACCAGAATGCAAAGTGCCAGGAGCTAAAACTAGGAATCACCTGACATTACACACATGAAAAACAATATGAGATCATTTCAAGTGAGATGTCAGGTCACTCTGGAGTTTAGCTGCCGTCGCTTTGTCTCAGCGCAGCTAGTAAGTGTGGCTAGACTTCCAGTGCAGAGAAAGGAAGAAGCCGGTGTGACTACACGTACCGCTCACTGAAAGGAATGACATCAAATCTTGGCTATTGGTAGCCTGAGCACTCTCCAATAGATTGGCGTGGGGGTGGCCTCAGTGACTATCAGGAAGTGATGGCTTTGGCTAGTCTGGCCATTAACTGACATGATGTGGAAGCATGGCTAGACTGGCCATGATGTGCAAGTATGGCTAGACTGAAGGCTTGTTAACCTCACAGTTCCAGGTACGGAGTGTGAGGCTAATCTGACCTCAGAGTCATAATTAGGGCTCTGCGTGGCTAGACTCAGAGCATGGTGTGTGATTAGTTATGCCAGTTAAGGCTAGCAAGTCGCAGGCGTTGCTAGAATGACAGTTCATTTGCAGGAAGGGGCAGTGTGGCTATGGTGACTTCTTAGAGAGAGAGGGGAAGGGTGCGTGTTGCTAAGCTGTACCGTAAAATTATAATTAGAGGAGGATCTGGCTAGATTTGGCACTCACTGTCTGGCTGTGGGTGTAGCTAATTGTATAACTCAATGACTGACAAGAAGGGCTGGATGTTGTGACCAACCACTAATACGAAGGTTTGGGAATCGCTAGAGTCACCTGACGCTGTCTCTAGCCCCACCTGTCGCTGGCAGGAAGTGCTGAGCATGGTTTCATCTCTGCCACTGTGACATGGGTGTGGCAATTCCTAAACTCACCTCTCACTGAACTAGCTCCATCTGCCCTGACCACTAATTAAGGCTGTAGTTTGACTCACATGGCATTCTAAGGCAGCTGTGGTAACATATAGACTCACCTGTAAATTACAGACACGTGTAGGCGGGGCTAGACTGACCTGTGACTGACAGATGGGTGCGAGCATGGCCCGCTCCTGCTCTGCTGAATGCAATACACTCATACACGCCTTCATGTTTCCCAGAGATGGCTGCAACCTCCCAGGTGGCATTTCCAGATTCTCTGTAATACACAAACAGACAAGAACAATTACATTGGATTTAGTTCCCAATGTCCCAATCAAGAACCTACTTCAGAACCTCAGCGACACCTACAACACTATCCCCTATTCAAAACCTCTGGCAACTCTAATTATCTGTCAAAACTGTGGCATCGTGAATACCAGCCTTGCGATATTCGTGTTTTCAGTGCTTTCTTGTCCTTAAGGAGCGATGTGATTAGTTCCTCTGAAAAAATGGCCTCACTCTCACATGAAGAAGTGCCTATTTGTGAGGTTGAAACCTCTAAACTGCACCTCTATTGTGAGGTCCCTTTATTTTGTTTTACTTTTAGCTGGCTGGTTCCCTGTGCCTTTCCCCAGATGCATCCTCATCTGAAGCCTTATACAGGAGATGAGCACCGAAGATGCCCCCGAGAGGCCCAATAGTTAAAAGCTGGTGTCTACGAGAGAGTACGTGGGTTATGGGTGTTACTATATTTGGTCATAGCTACTGCCTACCTCAGAGAATGAGGGGAAACATTTCAATAACCAGATTACACCTGTCTGTGAGTGGTTTCTGCAATCAATGCTGAATTCACAGTTGAAGAGAAGGCCACAAAAGGTGAATGTGGAAGCCCGCCAGTGATTGGTTGGCCACCAACATTTTGAATGGGTGTGTAACCCACTAACGAAAAGCGAGGTACATCCTAGCCGCAAAGTTCCTATTTAAATGGAGGTTCTGCATCTTTGTCTTGTCGCACCTCGGGGTGTGTCCCAAAGCACAAAAAAATGCAAATCCAAAGAGGAATGGTGAGGAAGCGCTAATGGTCCCTGCATTCTTCCAAGACCTGCTCTGATGATGAAGCCTTGTCAGTATCTGCAAGCATAGTACTTCTTCCAGTGACCAGAAGGAACCAAGGAATTGGTGATCCCTTTTACTGAGTTAGAGAGCAAAGCTGAGTCAAGCTCTCAATACCCCCTGACACTGGATAATCCTTATTGCTTGCTCCTACGTGGAACAGGAATGCGAGGAGGAAAGATTGACCACCAAGAGTTCAATAAGCCGTCAAAGCAAGAGGGCTTCAGGGGGCTACCATAGAAAAGTAACAAAGAGAAAGGAACTGAAAAGAACAGTAACATACAGCAAGGAACTGAAAAGAACAGTAACAAACAGCAAGGAACTGAAAAGAACAGTAACATGCAGCAAGGAACTGAAAAGAACAGTAACAAACAGCAAGGAACTGAAAAGAACAGTAACAAACAGCAAGGAACTGAAAAGAACAGTAACATGCAGCAAGGAACTGAAAAGAACAGTAACAAACAGCAAGGAACTGAAAAGAACAGTAACACACACCACAGAACTAAAAAGAACAGTAACATACACCAAGAAACTGTAAAGAACAGTAACATACACCACAGAACTAAAAAGAACAGTAACATACACCAAGTAATTGAAAAGAACAGTAACATACACCAAGTAATTGAAAAGAACAGTAACATACAGCAATATACTGGAAAGAACAGTGACTTACACCACAGAACTAAAAATAACAACAACATACACCAAGTAATTGAAAAGAAAAATAACATACAGCAAGGAACTGACAAGAACAGTAACAATCACCAAGGAACTGTAAAGAACAGTAACATACACCACCGAACTAAAAAGAACAGTAACATACACCACCAAACTAAAAAGAACAGTAACACACAACAAGGAACTGAAAAGAAGATCTTTGCCACCCCTGTAGGTACTCAAAAACACCACGACAATACAGTGTCCTGCGCAGTAAGAGCCGGAGTGGGGGGTGTGCTGCCCTGCTCATCACATTAAAGCTTCGGATGCGCAAACCTTTCTGTCTAATATTTCATGGAGAAGGTTACCATGGTTGGCAAGCCTTCTTCTTGCCCATGGAACAACATCTGTTTCTAAATGCGCCTTCACAATCGTCAGGTGTTGGGGTGCCAGCCTTTACCTCTGCCCCGCTCTACTACTGGTCTGACAGTAGTGAAGGACAACACTGCACCGCTGCGGCTTGTCGGCTGATTGGAAAATAGCCGGGAAGTGGTCGAAATGGATTGGCTTCCTTACTAGACATCCAGGACCCCACACAGATAAATAGGTTTCTGTAGGAACCTTTTCCATACAGTGCTTTATGCTTTGAGTGCCGCCCTCTGCATAGCGGAATCTTTGGGGAACACCTCCAGGGCATATCATCACCTGCTACCTGTAGGGTGCGGGGGTTTCGGCTTCCCTGGTGCATCACTAAGAAGCATTTCAGGCTACTCCTCCCCTGAGTCCCCCTGCACAAAGTACAAGGGCCTGGAGGGTTCTTCTGCTGAGTCGAGTGAAGACAGTGGCCCCTGAGGGCCGGCTCTGCAAGGCCACTTAGGCCGATGGTCTTGAACGTCATACAGCCTCAGCCCCCAGGCCCTCAAGAGTGTCTCTGAGTCTGAAAATGGCCATCTCTGAAATATCCAAGAAAGAAGCTCTGGAGGTCAATGTTCTTGTAGTGTCGACATTGCCCGCACCTGGGCCCCCGGCTGCAAATGACAAGAGGGGGAGGCCCCAATGTGGAAAGCTGGACTAGTTTCATGCTGCAGGAGTGTTCTTTTCCACCGAAATCTTCCAAAACTCTCTTCCTAAATATCTTCCTTCTCAAGCTCTTCACTCATCTGCCTCCAACTGTCCCGGCCACAGGCAACTGGCGAGTCTGGCGAAGGTGGAAACTCAGACACCATCAGACTGTTCCGCCACGTTTCTTTGGAAACGCATTTCGCGGTCTAGTCTTCTTCCAACATGGCCGCTAGTCGAGTATTTCACCATTCGAATCGCGACGGCTCAGCGCGTTGCAACTGTGTTTCTCCGTGTTGCTAGCACTCGTTACTGTGTTCCCTTCTGCGGTCATTATTGCCGCCCCATTTCCTTCCCATTACCCTTTCCTTCCTTGCTTTTTTCTTTCCCTGCTATTTCCCGAGTTCCTTGGGTTTTTGCTTCCTGTTTCCTTACCACTCCTCCTCCAGCAACGTTTATTACTTTGAGGTTGTTTTCCCGCTATTCTCATCCGACTTTTGAAGTGCTCCTCCGGTGAATCTACATTCCATCTCTGCAAGTTTTCACCATTGCTGACCAACCAATCGACAGTCCTCATCCATTCATCAAGGGGTTTTTGTGCCCTTGTGGCTTTTTCCCCTGAAACTCATCTGGCTGTCGCGGAGAGGAGTCATCGTGAATTTCTCTACATAAGAGTCACGGTGGCTTCTTTTCGAGGCAGACCCTACCTGCTCACAAAAAAGAAGTCTCAAGCGCGACACCTCCGAAGGAAGAAGCTGAACTACTCCACTTCATCAGGTGAGGAGGAGGAAGGTATCTTGGGGGAGTTCAGTTATTCAAGTGAAGGGGAGGACATTACAGACCCTGCGGTCAATCCAGTAGGACAGTCTGCTAGTCCTGACACCAACTCCCTCATGGTCAGTCGCTTCTCCAAGCAACGAGTTGGTGGCAGATCACTATCTTCGGCAGGGGGCTCTCTCTGGAACAGCCTTCCTACCTCCCTGAAACTCGAGGAGAACCATCTCCGGTTCCGGAAGCATCTCAAAACCTTCCTCTTTGCTTCTGCTTTCTGTCCTCCCCTCCCTTGCTGAATTCCTGACTGAAATTGCACTGGTTACCCGGACACCCTTTTCTGATCTCTGGCCCAGGCCCCATCAACTGCCGCCTGCACTGCCTCCCTGGCAACCCCTGCACTTGGGGACCGTTTTTTTTCTGTAGCCCTTCAGTCCCCCTTCCAGCACTTATGTCTGCACTTCCTTGCACTTGCCACCAGCTGGCTGTTTTATGTGTTTTATTTATCTTATTTATTCCACTTCCCATGTACTGCACTTTCCCCTCTCCCTTCCCCCGCGCACTCTTCCTTTCCCCCCTTCCCATGCACTTGCGCGATCTGAATGACACCTGGCCTAGTAGGATCGTTGTCTGTCTTCCCTCTGTTCCCCACCCTTGCCGCGTCGCGCCTTGAAACACTTGTGTATAGGCGCGTTATAAATGCCATATCATATCATATAATATCATATCATATAAAAAGTGGGCATTATGTCACGACAGAGAAGAGGTCCACTGTTGTACATTTTGGGGAACCAAGGGGACATTTCATGTCCCGCTTCTCGGCTCCAAGGGTTCAGGTTGGTAAACCTTGAATGCATGCATATATGTGTTGGCTTTTATACACCACGTGATCCCCCCACAGCAAGGGGCCACAGTGATAGGGGGCAACAGCATGGCTAGGGTAAGAAGAATAAACTATGCAGGACACAGCTCTGGAGAGACGGGGTAGTACAGCGGGCGGCAGGGCATACAGGCGGGGATGGAGTTGGACCCAGCCTTGAGTCATTTGTTGATGGATTCGCAGCTTTGCTGCTGTTGGGGCTCTGTTCCTCTGAGCTTCACACAGCCCTCACTGCACTGCTGAGTTCCTGGGTCCATCCCGGGGTCTACGTCAGTGAGTCCTACCTCTGCCTACTTCTGCCCTCTGTTGCTCTGGTGCTTCTGGGTAGCAGGAGCTTCACTCCGGGACTGGCTTGTGACTGTCACTTGCCATCCTCGCCGTCTGAGTGCGCTCATCGGTGGGCTCCTCGAAAGCCTCAGACCTGGAACCTGTGCCAGGCTCCACAGCATCTCAACGCAATGCACTCAGTTGGAGTCCGGCACGCGTCTGGCGCGCAGCCTGGTTACAGTTTAGTTAGTGGAAGGCCGAGGTTACAGAGGATAAGACCGCCTAGCCCTCGAAACAGTTCTGGCCCAGGAGACCACACTTAAAAGAGGCTTTCTAAATTAGAAGAACAGATTTAAAACCTGCAGGGAACTGCACAAGCAGTTATAAATCCTGCTACACGCTGCCATCAACGGACGTCTGTACAGCACGTGCGTGCCTCAGACTCGGCTGCATTTTGGTTGTTGGATTAGTTCCGCTTCCGGTCCTGGAAGATTAGAAGAGAATGGACAGAAGATGGAAGGGGGCGTGCAGGGCTAGCTCTCAGAGAATTTCCCATTAAGCGTCGGAGGAGAGTTTTACTACAGCAACACGCAGGGCAGTTATTCTTCATTAAAAACAAAACGATTTCGATTCACCTTTACTTGGCAGATTAATGCAATGCATGTTGCAATGTGGTATGTTTATGAATGAAATGTAATTCATGGACATTTATTGTATGGGCTGTGTAAGGTTTTAATTCAAATCCAAATCACAATAATAAAAAAAGTGTTTTAATTTACCACAGAATTCGGACTCCAAAATCCACGTAATATCTAGCGTTTCGTGAGTAATTTTCCCAAGCCTATTGCAGACCTAGAACCCATTGAGTACAACTTCCAAGCATGTATGACACCTTGCACCTAGCGAATATATCTTCCAAAGGTACCTGACACCTAGAACCCATTGAGTACAACTTCCAAGCATGTATGACACCTTGCACCTAGTGAGTATATCTTCCAAAGGTACCTGACACCTAGAACCCATTGAGTACAACTTCCAAGCATGTATGACACCTTGCACCTAGCGAGTATATCTTCCAAAGGTACCTGACACCTAGAACCCATTGAGTACAACTTCCAAGCATGTATGACACCTTGCACCTAGTGAGTATATCTTCCAAAGGTACCTGACACCTAGAACCCATTGAGTACATGGTCCAAGCGTGTATGACACCTTGCACCTAGCGAGCATATCTTCCAAAGGTACCTGACACCTAGAACCCATTGAGTACAACTTCCAAGCATGTATGACACCTTGCACCTAGCGAGTATATCTTCCAAAGGTACCTGACACCTAGAACCCATTGAGTACATCGTCCAAGCATGTATGACACCTTCACCTAGCGAGTATATCTTCCAAAGGTACCTGACACCTAGAACCCATTGAGTACATCTTCCAAGCATGTATGACACCTTGCACCTAGCGAGTATATCTTCCAAAGGTACCTGACACCTAGAACCCATTGAGTACATCGTCCAAGCATGTATGACACCTTCACCTAGCGAGTATATCTTCCAAAGGTACCTGACACCTAGAACCCATTGAGTACAACTTCCAAGCATGTATGACACCTTGCACCTAGCGAGTATATCTTCCAAAGGTACCTGACACCTAGAACCCATTGAGTACATCGTCCAAGCATGTATGACACCTTCACCTAGCGAGTATATCTTCCAAAGGTACCTGACACCTAGAACCCATTGAGTACATCTTCCAAGCATGTATGACACCTTGCACCTAGCGAGTATATCTTCCAAAGGTACCTGACACCTAGAACCCATTGAGTACATCGTCCAAGCATGTATGACACCTTCACCTAGCGAGTATATCTTCCAAAGGTACCTGACACCTAGAACCCATTGAGTACAACTTCCAAGCATGTATGACACCTTGCACCTAGCGAGTATATCTTCCAAAGGTACCTGACACCTAGAACCCATTGAGTACATCGTCCAAGCATGTATGACACCTTCACCTAGCGAGTATATCTTCCAAAGGTACCTGACACCTAGAACCCATTGAGTACATCTTCCAAGCATGTATGACACCTTGCACCTAGCGAGTATATCTTCCAAAGGTACCTGACACCTAGAACCCATTGAGTACATCGTCCAAGCATGTATGACACCTTCACCTAGCGAGTATATCTTCCAAAGGTACCTGACACCTAGAACCCATTGAGTACATCTTCCAAGCATGTATGACACCTTGCACCTAGCGAGTATATCTTCCAAAGGTACCTGACACCTAGAACCCATTGAGTACATCGTCCAAGCATGTATGACACCTTCACCTAGCGAGTATATCTTCCAAAGGTACCTGACACCTAGAACCCATTGAGTACATCTTCCAAGCATGTATGACACCTTGCACCTAGCGAGTATATCTTCCAAAGGTACCTGACACCTAGAACCCATTGAGTACATCGTCCAAGCATGTATGACACCTTCACCTAGCGAGTATATCTTCCAAAGGTACCTGACACCTAGAACCCATTGAGTACATCTTCCAAGCATGTATGACACCTTGCACCTAGCGAGTATATCTTCCAAAGGTACCTGACACCTAGAACCCATTGAGTACATCGTCCAAGCATGTATGACACCTTCACCTAGCGAGTATATCTTCCAAAGGTACCTGACACCTAGAACCCATTGAGTACATCGTCTATGTGTATGAAAACCCGGCTCTTTTCGTAAACCTAATTAGGACCATCTGGGGCCGCTGAAACCCATCAACATCATGAACCATGACTTCAGAGACATTACATCCGAAAGTAATTACCGCCTGCGGACAGACGTTCTGGGAATTCCGCCGAGCTACGAGACCACTGAAAGCGACCAATAAGTCACCTTGACAGAACTAGGAAATGGATACCACAGATGACAACCGTAGCGTCCTGCAGGCTCTAGGATATGTAACTGCCGACTCTCCACTTCCCGAGTCTACTACACAGGCCTAGCAGCCTCTCGCACCATCAGGCTGATAATCCCCTTTCGCTCCATACCTTACCCAACTACACACCTTAGATACGACCCCCATAGGCGCAAAACCCCCAGACTCTACAAAGCCTCTGTCCAGCCTATGCTTTGCATGACTGCCTCGATGTTACCACGTTAATCCGAGACACCCCCTGTCCTATTATCAACTATCCTGCCTAGACCCACCCTGCAAGCCACCATTAACCACTACCAGAAACTGTAATATGGGCTTGGTGTGAATACGTTAGTGCAAGATTGCTCCTGCAACATAACCAACTATCCTCCCTAATACTACCTGCAAAACATCATAAACCAGCAACCCGGAACCGGGCCCCTGATATGCATAGTGCTGAGCATAAGACTAATGACTGTCAGTCCAGACAAACATATCTTACTCTGAACCTAGCGATAAATCTACCTCAGAGTGCAGCAACTGCAAAACACGAGGACGACCGCCACCAACTGATCCAGAGTGAAATCGTGGAACAGCGTGCTCGTAAACATAAACCATCTACTCCAGACACTCACCTCTACTACCGCTATGCTCACTCTCTACTTTACACCAACACACAATAGAGCGCAGCTATACCCCACAATCAATTTCAGCCTAGTTGCTCACATACGAACATTACATGAACACCTCAACATCCTGCTAGAACGCAGCTATACCCTGCAACAAAACTGGACTAGCTGCACACATATACGTCCTACACAGGCCTAATGCAGCCAGAATGCAGTCTCGGAAACCAACCACCTGACTGCACGCATTCAACTGATCTCTCACTACCACCGCCCCTAATGCTAGGATGCAGCTACTATCAGGCCAATCACTCTTGCTGCTCACATACTGAGTGATATGATATGGCATTTATAACGCGCCTATACCCAAGTGTTTCAAGGTTTCAAGTGCACCCAAGCACCCTATACTACCCTACTCTCTCGACAGACCTGGACTACGGTCCCCAAGGGCGTTCAACCCACAAGCACTTTGAGGTCATACCAATGATATATAGAGCGCTATACAGATGCCAAATAACAATAATAAGAATATATGACACCAGGTACCCACTCAGCACACCTTCCATGTGTACATGATACACAGTTCCCAGAGAGTCCATCTTCCACGCATACATTACACCCAGTACCCACTGAATACATCGGTATACAGTGGTTATAATGAAAAAGAAATAACAAATGACATTTATAACAAAACAAAAACAAAGAAAAATACTGGATTGTTTAAAGAAAATATATGTGGGGGTGGGGTAAAGGGTTACATCTTGTGGGGAGGGGGTTGGGTTTTTTGAAAGGGGAAACAGGGATTTGGGGAGACCCCCTCACAAAAGGAGTACATCTTACAACTTTAAATTACACCCACTGCCAACTGAGCACTTCCTCCAAGTGTATGAGACCTAGTATCCACAGAGTGACTCTTCCAGGTGCATATGACACCTATAACCAACTGAACACATTTCCAAGTGTATGACACCTAGTACCTACCGAGTACATGTTCCAGGTGTATGACACAGAGGACCCACTGAGTTCAGCTTCCAAGTGTTATTTACACCTAGCATTCACTGAGTAAATATGCCAAGTGCATACAATACCTAGTACCCACTGAGCACAGCTTCCATGTGTCTATGATACCTAGCACCCACTGGGGACATCTTCCATGTGTCTATAATACCTAGCACCCACTGGGGACACCATTCCAGCGTATGGCACCTAGTGCCCACTGGGTGAAGCTGAGCACATCTTCCATGTGTAAGGACATCCTCCAAGAGTATATGATACCTGGTACCAATTTATCACATGTTCCAAGTGTGTGACATCTAGTACCCACTGGGTACATCTTCCCAATTTAAATAACACCCACTGCCAACTGAGCGCTTCCTCCAAGTGTATGAGACCGAGTATCCACAGAGTGAATCTTCCAGGTGCATATGACACCTAGAACCAACTGAGCACATTTCCAAGTGTATGAGACCTAGTACCTACTGAGTACATGTTCCAGGCTTGAATGATACCTAGCACCCACTGAGAACGTATTCGATATTGGTAAAGCTCACTTTTGCCTAATGGCAATTTGCCTAATTTTTGTACACTCAATTTGTTACCACCTTTTTTTTTACCACAAATCTGTGTGTGGTGCGTTTGGGTACCGCATATAAAGGTGGGGGTGTGGGTGCAAAGGAGATGCAGGTTTATTGTGGTGAAAAGGGTGCAAAAATCAACAAAACAAATGTGGCAAAGTCTCATTCGGCAAAAAAGAAACCAGGAACCCTGGTAGAGCCTTTGTCATTTAGTGCTGCCTTTATTTCTTTGCATAGTAGTTGCAAGTCCTGTCACCACCACTGCTCGCAGTTCACTGACTTTGCAAGCTCGTGTAATACACAAGCCTTTGCAAAGACTACAACTTTGCCATTGCTTGACAGAACACGATGATCCTTCGCTCCCCTTCTGAAAAACCCTCACTAGACCCTAAGATAGCAAACAACTACAGGCCCATCACCGCCGTCCCATTCTTGCTCAAAATCCTGGATAAGGTTGGCTATACGCAAATCCAGCAATTCCTGGAAGAAAGCAAGATCTTAGGCAAAAGGCAATGTGGCTTCCGCCCAGGCCATGAGACAGAATCGGCCCTACTCGATCTCAAAATACAACTTGGCAACATTATGGACAAAAGGTAAACTGGCACTTCCCCTCCTGCTAGATCTATCGGCTGCCTTTGATCTCGTCAACCATGATAGTCTCTGTACGCAACTCAAAACGCGGCCCACTTCTCCCTGCAAGCCGTAGCCTGGATCGCGTCCTTCCTCAATGGAATACTCATGGGGGTCTTCTTAGAATTTGCCTGTGCTGCTCCCACCACCATACACTGTGGAGTCCCACAAGGATCATGTACTGCACCCACCCTCTATAACATCTTCATCCTCCCTCTCTTCAATGGCTTGGATCGTCGTGACATAGCCTACACAAACTATGCCAATGAAACACAAGTCCTTCTCCCCCTAACCGGCATCTATGAACAAGACTCAGCTGCATTAACCAATATCTATACAGCCATCCAAACATAGATGGCAGCCAACGGCCTCTGTCTCAATGGAGATAAAACAGAGATTCCCGTTGTAGGCACTAAGGATACCCTCAATAAACTCTGCCCCCAATACAGGACATTCAACATTGACAATACCACTATCACTGTTTCCTCATCAGTAAAAACATTAGGAGTGTACCTTGATTCCTCCCTGTCCATGACACGCCAGGTCAGTGCCATAGCCTCCTCCGCTGCACTCACCACTAAAGTTATCAACGCGGTCAAACCATTCCTATCAACCGAAAATGTATCTATTGCCAGACCGACAATCGGCACCAAACCTGATTACTGAAATGTCCTCTTCCTGGGCACCTCTGCCAAAAAGCTTAATAAGCTAAAAAGTAACACAAAATAATGCCCTTAGAGCAGTGCTGAGTATTCCAAAAAGGGAACACATCTCGCAGGCAAGGAAAGACGCACATTGGCTGCCACTTAAAGAATACATCCTCTTTAAAACCATGGCCATGGCCATTACATACAAATGGATCTCACTGAATCCCACCCCCTATCTATTTGAAAGGAATGCCCTCATCTCATCCTCCAGACCCACAAGATCTCATCTCACCAACCAGATCTATGTCATCTTCTTCAAAAGATCCAAGGCAGGAGGCTCCAGTTTTTAACACCTTGCACCAAAAAACTGGAATGCCCACCCCACGGCACTCAAAAATGAAAAGTCCTACACAAGTCTCCGCAAAGGATTGAAAACCAAACTGTTCAACTAATTATGCCACGTCTGCCTCTCTGTAACCTGCAACACCTGTTCAGTTTTTTGCCTCACTCTTCCACTGTAACCTAGGAACATGTGCTCTCTTACTGTTGTCATTTTTTGTCTCACTGTCCTTAATCTTATGCAAGTCTGTATCAAGAAAGTATTCTGTAACAGCGCCAGGACGCCCTAGGGCTGATGTGTGCTTTAGACATTCAAAATAAATAAGGAAATCCTACAGGCCCAGGTAGAGGGTGACACTGGAGGTGGCCTGCATTGCAGGAGAAGCACTGACAGGACAGTAGTGCATCTACCCTGCACTACCCTAACGCCCCCCACCTCGGTGTACTCACTGTGCACTCGCCCATGTCATAGTTCATATTTCTTTGACAAAATTATTGTTTCCCTCCATTTGGAGCTAAAGTCCAACCACGAATCAAAGCCAATGGGGCCAAAGTGCCACCCAGAAGCCATAACTAACGCCGGCGTTAGAACCCCCATCTGAGCCAAAACTATGAAGCCTCTCTAGGTGCCACATAGGAAGCAGAACTATGGTGATGTGAAGGGCCAGCTGTGTGCCACAGCTATGTAGCCTCATCACATGGTCTCTTGCCATAATGCTCTGCATTATAGTAGTATAATACCACTTACATCTTATTGCATAGCTTCACCTAGTGAATACCACTTACTTATTGCATAGCTTCACCTAGTGAATACCACTTACTTATTGCATAGCTTCACCTAGTGAATACCACTTACTTATTGCATAGCTTCACCTAGTGAATAATACCGCTGGTGTATTATCATAGAGCCTGTGGGTGTTTAATGTCACCAGAAACCTGTCCTATAGCTCTATGTGATGTATACATTAACAGCACATCTTGTAAGCAGCCCACCACCAGTAAATAATACCACTCTGTTTAATCACATAGCTATACGCCTGTACACAATACTGCCGGAATCTGATCACTCACGCATTTTATAACAATACTACTTCCATTTTATCATATATCTCTTCACAGAATATAATAATACATTTCTACTACTTGCATCTGGCCCCACCTCTCTGAGCATCAGTTAAAAGATATGGACTTGCCAGCACTTTTTGATACCCCCCCCACCCATCAGAAGAGAAGTGTGGAATAGTAACTAAGTGAAATGCAAGAGGAATGGTTTAGTAACATTTCATCTTGAAAAGTTAGTTTTAAGAGATTTTAATGCACAATGTGTTGCCCTAGCAAAGAAAAATAAGGCATTTCACCATTGAAAGATCATTTAAACTATTTCCTCAACATACCGACAAGGAGCTATTACATACACAGAATCTCATTATGTTGAAAGGCGGAGCAAGAAGGGATATGCCAGGTTCGTGTTCATGGAAAGGTTTAAATGTTCCTTAGACTTTAGACTATGTTTTCAAGTCTATATCTACTATGTCTGATGGATGAACTGTGCTTATTAGATACTTAAAATAATCACCCAAATAGCTTCTCTTAAGGTTCAACAGTGGTATAACGATACAAGCAGAAACGTTAGACATCAGTATTGTAAGAGTTAATTCTAGTGAGAATAAAATAATAGGGTCACAGAATTTCTTTCTGAAATTCCTAGCAAAAAATATTCTCCATAAATCTGTCCTGAAACCTCTACAAAATCTGGAATTATAATGACTTGCGTAGGTTATCTAAAGGAAAACCACATTTTGACACTTGTATTAATGAGCATAAGCAAACATTTCGGGGATTTGTGATACCTGAATAAAAATGCACAAATGTCTGGGCATGAAAATTATACTCAGAAATGACTACTAAGACAGAACAATAGAAATTGGTTAATTCATGACAAATACTCATCCCTTGACTTTAGTGGATGTGGACATAGGATTGATGTCATTAAGAGGAAAGATGCTGTGACATTTTGGAGAATTCGACCTAAAGTCTCCTATGATAGGAAAGGAACCCAAATAATCCCCATCTCTGAGGTCTTGGGGATTGCATTTTATAATGATAAATATAGCAATGCTAATTAAAGTCAATGTTGGGTTGAAGTAGAACATATTAGGACTTGGCAGGGCAGGTTTTCGGGGCAAGATGTTTTTGAAGCATCAATGAAAGAGAACATGTCAAGAGCTGCTTGCCCTGGTGCTCTTGTTGGTGAGGCGTGATTTCACTTGCTGGTTTATTGGACTATAAATCTGCTTATGATACAATTGACAGGGATTATCAGAGGGGGAAACTAAAGGATATAAAACACAACTAATTGATATAGGACCTACAAGATATGGTAGGAAGACATGATATGGCCAATTTAGGCAGTGAGTACAGGAATGCGCATATATTTGTGCATGGGTATTTGTGTTGTTGACTTTGTATATAGCAGGTAACGCTATTTGTATTGTTTGTAATGTGCAAAAGTTTGTTCTTGATTGAATATACACTAAATGCATAATAAAAAAAAACACAACTTAAATTCTCCATATTATTACATTCTGATAACTCGTTACCGCTGCACCTCAGTGTTCTGGGGAACCTCTATGCATCTCTTCCACCACAAAGGGGGATACTCCAAGATGCATTCTGGTGCCGCGCATGGCACAGCCACAAAGTGCATTTGATGAGGGTTTGAATGATCCCCCAAATGTAGCAACAGTTCCTTTCCGCTGGTTTCTTTAGGCCGATGATGTGGTTATTTGAGATCTAGCGCCTACTGGATTAGAGCGCAGTTTAGATGAGGTGAGTGCCTACGCTGCAGAAAATTCGATACAGTAAACCTTGACAAATCTAAAATAAAGTGTTTGGCTTCAACAGTGAAAGAAAAAGTACTTCATTTGGTCTATAGGAGGTGAACCTATTGAAATAGTTAAAGAAATTACCTATCTGGTGTTTCACATGATTACTAGTAAAGTAGATCATTACATTTATGTTCACTTTAAGAATAAACTAGGCCACGCTTTAGTGAAAATAAATAGAATACAGATTGTGGGGAGTCTTTAATGTTGCTGTACAAATTAAAAATACAAACAATTGTTATTTATAGAGCACACATTAAACCGGTTTCAAACTTGGAGTGGTTAAATATATTAGAAGATTACACACTTGGTGGGTTTACATCTTCGACTCTGGTTTTTGTAATTAGGATTTTATTTGCCATGAAGTCATTATCTACTTGTGTTATAAAACAAACATTTATTTTATTTGCAACATTTAAATATGGGGAGGCTGCCACCACTTTTGGTATTTAAAAAAATGGGTTTGAAGGATCACATTGTGAGGTGTTAACCTCGTTTACAGTTTATTAATGAATGTGAACGTTTTATGAAAGTGATTGATTTTGCGTAATTGGAGTATGAAAATATCACAGTTTTAGAAGTCGTGTTTAATGAAATCGAATGATGGGATCAGACAAGGATCATGATTATATCTGGGCTAAAAGGAGCCTTGAAGAAGATAGGAAGACTTACCCTAGATATGAGGAGGTGCAATTGTATTCTCCTAAATTTAAAACAAATGTATGCAACAATTTTGATGAGGATTTGTTTTAATTTATTGTCCACAAATGAGGTGGAAAGTTCCGGCGTCAAGATCTCACGACATAAACGCAGGTGCAGATTATGTAAAGACTCCTGGTATACGCAATCTCTTCCACATGTGTCCATCGAATGGAATGTTTGCTTTGGGTCTTTCAGACCTGATTTGGCTCTGTTACATTGTGATACATTTTGGAGGCGATTGGTGTTATGTAAACAAATTCCACTGATTATTTCCATGGTGGTTTTTTGTATTACAGTGACCGAAGAATTCTTATAGGAAATTTTGATAGGGAAATTGTAATTTGTGTATTTCCTTTTCTTTTATATGGATAATTGCTCTACCTATTTATTAATAAAATGAGCAGAAGGATATGCAAACCATAGTGTTGTAAATAAATAAAACACTGCTCTAAACAGTATATAGTAACTCTGTCTTCTTCTCACATAGCTCTGCAGCAGTGAGTAATATCATTACGTTTACTCTCATATGTCCAGAGCAGTAGATGATATAGTAACTCTGGCTTCTTCTCACGTAGCTCCACAGCAGTGAGTAATATCATTGCCATTTGCTCTCATGTGTCCAGAGCAGTAGATGATATAGTAACTCTGGCTTCTTCTCACGTAGCTCCGCAGCAGTGAGTAATATCATTGCCATTTTCTCTCATATGTCCAGAGCAGTAGATGATATAGTAACTCTGGCTTCTTCTCACATAGCTCCGCAGCAGTGAGTAATATCATTGCCATTTGCTCTCATATGTCCAGAGCAGTAGATAATATAGTAAGTCTGGCTTCTTCTCATGTAACATCGCAGCAGTGAGTAATATCATTGCCATTTGCTCTCATATGTCCAGAGCAGTAGATGATATAGTAACTCTGGCTTCTTCTTACACAGCTCCGCAGCGTGAGTAATTTCATTGCCATTTGCGCTCATATGTGCAGAGCAGTAGATGATATGATAACTCTGGCTTCTTCTCACGTAGCTCCGCAGCTATGAGTAACATCATTGCCATTTGCACTCATATGTCCAGAGCAGTAGATCATTTAATAACTCTGGCTTCTTCTCACGTAGCGCCACAGCAGTGAGTAATATCATTGCTATTTGATCTCATATGTCCTGAGCAGTAGATGATATATTAACTCTGGCGTCTTCTCGCATAGCTCCGCAGCAGTGAGTAATATCATGGCTATTTTCTCTCATATGTCCAGAGCATTAGATGATATTGCTAGCTTCCCATGACACAGTTACACACATAGATCATACCACTGGCATTATCACAACATAGCTCTATGCAGTTTATAATAATAATATGGGCATCTTATTCCATAGCCCTGGCATCGTATTACATAGTTTAACACTAACGAATAATACCGCAGACATTGAATCCCATATCTCTGAGTCAGTATATAATACCGCAGGTTCGTACGACATAGCTCAATATCACTAGGTCGTAACCCTGACATTTTATTACCTCGCTCTACAGCATTACGTAATGCGACTCGGATGTAATGATATGCATGTATGGGATTCATAAAGTGAGAATATGGCGGGGAAGCAGAAGAGTGCCGTGCAGGGGGGGTTCTATGGGATATGGCCACAGCAAAAATCCTGCGGCTGAAAATACTGCATATCTTTGCAATTTTCAATGTATTTGTATGCAAGCGAGACCCCTGCAGCTCTCCATACACAACTTACAATAAGGCATTACCCAAACCCACCCACACATATATATGCGTCGAAAAGTGCAATTTCTTTTTTAACAAATGTGGTCTTTTCGTAAGCAGGAGGTGTGGCGGCGACCTTATCACTGGACAGCATGCATAGGAGGAGCATCCCGTGGGTGACAAGTGGGGTGTGGTGGCCTGAGAGCTCTGCACCAGTAGACATTATTGCTACCATACTATCACACATTTAAAGGCCAGTCAATAATACCACTTACATCATATCACATAGTGTTATATAGCTAATTATAACAGCAGTATATATTATCACATAGCAATGTGATATCATTATATAGTACCGGCAGTACCACCAGGCAATGTCCTGAAACCGCCGATACTGATAACACAGGGCCGGACCCCACCCTGTGCAGGGCGAATGGGTGGGGTTGCTCAGATTTCACCATCGCCACTACACCCCAGACTGGTATAGCGACCGTGGGCCAAACTTTCAGCCCACCAACTGGTGTCTGGCTGGGAGCCAACCCTGAACATACAAACACACTTTCACAAATATATAGGAAATATATAACTGTCATAGGTCGACACAGTGTATAACACTGCTGGCATGTTATCATATAGACCTATGCCGTCCATAAGTATATGTTTGATATAGTGTGGACTTACCTGAAAGGAGCAGCAGGTGTACTGATAATAATGGCAGAGTATCCCATAGCGAGGCGCGGCATATACTAATATCACGTGATCCCCGCCGCGGAGGCCCCACACGGTCACAAAGGAAGAAAGGGCGACTTACGAGAAATGCTGCTCCTCTCCCAGTTTCACCCCATCGTGGGACATGCGCAGCCGGAAGGGGATCGTACTCTGCACCGCACAGGGGATCTGCAGAGGCTGCAGGTGAAAACCATGCAGGCTGCTGGGCATCGTGACCAGGGGCAG